>NW_006262059.1:30474-32805 GCF_000493195.1 Citrus x clementina
CTCATCCTCCGCCCCCCCCCCCCCCGATTAAAGTCCCAAGTAAGCACGAGGGAGGTGTTAATTTGATCATCAATCTTGATCGAAAGGGATTTCTTTTAATGTCAAAAGTTCTTTACTTTTGTCATATAAATTCAAGTTTACCAAGAGATTTCTTTTGTCAACAGGCGAAAAAAATCTAAAAAATTAAGTTTACAAAGAAGGAAGTACGGAAAGAAATATTATATTACAAGACATTTTATAGCACATGGTAAAATGCGGCCAATTTCGCCTTTGTGATCGCCAAATAATCAAAGAATCAAACGGCCCAAACTACATACGTATTGAATAGCCGACTAACTACAACGAATTATCAAATGATAGATGCATATATTTGTTGATTTAGCAACTTCTCTAAGCGGTTCTGCATTCTACAGGGAGACCCTGGGGAAATCGCTTTGTGTCAGTGCAGTAATTGTAAATCATGTAATTCTTTTGCACCCACTTCAGCTTGTTTTGACTTGATGAATCAAGCTCCTGCGAAAACCAGGCTCTGCTTCTGGACTTAGAGGAAGCGCAAGATGATTTTCCATTAGACCAGAGACAAGCATCAGCTTTGAAGTTTCTGTAAGAAGCAGTGAAGGGAGCATGTGTCCAATCTGTCTTAACAAGGCCACCTCTCGTAGCCCAGTCATCAGCATTCCAAAGAGAAGAGTATATTCTCATTGGCTGATTCTTTGGGAATGGCACTCCAATTGATTCTGAGTTTTTGAATTCTCTTATAGGTGTGCCATCAACAGAGAAGCTGGAAATTACAAGGCAAAAACTCGTAAGTCTAACTGAATTGATTAATGAGAAGGAAATTAGGCAAACATAGTTAGGATTTAAGGAAAATACTTACACAATGCGCTGAGGATTCCAGAGGATGGAATAGGTGTGGAAAGCAGCTGTGGGGTCAAACCAGAGGTGAAATTGTTGCTCTCTGTTTCCTTTTCCATTTGTGAATACATTCGTATGAAGAGTATAAGGATCGCCACTTAAATTCCCCAAGAATTCGAAGTCTATCTCATCCCATGTTGATCCTGGTGATTTTAACTGCATGGAAAAGAAAGCCTACGTATCAGATGCATGATGATCATAAGTCGCTATTTTGCATTAATAATGCTGTACAGGGGAACTTACATAATAAGCAGTAACAGTGCCAGCAGAGTTGCCAGGGACTAGTTTGAGTTGCATATCAATCTTGCCGAATAGATATTCATTCTTGGACTGGAAACCTGAGCCAGAGGCTTTATCAAGGGAAAGCGTAAGAAACTGGCCGTTGTTGTGTATCTTGGCACGCCCATCTCCCCAAGTGATGTCAAAATCTTGGTAGAAGCTACCAGCAGAGGCAACCATCAAAGTACCAAGCACTAGAAACAAATGCAACATTGAAGCCATCGATGCGTAGCAGTTGAGTTAACCGAAAGAACTTCGTAGTTTGAAAGGGAAGAGATGAATGCCATTAGGACCACGGTTTGGCATTTATAGCATGATTAAGCTAAGCAGAGGAAAGTGATGGGGAAGGCCCAGTCCAGTGAGCTGGGCTCTGGCCAGTTGTTTGAGAAAAGTGTAACAATAAAATAAATAGCTGTACAGGCCACTAGCAAATATGACTCAACCTGGCCAGTGCTTCAAAAATAACCAGGAAGGTTTTATTATAACACGCGGTTTGCATTAAATTTTTTAAATTTTATTATATCACGCAGTACTTGCGTCGATGCTGCCCGGGTTCCCATCGCCAGCTAAGAGTCTGACATGCTAGTACCAAGATGGTCCAATGACTCCAATATTATCCAACAGCCGCCATTAAGATAACATCCATTATCCATAACAAGTATTTTGGAACATATAAGACAAAGAAATAAGGAATTTAGGTACAGAGTGTTAAAAGTTCAATACCAATTTCATGATCCAATCTATTTATATTTGTCCAAACTCCAAATTCAAAGTTCAATCCATGAAAAATTCAAGAATTATGTAGAGAATGATAAATATTTTTACTCTAAAAATATCTAATGATCGTAAAATTATCTAATTCTAAATATTTTTCAAATATTTAGAGATATTTTATGAAATATGGTTGTCATATTTTTGTAATTTAATATTTTGTGTGGTTTGTATTAATTCTAAGTTACTATAAATACCCCTAAATTTTTTGTTGTTGGCATCAAGTGGAGAATGAAGAATTAATAAAGAGAGAAAGAAGAGTGAGAAGTGATTGTTGTTGTGTCTCTTATAAAATATCAATAAAATTCTTCGGTTGCTCAAATAATTTTAACGGGCGGATCATATGGCTTAATTTCTGTATATATT
>NW_006262058.1:0-639 GCF_000493195.1 Citrus x clementina
CAGATCATGTGTATAAGTTATCCAAGGCTTTGTATGGTTTAAAACAAGCACCTAGAGCTTGGTATGATAGGCTTAAAAATTTCTTGTTGGATAACGATTTTCCAATGGGAAAAGCGGACACAACTCTTTTTGTTAAGCATAAGAACCAAGACATACTTATTGTTCAAATATATGTTGATGATATTATTTTTGGTTCTACTAATGAGTTGTTGTGTAAAGATTTTTCATCATGTATGAGCCAAGAGTTTGAGATGAGTATGATGGGAGAGTTGAAGTACTTCCTTGGTCTTCAAATCAAACAAAACGAGGAAGGAATTTTCATAAACCAAGCCAAGTACGTGAAAGATCTACTCAAAAGATTTAGCTATGAAAATGGAACGGCAAAAAGCACTCCTATGAGCACTACCATCAAGCACTCCTATGAGAAAGGTAAGGAAGTTGATATCAAGACTTATCGAGGTATGATCGGATCCTTACTCTACTTGACTGCTAGTAGGCCTGATATTATGTTTAGTGTTTGCTTGTGTGCTAGATTTCAATCTTGTCCTAAAGAGTCTCACATGCTTGCTGTCAAACGCATTTTTCGGTATTTAATTGGCACTATTAATCTTGGCCTTTGGTATCCTAGAGGAACTCATA
>NW_006262058.1:842-6240 GCF_000493195.1 Citrus x clementina
CTTAGAGACTATGGCATTATACTTGATCAAATTCCTATCTTATGTGACAATACTAGTGCTATAAATCTTTCCAAGAATCCCATTCAACATTCTAGGACTAAGCATATAGAGATTAGACATCATTTCCTTAGAGATCATGTTCAAAAAGGGGATGTTGTAATTAAATTTGTTTCCACTGAAAATCAACTTGCGGATATCTTTACAAAACCTCTTAGCGAAGAGCATTTTATAAAGATTAGGCATGAGCTTGGAATGATGAATATTGAATCTTAATTCATGTTTTAATTCATGGCTTGATATGATTGTTATCATATGGTTTTATGCTACATGAATTAGATAACTTGATATGCTTGTAAATTTATGATTTTATGATTTTATATTACATGCATTAGATGGCTTATTGAAAAGTTTTAAATCTCGAAATGATTTAAAATTAATCAATTTTTAAAGCCGGAAATAAAATGGTGTGTAATACAAGTACAAGAGCTAGCAAATATTCCATTTTCATTCTTCTGGAAAATTATTTCTCCTTATTGATCCCTCTCGGGACAAATTCCGGAAAACCGGATTAGCTTTGGTTGGTCTCTGGACAACATTCGGATGACTGGATTTTCAATCCGGAAAACCGAATTTGGAAGGATATTTATTGCCCCATAACCGGTCAACCGGTTATCAATAACCGGAAAACCGAATTCGCATGCATGCTTTGCTGGAGCAAAACCGGATTTCTGGTTCAAGACATCCGGAAAATCGATTATTTTTGGAGGCTCTCAAAACCGGCCAGCCGGTTAAGGAAACCGGCAAGCCGAATTGCCTCTTGCATCTCTCGGTCCATATCTGGTTTACCAGATTTCAATTTCGGTTTCAATTTCGGAAAGCCGGTTTCGGCTTTCTCCTTTTCTGCATGCTAACCGGCTTGCCGGTTAGGAAATCCAGCAAGCCGGATTCTCGCCTTTTAAATTTGCTGAAGAAGGTTGTTCTCGGGTTCACAACCGGCCTACCGATTATCCACAACCGGAAATCCGAATTGCTTCTTTCTACTCTCGAGTTCGTTTTCGGATTTCCAGATTTAATTTTCGGAAAGCCTCTTTCGGCTTTGTTCAAATCTGTCCACGAACCGGCTTGCCGGTTAGCAAATCTGGCAAACCGAATTCGTGCTCTTTAAACACTATTCATCATCTCCCAAGTTTCGGCAATCCGTTTCCATTATCTCTCTAAAAACCGTTTCTATTCTCTCTCTTTTTCTCTCCAAAATCCTCCATTTTCTATCATTTTCACTTCAAATTGAATCAAGAAAATCATTCCTCATCTCCTTAAGAACACAAAACCATTCTCAAAACTCATTTTCAAACTCCAAATCTCTAGATCCGATTCTCAACCTAGGTTTTGAGCCGAATTTTCTCTCTCTAGATTTCTCACTCTCAAGCCGTTTTTGATCCAATTTGTTTCACCAAATCACTTTCAATCTTCATCCTCATCATTCTCCTTATCTTTTTCAACTCCGAATCAACCAAATCACCATGTCAAGCTCTAGGCCGGTCCGAAGAAAAGGCAAAGAACCGGTCCAACAAACCACACGGCCACGGGAATCAAGAATCATCTCAAATCAATCCACCTTTGAGTCCATTCACTTTCAGAACACGCAACACTTGATCAAAAGGTTTCATCAAAGCTTTCGGACTCGTGAGGTACTCAACACTTTCTTTGTTTTACCGGATGTTTTATATTCTCTCCAGATTAGTCATAGAACTTTATTTCAATTGTTAGGAGATGTTGGTTGCATTGATGCATTGTTGATTGAGGAGAATGTGTATCCCGACTTGGTGAAAGTATTTTACTCGAATATGGATTGTTCCGCGGAGAAAGAGAATCGAGTAATCACCAAAGTTGGAGGAGTTTTGATTGAATTTGATGATTCGGATTTGAACAACATCCTAGGATCTTCCGATGATGGCTTGAACATTTTTTCTCTTAGGAAACCTCCTAAAATTGATGATTATGTTCATGTTGATGCCGTTCGTAATATTTGTCAGCGTAATGATCTTTCTGTTGAAGACTGTACCATTCATTTCCGTACTCAGTGTCTTTGTCTTCAAACTCGTTTTTTGCTTCGTATCATCCAGTCCATTGTACTTCCTAGATCAGGACATTTGGATGAGGTGTCTCACATGGATGTCGCCATGATTGACTGTATTCTTAGAGGTCGCCCGGTTGACTTGGGCTATTCCATTGTTCGCACCATGTTGAGCATTCCAGCCTTGATTACCCGCTCTCTTCCTTATGGTCACTTCATTACTCGTATTCTTAAATTCTTTGAAGTGCCGATTCTAGAACCTTCTTGTAGGCCATCCAAGGGTATTGGGGATGAGGTTATTGTTGGGTTAGGCTTTGAGTGGAAGGATGACACTTGGGTCAAATACAGCGATAACAAGTTTACCTTTCTAGCCCCAAGTGATGATCGGCCACTTAATGTCGTGATTCCCGCTGATCAGCTTCCAATATTCTCACTATCATTTCGAGGGCAGCGTAGACGCCGAGTTTCTTCTATGGTTGCTTCGGCTCCTAGTGCATCTGCATCCGCTTCATCACCTCCACGGCCTCCTACCTCTGGAGATGTCACTCTTCAGCACCTTATGGATGAGGTTCGGACACTTTCGGTGAGGCAGACTGAGTTTCAGTAGGAGCAACTGCAGCAGCAGCTCATTCATGGACAGCGCCTCCTCTTCGAGCACTTCGACATTCCATATCCGTTTCCACCTCTATCACCTCCATCCTCACCACCTGAGTAGTATTTTGTGCTTGTACTTGGACACACCTACATTTTATTTACTGCATTGTGTGTTCTTTTATTTTCGACTCTATGGATGGTTGTTATGCTCTTCGAATTATGTATTTGTTTTGGATTGTATGGATTTGTTATGAAATTGGACCTATTTGCAAAGTTTCATAACGTTTTGGGCCATACTACAGTTTTTATAAAGTTTTGGGGTCAAACTGAAAATATGGGAAAATTTTCACTGTAGCAGGTTACTGTAGCAAGCGGCTTACCGGATACTGATAAATGGCAGGCCGAATTCGGGCAGTAAGCACCAGAACAAAAACTGCTTACCGGATTTCGAATCCGGCAAGCCGGTTAGGCAAAATTTTGAATTTTGCCTTAACGGTAACATAAATCCGGCTTACCGGATTCCATTAAACGGCAAACCGGATAGCCCAAAATGTGAGTAATGGCTAGTTTTCGAGCTCAAGCTATAAGAACTCAAATCCAACTCATTTTGAAGCTCTCCAACAAGCAAAAACAAAAGGCACACGTGATATCTTGAGTGTTCAAACTTGCGAAATACAAACATTGAATCTTTTCTTGTTCTTCATCATTGTATATCTACTCATTGAGTGAGTTTCATTGTAATCATCATTTGTTCATCTCATTTGTAAGAATTTGAGTGTGTGAGACACTTGAGTGAAGAGATTGGGAGATAATCTCTTTGTTGTAAAGGTTTATTGACACCTCGAAGTCAATTGTAATTGTTGAAGCCTTGGAAAGGCTTGGATAGTGAAATCCTCGAGCTTGGATCGCTTGTAGGCGTGGACGTAGGCGGGGATTGCCGAACCACGTAAAAATTCGTGTGTTTGTTTCTCTTCTCCCTTACTCTTTAATTATTGTGCTATTATTGAACTTATTGTTTTCAATTATTGTTAAGACATTAGATTGCTTGTTGTGTGGATTTGTTAGGATAGATTTTAAAAATCCAATTCACCCCCCCTCTTAGGTTGCACACTTGTATTTCATTAATGAGTCCTTAGGATTGATGGAGGGCATTGTTGGGTTTCTTTGTTTTGCGTACTATCAAATATATTGAGGAAAAGAAAAAACATATGTATGAAATTAGATTAATAATTAAAGGTTTATGATATTGCATAAAATGAAAAACTTACATCTAATTAAATCCATGCAAATCAAATTCCATAAGGATATACTTGATTGTCTTACTGCGCCTTATCCTCGAAGTCCCGTAGCTTTTGTCTCAGCTCCGGTTGAGGCCACCAACACTCGAATTTGTTTAAGCTCTTTTTGCACCAGAGCTGTTCAGGAATCTTTTTCCAGTAAGCACAAGAATTGAGAATCAAGCATTCTAGTTTTGGCCTGGCTCCAAGCCTCATGGTCCACTCCTCTAGCCATGGCATTGAATTCAGGTGCACTATCTTGAGCTTTGGGAAACCATCAGACCTACAAATCAGCTATCGACCTGAATATGAGTTTTGCTTCAGTTTGAGCACTTGAAGAACTGGCAACTTTTCTAGTGTTCAAGTGCAGGCATGGGATCATCCATTTTTTCAGTATTAGAGAAACTCAAGTGGATTAGACTTTGAGGAAGTAGGTATTTGGCAAGGACGATTTTGGAGAGCCTTGGCATCTTGCTTTCATTCACCATCTTCAATGACTTGAGGCATCTCAATCTACAAAGACTTTGGGACATCAAAAATTGATAAAAATAAAAATCTCCTCATATCATATCTGGAGATTTTGAGGATTAGGTGGTCTGTTCAATATATCTTCAGTACAGCAGCAAGGATACATGGCTGTAATGAAATTGAGATTTTCCAGAGAGCCGCAATATTTTCTTAGATGTTCAGGAAGTATGATCGAGCCAAACTTTAGATGCCTGAGTTTGTTCATCTTCCAAAATTCATCTGTTGTATGATTTATGTAGCTAAATAGCATGGCTATGGTGTACAGATTCAGAGATTTCTTAATAGTGATGAAGCCAGGCTTTTGAGGGAAGGGATATTCAGCTTCAAATATCAAAAGTAATAAGGTTTCAATTTTGGATGGAAATTGGCTGAGAACAAGAGATCCCAAGTCCATTACTCAATCGATTTTCACCCAATCTATGGGGTCAAGGTGGTCGCTTTTAGAAGTGCAACAAAGAATGCAGGTGCGAGTCACAATCATCTAAGTAAGCAAAATGTAAAACGTAGACATGTTGACATTTTTCGTGATTTCCTTTTTGATCCGGATAGGGAAAAGATAAATTTCTTTTGAGAGCCTTTTGCATATGAACCCATCACGACTACAATAGGGATGCGTTGATCTGCCCCCTCGCTCTCTTCTTTGCTCACAAAACTCTATCTTAGGGTTCAATATTCTCGCAGTGCTCGTATTGCTGGATGAACTTCAATATCACACTGAATAACTGTTGTGATGCTCTAGTGACAGAACACAGATATAGGAAACAAGTTCAGAAAAGTAACACTCTCATGTCTTATGGCATAATCAGCAAATAGCACTTTACTGATGAGTGCAAGATTCGGATGTATATATCCTCATCGATACGAGATCCAACTCCATCTGCACTCCACCACAACCTGTTAAATCGAATTTTCTCATTACTTACCA
>NW_006262057.1:0-460 GCF_000493195.1 Citrus x clementina
TGGCGCCCCGGCCTTCGGGTGGTTATTTTTGGGCACGGCCATGCCCGCAGCCTATTTTTGGCACACGGAGGTGCCTCGCAAAGCCTCGCACCATTCCGAGTCCGGAGGAAGAAGTTGGCCAGCCCCACCCCCCAAGGCTATAGCCCACCCCTGTTTGTGGGTTTTTTCCGTTGGACGAACATGGCGCCCTGGCCTTCGGGCTGTTATTTTCAGGTACGGCTGTGGCTGCGGCCTATTTTTGGCACACGGAGGAGCCTCGCAAAGTCTCACGCCATTCCGAGTCCGGCGGACGAAGTTGGCCAGCCCCACCCCCCAAGGCTATAGCCCACCCGTTTTTGTGGGCTTTTTCCCCTGGACGAACTTGGTGCCCCGGCCTTCGGGCGGATATTTGGCTGTGCCCACGGCCCATTGTTGGCACTCGGAGGCACCTCGCCAACTCTCGCGCCATTCCCGAGTCCTG
>NW_006262057.1:950-6525 GCF_000493195.1 Citrus x clementina
TATTTTTGGCACACGGAGGTGCTTTGCAAAGTATCGCGCCATTCCGAGTCAGGCGGAAGAAGTTGGCCAGCCCCACCCTCCAAGGCTATAGCCCACCCGTTTTTGTGGGCTTTTTCCGCTGGACGAACTTGGCGCCCCGGCCTTCGGGTGGTTATTTTTGGGCACGGCCATGCCCGCAGCCTATTTTTGGCACACGGAGGTGCCTCGCAAAGCCTCGCACCATTCCGAGTCCGGAGGAAGAAGTTGGCCAGCCCCACCCCCCAAGGCTATAGCCCACCCCTGTTTGTGGGTTTTTTCCGTTGGACGAACATGGCGCCCTGGCCTTCGGGCTGTTATTTTCAGGTACGGCTGTGGCTGCGGCCTATTTTTGGCACACGGAGGAGCCTCGCAAAGTCTCACGCCATTCCGAGTCCGGCGGACGAAGTTGGCCAGCCCCACCCCCCAAGGCTATAGCCCACCCGTTTTTGTGGGCTTTTTCCCCTGGACGAACTTGGTGCCCCGGCCTTCGGGCGGATATTTGGCTGTGCCCACGGCCTATTTTTGGCACACGGAGGCACCTCGCAAAGTCTCGCGCCAGTCCGAGTCCGGCGGACGAAGTTGGCCAGCCCCACCCCCCAAGGCTATAGCCCACCCATTTTTGTGGCCTTTTTCCGCAGGACGAACTTGGCGCCCCGGCCTTCGGGCGGTTATTTTTGGGCGCGGCTGTGCCCCCGGCCTATTTTTTGCACACGGAGGCACCTCGCAAAGTCTCGCGCCATTCCGAGTCCGGCGGACGAAGTTGGGCAGCCCCACCCGCCAAGGCTATAACCCACCCGTTTTTGTGGCCTTTTTCCGCTGGACGAACTTGGCGCCCCGGCCTTCGGGTGGTTATTTTTGGGCGCGGCTGTGCCCGTGGCCTATTTTTGGCACACGGAGGCGCCTTGCAATGTCTCGCGCCATTTTGAGTCCCGCGGACGAAGTTGGCCAGCCCCACCCCCCAAGGCTATAGCCCACCCGTTTTTGTGGGCTTTTTCCGCTGGACGAACTTGGCGCCCCGGCCTTCGGGTGGTTATTTTCGGGCGCGGCTGTACCCGCGGCCTATTTTTGGCACACGGAGGTGCTTTGCAAAGTCTCGCGCCATTCCGAGTCAGGCGGAAGAAGTTGGCCAGGCCCACCCTCCAAGGCTATAGCCCACCCGTTTTTGTGGGCTTTTTCCGCTGGACGAACTTGGCGCCCCGGCCTTCGGGTGGTTATTTTTGGGCACGGCCATGCCCGCGGCCTATTTTTGGCACACGGAGGTGCCTCGCAAAGCCTCGCACCATTCCGAGTCCGGAGGAAGAAGTTGGCCAGCCCCACCCCCCAAGGCTATAGCCCACCCCTGTTTGTGGGTTTTTTCCGTTGGACGAACTTGGCGCCCTGGCCTTCGGGCTGTTATTTTCAGGCACGGCTGTGGCTGCGGCCTATTTTTGGCACACGGAGGTGCCTCGCAAAGTCTCACGCCATTCCGAGTCCGGCGGACGAAGTTGGCCAGCCTCACCCCCCAAGGCTATAGCCCACCCGTTTTTGTGGGCTTTTTCCCCTGGACGAACTTGGTGCCCCGGCCTTCGGGCGGATATTTGGCTGTGCCCACGGCCTATTGTTGGCACACGGAGGCACCTCGCAAAGTCTCGCGCCATTCTGAGTCCGGCGGACGAAGTTGGGCAGCCCCACCCCCCAAGGCTATAACCCACCCGTTTTTGTGGCCTTTTTCCGCTGGACGAACTTGGCGCCCCGGCCTTCGGGTGGTTATTTTTGGGCGCGGCTGTTCCCGTGGCCTATTTTTGGCACACGGAGGCGCCTTGCAAAGTCTCGCACCATTCTGAGTCCCGCGGACGAAGTTGGCCAGCCCCACCCCCCAAGGCTATTGCCCACCCGTTTTTGTGGGCTTTTTCCGCTGGACGAACTTAGCGCCCCGGCTTTCGGGTGGTTATTTTCGGGCGCGGCTGTACCCGCGGCCTATTTTTGGCACACGGAGGTGCTTTGCAAAGTCTCGCGCCATTCCGAGTCAGGCGGAAGAAGTTGGCCAGCCCCACCCTCCAAGGCTATAGCCCACCCGTTTTTGTGGGCTTTTTCCGCTGGACGAAATTGGCGTCCCGGCCTTCGGGTGGTTATTTTTGGGCACGGCCATGCCCGCGGCCTATTTTTGGCACACGGAGGTGCCTCGCAAACCCTCGCACCATTCCGAGTCCGGAGGAAGAAGTTGGCCAGCCCCACCCCCCAAGGCTATAGCCCACCCTGTTTGTGGGTTTTTTCCGTTGGACGAACTTGGTGCCCTGGCCTTCGGGTGGTTATTTTTGGGCGCGGCTGTGCCCGTGGCCTATTTTTGGCACACGGAGGCGCCTTTTAAAGTCTCGCGCCATTCTGAGTCCCGCGGACGAAGTTGGCCAGCCCCACCCCCCAAGGCTATAACCCACCCGTTTTTGTGGCCTTTTTCTGCTGGACGAACTTGGCGCCCCGGCCTTCGGGCGGTTATTTTTGGGCGCAGCTGTGCCCACCGCCTATTTTTGGCACAAGGAGGCGCCTCGCAAAGTCTCGCGCCATTCCGGGTCCGGCGGACGAAGTTGGCCAGCCCCACCCCCCGAGGCTAAAGCCCACCCGTTTTTGTGGCCTTTTTCCGCTGGACGAACTTGGCGCCCCGGCCCTCGGGCTGTTAATTTTAGGCGCGGCTGTGTCCGTGTCCTATTTTTGGCACACGGAGGCGCCTCGCAAAGTCTCGCGCCATTCCGAGTCCGGCGTACGAAGTTGGCCAGCCCCACCCCCCAAGGCTATAGCCCACCCGTTTTTGTGGCCTTTTTCCGCTGGACGAACTTGGCGCCCTGGCCTTCGGGCGGTTATTTTTGGGCGTAGCTGTGCCCGCGGCCTATTTTTGGCACACGGAGGCCGCTCCCAAAGTCTCGCGCCATTCCGAGTCCGGCGGACGAAGTTGGCCAGCCCCACCGCCCAAGGCTATAGCCCACCCGATTTTGTGGCCTTTTTCCGCTGGACGAACTTGGCGCCCCGGCCTTCGGGCGGTTATTTTTGTGCGGCTGTGCCCATGGCCTTTTTTTTGCACACGGAGGCACCTCGCAAAGTCTCGCACCATTCCGGGTCCGGCGGACGAAGTTGGCCAGCCCCCCCCCCCCCCCGAGGCTATAGCCCACCCGTTTTTGTGGCCTTTTTCCGCTGGACGAACTTGGCGCCTCGGCCCTCGGGCGGTTAATTTTAGGCGTGGCTGTGCCCGTGGCCTATTTCTGGCACACGGAGGTGCCTCGCAAAGTGTCGCGCCATTCCGAGTCCGGCGGACGAAGTTGGGCAGCCCCACCCGCCAAGGCTATAACCCACCCGTTTTTGTGGCCTTTTTCCGCAGGACGAACTTGGCGCCCCGGCCTTCGGGCGGTTATTTTCGGGCACGGCTGTGGCCGCGGCCTATTTTTGGCAATTGGAGGTGCCTCGCAAAGTCTCGCGCCATTCCGAGTCCGGCGGACGAAGTTGGCCAGCCCCACCCCCCAAGGCTATAGCCCACCCGTTTTTGTGGGCTTTTTCCCCTGGACGAACTTGGTACCCCGGCCTTCGGGCGGTTATTTGGCTGTGCCCACGACCTATTTTTGGCACACGGAGGCGCGTCGCAAAGTCTCGCACCATTCCGAGTCCGGCGGACGAAGTTGGACAGCCCCACCCCCCAAGGCTATATCCCACCCGTTTTTGTGGGCTTTTTCCGCTGGACAAACTTGGCGCCCCGGCCTTCGGGTGGTTATTTTTGGACGCAGCTGCACCCGTGGCCTATCTTTGGCACACAGAGGTACCTCGCAAAGTCTCGCGCCATTCCGAGTCCGGCGGAAGAAGTTGGCCAGCCCCACCCCCCAAGGCTATAGCCCACCCGTGTTTGTGGGTTTTTTCCGTTGGACGAACTTGGCGCCCCGGCATTCGGGCAGTTATTTTTGGGCGTAGCTGTGCCCGCCGCCTATTTTTGGCACACGGAGGCACCTCGCAAAGTCTCGCGTCATTCCGTGTCCGGCGGACGAAGTTGGCCAGCCCCACCCCCCGAGGCTATATCCCACCCGTTTTTGTGGCCTTTTTCCGCTGGACGAACTTGGCGCCCCGGCCTTCAGGCTGTTAATTTTAGGCACGGCTGTGTCCGTGGCCTATTTTTGGCACACAGAGGCGCCTTGCAAAGGCTCGCGCCATTCCGAGTCCGGCGGACGAAGTTGGCCTGCCCCACCCCCTAAGGCTATAGCCCACCCGTGTTGATGGGTTTTTTCCGTTGGACGAACTTGGTACCCCGGCTTTCGGGCTGTTATTTTTGGGCGCAGCTGTGCACCCGGCCTATTTTTTGCATACGGAGGCACCTCGCAAAGTCTCGCGCCATTCCGAGTCCGGCGGACGAAGTTGGGCAGCCCCACCCCCCAAGGCTATAACCCACCCGTTTTTGTGGCCTTTTTCCGCTGGACGAACTTGGCGCTCCGGCCTTCGGGTGGTTATTTTTGGGCGCGGCTGTGCTCGCGGCCTATTTTTGGCACACGGAGGCCCCTCACAAAGTCTGCGGCATTCCGAGTCCGGCGGACGAAGTTGGCCAGCCCCACCCCCCAAGGCTATGCCCACCCGTTTTTGTGGCCTTTTTCCGCTGGACGAACTTGGCGTCCCGGCCTTCGGGCGGTTATTTTTAGGCGCGGCTTTGCCCGCAGCCTATTTTTGGCACACGGAGGCCCCTCACAAAGTCTGCGGCATTCCGAGTCCGGCGGACGAAGTAGGCCATCCCCACCCCCCAAGGCTATAGCCCACCCGTTTTTGTGGCCTTTTTCCGCTGGACGAACTTGGCGCCCCGGCCTTCGGGAGGTTATTTTTGGGCGCGGCTGTGCCCGCGGCCTATTTTTGGCACACGGAGGCGCCTCGTAAAGTCTCGCACCATTCCGAGTCCGGCGGATGAAGTGGGCCAGCCCCGGCCCCCAAGGCTATAGCCCACCCGTTTTTGTGGCCTTTTTCCGCGGGACGAACTTGGCGCCCCGGCCTTCGGGCGGTTATTTTTTTGCGCGGCTGTGTCCGGGGCCTATTTTTGGCACACGGAGGCGGCTCGCAAAGTCTCGCGCCATTCCGAGTCCGGTGGACGAAGTTGGCCCGCCTCAACCCCCAAGGCTATAGCCCACCCGTTTTTGTGGCCTTTTTCCCCTGGACGAACTTGACGCCCCGGCCTTCGGGCGGTTATTTTTGGGTGCGGCTGTGCCCGCAGCCTATTTTTGGCACACGGAGGCACCTCGCAACGTCTCGCGCCATTCCGAGTCCGGCGGACGAAGTTGGCCAGTCCCACCCCCCAAGGCTATAGTCCACCCGTTTTTGTGGCGTTTTTCCGCTAGAATTAATAAACGCCCCGGCCTTCGGGCGGTTATTTTTTAGCGCGGCTGTGCCCACAGCCTATTTTTGTGACACGGAGGCGCCTCGCAAAGTCTTGCGCCATTCCGAGTCCGGCGGACGAAGTTGGCCAGCCCCACCCCCCAAGGCTATAGCCCACCCGTTTTTGTGGCCTTTTTCCGCTGGACGAACTTGGCGCCCCGGCCTTCAGGCGGTTATTTTTGGGCGCGGCTGT
>NW_006262056.1:0-965 GCF_000493195.1 Citrus x clementina
GTGGCCTATTTTTGGCACACGGAGGCCGCCCGCAAAGTCTGGGGCCATTCCGAGTCCGGCGGACGAACTTTGCCCACGCCCCCAGCCAAGGCTATAGCCCACCCGTTTTTTGGCCATTTTTCCGCTGGGGGGTGTTGGCGCCCAGGCCTTCGGGCGCTCATTTATGGGCGCGGCTGTGCCCGTGGCCTATTTTTGGCACACGGAGGCCGCCCGCAAAGTCTGGTGCCATTCTGAGTCCGGCGGACGAACTTCGCCCACGCCCCCCACCAAGGCTATAGCCCACCCGTTTTTTGGCCATTTTTCCGCTGGGGAGTGTTGTTACCCCAACCTTCGGGCGCTCATTTTTGGGCGCGGCTGTGCCCGTGGCCTATTTTTGGCACACAGAGGCCGCCCGCAAAGTATGGGGCCATTCCGAGTCCGGCGGACGAACTTCGCCGCGTCCCCCGCCAAGGCTATAGCCCACCCGTTTTTTGGCCATTTTTCCGCTGGGGGGTGTTGGCGCCCCGACCTTTGGGCGCTCATTTTTGGGCGCGGCTGAGCCCGTGGCCTATTTTTGGCACACGGAGGCTGTCCGCAAAGTCTGGGGCCATTCCGAGTCTGGCGGACGAACTTCGCCCACGCCCCCCGCCAAGGCTATAGCCTACCCGTTTTTTGGCCATTTTTCGCTGGCGAGTGTTGGCGCTCCGACCTTCGGGCGCTCATTTTAGGGCGCGGCTGTGCCCGTGGCCTATTTTTGGCACACGGAGGACGCCCGCAAAGTTTGGGGCCATTCCGAGTCCGGCGGACGAACTTCGCCCACGCCCCCCGCCAAGGCTATAGCCCACCCGTTTTTTGGCCATTTGTCCGCTGGGGGGTGTTGGCGCCCCGACCTTCGGGCGCTCATTTTTGGGCGCGGCTGAGCCCGTGGCCTATTTTTGGCACACGGAGGCCGCCCGCAAAGTCTGGGGCCATTCCGAGTCCGGCGG
>NW_006262056.1:1225-4516 GCF_000493195.1 Citrus x clementina
CCCGACCTTCGGGGGCTCATTTTTGGGCACGGCTGTGCCCGTGGCCTATTTTTGGCACACGGAGGCCGCCCGCAAAGTATGGGGCCATTCCGAGTCCGGTGGACGAACTTCGCCCACGCCCCCCACCAAGGCTATAACCCACCCGTTTTTTGGCCATTTTTCCGCTGGGGGGTGTTGTTACCCCGACCTTCGGGCGCTCATTTTTTGGCGCGGCTGAGCCCGTGGCCTATTTTTGGCACACGGAGGCTGTCCGCAAAGTCTGGGGCCATTCCGAGTCCGGCGGACGAACTTCGCCCACGCCCCCCGCCAAGGCTATAGCCCACCCGTTTTTTGGCCATTTTTCCGCTGGCGAGTGTTGGCGCCCCGACCTTCGGGCGCGGCTGTGCCCGTGGCCTATTTTTGGCACACGGAGGCCGCCCGCAAAGTCTGGTGCCATTCTGAGTCCGGCGGACGAACTTCGCCCACGCCCCCCACCAAGGCTATAGCCCACCCGTTTTTTGGCCATTTTTCCGCTGGCGAATGTTGGCGCCCCGACCTTCGGGCGCTCATTTTAGGGCGCGGCTGTGCCCGTAGCCTATTTTTGGCACACGGAGGCCGCCCTCAAAGTTTGGGGCCATTCCGAGTCCAGCGGAAGAACTTCGCCCACGCCCCCCGCCAAGGCTATAGCCCACCCGTTTTTTGGCCATTTTTCCGCTGGGGAGTGTTGTTACCCCAACCTTCGGGCGCTCATTTATGGGCGCGGCTGTGCCCGTGGCCTATTTTTGGCACACGGAGGCCGCCCGCAAAGTCTGGTGCCATTCTGAGTCCGGCGGACGAACTTCGCCCACGCCCCCCACCAAGGCTATAGCCCACCCGTTTTTTGGCCATTTTTCCGCTGGCGAATGTTGGCGCCCCGACCTTCGGGCGCTCATTTTAGGGCGCGGCTGTGCCCGTAGCCTATTTTTGGCACACGGAGGCCGCCCGCAAAGTTTGGGGCCATTCCGAGTCCAGCGGAAGAACTTCGCCCACGCCCCCCACCAAGGCTATAGCCCACCCGTTTTTCGGCCATTTTTCCGCTGGCGAGTGTTGGCGCCCCGACCTTCGGGCGCTCATTTTTGGGCGCGGCTGTGCCCGTGGCCTATTTTTGGCACACGGAGGCCGCCCGCAAAGTATGGGGCCATTCCGAGTCCGGCGGACGAACTTCGCCCACGCCCCCCGCCAAGGCTATAGCCCACCCGTTTTTTGGCCATTTGTCCGCTGGGGGGTGTTGGCGCCCCGACCTTCGGGCGCTCATTTTTGGGCGCGGCTGAGCCCGTGGCCTATTTTTGGCACACGGAGGCCGCCCGCAAAGTCAGGGGCCATTCCGAGTCCGGCGGACGAACTTCGCCCATGCCCCCCGCCAAGGCTATAGCCCACCCGTTTTTTGGCCATTTTTCCGCTGGCGAGTGTTGGCGCCCCGACCTTCAGGCGCTTATTTTAGGGCGCGGCTGTGCCCGTGGCCTATTTTTGGCACACGGAGGCCGCCCGCAAAGTTTGGGGCCATTCCGAGTCCGGCGGACGAACATCGCCCACGCCCCCCACCAAGGCTATAGCCCACCCGTTTTTTGGCCATTTTTCCGCTGGGGGGTCTTGGCGCCCCGACGGAAAGGGGGCTGATTTTTGGGCGCGGCTGAGCCCGTGGCCTATTTTTGGCACACGGAGGCCGCCCGCAAAGTCTGGGGCCATTCCGAGTCCGGCGGACGAACTTCGCCCACGCCCCCCACCAAGGCTATAGCCCACCCGATTTTTGGTCATTTTTCCACTGGGGGTCTTGGCTCCCCGACCTTCGGGGGCTGATTTTTGGGCGTGGCTGTGCCCGTGGCCTATTTTTGGCACACGGAGTCCGCCCGCAAAGTCTTGGGCCATTCCGAGTCCGGCGGACGAACTTCGCCCACGCCCCCCACGAAGACCATAGCCCACCCATTTTTTGGCCATTTTTCCGCTGGGGGTCTTGGCGCCCCGACCTTCTGGGGCTGATTTTTGACCGCGGCTGTGCCCGTGGCCTATTTTTGGCACACGGAGGCCGCCCGCAAAGTCTGGTGCCATTCTCATGTTCCAAAGGAGCTTGGGGGCCTTTTTGAACCCTTAATTTTACATTTTTCTCATGTTTTGATACATTTTTTGTACCACGAACTTTTTAAACCTAATTTTTTTTACCCTAAGACGTTTTAATTTTGATTCGACCACAAAAAACAACAACTTAAATATCCGATTACGATGTGAAATCATTAATTATTTGTTTTATTATTAATATACATTTTACTTTTCCATTTAAATAATATTTGTGTCCATATTTACAACAATATATGATGGCTCAGCGGTGGGTTTGGAACTTTATTTGTGATTTTGACCTCCATGTAAAGGGTTCAAGCTGCAGCTAAATCTTTCGATCTTCTTTTCAAATATTAAGGCAACTTCCTGCGCAGGTAGCCTCCACTGAACTGCGGGAAAGGGCAACGGGTAGGGGACAAGCAATCGGGTTTTTTTGGGGTAGATTTTATATATAGACGCAGAGCATAGGGAGACGGACTGAGCTGATAAGCGTCGGACTTGTTTGGAAGGCCTAGATTTTTTGCATGGATGCAGAAAATGGGATGGCGGACATGGAGAACTAAGTTTTGGCTTCAAAAAAATGAAATTGGAGAAACCGGGACTTTGAAAACATAGAAGAAGTGGTAGAAGGTTGCCCATGCTTGAGCGAGGGAAGCTCGCCACCAAGTAGCTCGGCGGGCTTTTTCGACACATAATATGCATTTTTATCATGTTTTGACTATATATTGTACCATGAACCTTTTAAACCTAACTTTTACTTACAATTCCGAATCCGGCGGAGGAACTTCGCCCATGCCCCCCACCAAGGCTATCGCCCACCCGTTTTTTGGCCATTTTTCCGCTGGGGGGTCTTGGCGCCCCGACCTTCGGGGGCTGATTTTTGGGCGCGGCTGTTCCCGTGGCCTATTTTTGGCACACGGAGGCCGCCCGCAAAGTCTGGGGCCTTTCCGAGTCCGGCGGACGAACTTCGCCCACGCCCGCCACCAAGGCTATAGCCCACCCGTTTTTTAGCCATTTTTCCGCAGTGGGGTCTTGGTGCCCCGACCTTCGGGGGCTGATTTTTGGGCGCCGCTGTGCCCGTGGCCTATTTTTGGCACACGGAGGCCGCCCGCAAAGTCTGGGGCCATTCCGAGTCCGGCGGACGAACTTCGCCCACGCCCCCCACCAAGGCTATAGCCCACCCGTTTTTGGCCATTTTCCGCTGGGGGGTGTTGGCGCCCC
>NW_006262056.1:4689-6466 GCF_000493195.1 Citrus x clementina
GTTACCCCGACCTTCGGGCGCTCATTTTTGGACGCGGCTGTGCCCGTGGCCTATTTTTGGCACACGGAGGCCGCCCGCAAAGTCTGGGGCCATTCCGAGTCCGGCGGACGAACTTCGCCCACGCCCCCCACCAAGGCTATAGCCCACCCGTTTTTTGGCCATTTTTCCGCTGGGGGGTGTTGTTACCCCGACCTTCGGGCGCTCATTTTTGGACGTGGCTGTGCCCGTGGCCTATTTTTGGCACACGGAGGCCGCCCGCAAAGTCTGGGGCCATTCCGAGTCCGGCGGACGAACTTCGCCCACGCCCCCCACCAAGGCTATAGCCCACTCGTTTTTTGGCCATTTTTCCGCTGGGGGGTGTTGTTACCCCGACCTTCGGGCGCTCATTTTTGGGAGCGGCTGTGCCCGTGGCCTATTTTTGGCACACGGAGGCAGCCCGCAAAGTATGGGGCCATTCCGAGTCCGGGGGACGAACTTCGTCCACGACCCCCGCCAAGGCTATAGCCCATCCGTTTTTTGGCCATTTTTCCGCTGGGGGGTGTTGGCGCCCTGACCTTCGGGCGCTCATTTTTTGGCGCGGCTGAGCCCGTGGCCTATTTTTGGCACACGGAGGCCGCCCACAAAGTCTGGGGCCATTCCGAGTCCGGCGGACGAACTTCGGCCACGCCCCCCGCCAAGGCTATAGCCCACCCGTTTTTTGGCCATTTTTCCACTGGCGAGTGTTGGCGCCCCGACCTTCGGGCGCTCATTTTTGGGTGCGGCAGTGCCCGTGGCCTATTATTGGCACACGGAGGCCGCCCGCAAAGTCTAGGGCCATTCCGAGTCCGGCGGACGAACTTCGCCTACGCCCCCCACCAAGGCTATAGCCCACCCGTTTTTTGGCCATTTTTCCGCTGGGGGGTGTTGTTACCCCGACCTTCGGGCGCTCATTTTTGGGCGCGGCTGTGCCTGTGGCCTATTTTTGGCACACGGAGGCCGCCCGCAAAGCATGGGGCCATTCCGAGTCCGGCGGACGAACTTCGCCCACGCCCCCCACCAAGGCTATAGCCCACACGTTTTTTGGCCATTTTTCCGCTGGGGGGTGTTGGTGCCCCGACCTTCGGGCGCTCATTTTTGGGCGCGGCTGTGCCCGTGGCCTATTTTTGGCACACGGAGGCCGCCCGCAAAGTCTGGGGCATTCCGAGTCCGGCGGACGAACTTCGCCCACGCCCCCCACCAAGGCTATAGCCCACCCGTTTTTTGGCCATTTTTCCGCTGGGGGGTGTTGTTACCCCGACCTTCGGGCGCTCATTTTTGGACGCGGCTGTGCCCGTGGCCTATTTTTGGCACACGGAGGCCGCCCGCAGAGTCTGGGGCCATTCCGAGTCCGGCGGACGAACTTCGCCCACGCCCCCCACCAAGGCTATAGCCCACCCGTTTTTTGGCCATTTTTCCGCTGGGGGGTGTTGTTACCCCGACCTTCGGGCGCTTATTTTTGGGAGCGGCTGTGCCCGTGGCCTATTTTTGGCACACGGAGGCAGCCCGCAAAGTATGGGGCCATTCCGAGTCCGGCGGACGAACTTCGTCCACGCCCCCCGCCAAGGCTATAGCCCATCCTTTTTTTGGCCATTTTTCCGCTGGGGGGTGTTGGCGCCCCGACCTTCGGGCGCTCATTTTTTGGCGCGGCTGAGCCCGTGGCCTATTTTTGGCACACGGAGGCCGCCCGCAAAGTCTGGGGCCATTCCGAGTCCGGCGGACGAACTTCGCCCACGCCCCCCACCAAGGCTATAGCCCACCC
>NW_006262055.1:0-4987 GCF_000493195.1 Citrus x clementina
ATGGTTGGGCGGTTTGGCACCATTAAGATTTTTCAAAATGGCCACCCAAATTGAAGTCCAAGTAGATGCCGCTCAAGGAAAGGAAAAAAAAAGGGAAATTTTGACAAAGAAGAAAGACGAATGAAGAAAATGCTGCAAATGGTGGTTGGCACACCAAAATGGAAGAAAAGAAAAAAAAATTAGTATTTTAATAGCCAATTTTGGCTATAAATGGGGGGGTTCCCCATCGGCTTACAGCAACCAAATTTTTCATTTTATTTCTTATTCTTTAGAGAGAAAGTGAGAGTATTTTAAGAGTTTTAACAAACTCTTGAGTGATTTGTGATTTGAGAGTTTTGGGTGTATTGGGGTTTTGGGTAGTGAGACAAAATACCACAATACTTGTAACTCATTTTCACTAGTAAAATATTTTCCTTCTGTTTTTGCATGTGGACGTAAGTTAAAAGCCGAATCACGTAATTTCTGGGGTCCTCTACTGTGCTTGTTCTTTATTTTCTTCTAATTTTATTTTAGTTGTGTGTCTGCTTCACCCACCAATTTTCTTATAGTGGTATCAGAGCTATTGGTTGTATTTTTTGGAGTTGGGTATTGTTCACGTATACGACACTGTTCACGTATACGACACTGTTCACGTATATGATACTATTCACGTATACGATACTATTCACGTATACGACACTGTTCACGTATACGACACTGTTCATGGGAAACGGTGGGAGTAATCCAAGAATTTTTGCGGTGCAAAGTAGGGAATAGTAGTGTGAGTGGAGTAACTGTGTGGTTTTGAACATGTCTAGAAAAGTTCTGTCACAAAGGCGATAAGAGCCTAAGGAGTCTAGGTTTTAAGTGAGACCGTTGTGACCCCCCCAGTCTTTCCTGGGAACTTTCCTGGTGTGCATATTCACACATACTCACAACTATTCGAGGTGATACACTGGTTTGTGTACTGTATTTATCAACAAAATGGCGGCAAAGTATGAAATTGAGAAGTTTAACGGAAATAATTTTTCGTTGTGGAAAATGAAGATGAAAGCTGTATTGAGGAAAAATAATTGCTTGGCAGCAATTGGAGAAGGTCCATTGAGATAACTGATGACAAGTGGAATGGGATAGATGGCAACGCCATTTCTGATCTACACTTAGCACTTGCGGACATAGTATTATCCAGTGTGGCAAAGAAAACTACAGCAAAAGAAATATGGGATACTCTCACAAAATTGTACGAGACCAAATCACTACACAACAAAATTTTCTTGAAGAGGAAACTCTATACTCTTCGAATGGCAGAATCTATAATGGTGACCGACCACATCAACACCTTGAAAATTCTATTTTCACAACTCACAACGTTGGGTCATAATATAGAGGAAAATGAACGTGTAAAACTTCTACTTCAAAGTCTACCAGATTCGTATGATCAACTTATCATCAACCTAACGAACAACAATCCAGCAAATAGTCTAGTTTTTTACGATATTGCAGCCTCCGTATTAAATGAGGAGAGCAGACGGAAAAATAAGGAAAACAGACAAGCAAGTTCACAGCAAGCAGAGGCGTTATCAGTTACGAGAGGGAGATCAACGGAACGTGGCCCCAATGGGAGTCACAATCATGGTAGATCCAAATCCAGAAGTAAGAAGAATGTTAAATGCTACAACTGTGGTAAGAAAGGACATGTCAAGAAAGAGTATTGGAGTAACCAGAAGAGAAAAGAGGGCAAAGAACCTAAGTCATCAAATGCTCAGGGGTGTGTAGCAAGTACCTCAGATGATGGCGAAATTCTCTACAACGAGGCAACAACTGTTTCAGAAGGCAGAAAACGATAATCTGATGTCTGGCTTATAGACTCAAGAGCTACCTGGCACATGACCTCTTGGAGAAAATAGTTTCACACATATGAACCTATCTCAGGAGTATCTGTATATATGGGTAATGATCATGCCTTGGAGATCGCTGATATTGGTACTATCAAAATAAAAATGTTTGATAGTGCAATTCGCACAATTAGGGAGGTACGTCATGTCAACGGCCTGAAGAAAAATCTATTGTCTTTGAGACAAATGGATAGTCATGGGTACAAAACTCATGTGGAGAATAAAATTATGAAGATCGTTAAAGGCGCGCTTGTATTGATGAAGGCAGAAAAAATCGGTGCTAATCTATTCATGCTTAAAGGAGAAACATTACAGGAGGCTGATGCATGTGTCGCATCAAATGGAGAAGAGTCAACGATGATGTGGCATCTCAAACTTGACCACATGTCATAACAAGATTTGAAGATTTTCTCTGAGCGAAAATTGCTTCCAGGACTTAAATCGGTACGTTTACCATTTTGCGAGCATTGTGTTACAAGTAAGCATCATATATTAAAGTTCAGTAGATCTATTGCTAGAAGTAAACGCATTCTAGACTTGATTCATTATGATGTTTGGGAATCGCCGGATATGACCATGAGAGGTGCAAAGTACATGGTGACTTTCATTGATAATTATTCTAGGAGATGTTGATCTATTTCTTTTATTTTCAATAAATATCTCCTAAGTCTCTTGGGTTGTTTGCGATATTCAATAGGAAAACGGTTCTTTTTTCACTGTTCATAACGGATAATGGTGGAGACTATACAGCGGTGAGTTTCTTGCTTTCTGTAGGCAAGAAGGTATTCAGAGGCAGTTCACGGTAGCATACACTCCTCAACAAAATGGAGTGGCAGAGCGGATGAATAGGATTCTTACAGAACGAATACGAGCTATGTTGAGGACTGCTGGTCTACCCATCTACAACTATTGGGCTGAACACAGCGATGGAGATGTAGACTGAAAAGCCAGCTGATTACTCCTACCTACATGCATTTGGATGTCATGTGTACGTGATGTACAATGCCCAAGAAAGAGCAAAGCTGGATCCAAAATCTAGGAGGTATATCTTCTTAGGATATGCTGATGGAGTAAAGGGTATCGTCTGTGGGACCTCACTGCCTACAAGATCGTCATCAGCAGAGATGTTATCTTTGTAGAAGATCAACTGCAAAGAAAAGATGAGGATGATAGCACTGTAAAAGAAAAGTCAGAGACTGTGCCGGTATATGTGGAAAATCATCCAGAAGATTCAGATTCTTCTGAAGCAGCACTAGAGCACAAGGAACAAGAACCAGTCGAGTCCGAGGCTCTAGAATTTCATCGATCAACTCGTGAGAGACGACCGCCAGTATGGCACTCGGAGTATGTCACATAGATCAATGTTGCATACTGTCTTCTAACAGAGGATGGAGAGCCATCAACTTTTCATGAAACTTTAAGCAACACAGATGTTGCTTTATGGATGACAGTAATGCAGGAAGAAATTGAGCCTCTACACAAGAACAAGACATGGGAACTTATACCACTACCACATGGAAGAAAAGTTATTGAAAATAAATGGGTCTACAAGATCAAGCGTGATGGCAATGACCAAGTGGAGCGGTATCATACAAGATTGGTGGTGAAAGAATATGCTCAGAAAGAAGGTATTGACTTCAACGAGATATTTTCTCCGGTAGTTCGACTCACAACAGTCAGAATAGTCTTGGCAATGTGTGCTACATTTGACCTAGATTTAGAGCAGTTAGATGTGAAAACTGCATTTCTTCATGGAGAACTTGAAGAAGAAATATATATGCTCCAACCAGGAGGTTTTGCAGAAACAGGAAAAGAAAACTTGGTTTGCAGGTTGAACAAATCTCTATACGGTCTCAAACAGGCGCCGAGATGTTGGTATAAGAGATTTGATTCATTCATCGTGAGCCTTGGATACAACAGACTCAGTTAAGACTATTGTGCATATTACAAAAGGTTTGAAGATAATGATTTCATTATTTTGCTGTTGTATATGGATGATATGTTAGTAGCAGGCTCCAACAAAGATCGAATCCAAGAATTGAAGGCACAGTTGGCTAGGGAGTTTGAAATGAAGAACTTGGGACCAGCAAACAAGATTCTAGGGATGCAAATTCACCGAGACAGAAATAACAGGAAGATTTGGCTTTCTCAAAAGAACTACTTGAAGAAAATCTTGCGGGGCTTCAACATGCAAGATTGTAAGTCAATTTATACCCCACTTCCTGTTAATTTCAAATTATCCTCAAGTATGTGTCCTAGCAATGAAGCAGAGAGAAATGAGATGTCTCGAGTACCATATGCATCAGCAGTGGGAAGTTTAATGTTCGCTATGATTTGTACAAGACCAGACATTGCACAAGCAGTGGAGCAGTCAGTCGATACATGGTGAATCCTGGTGGAGAGCATTGGATAGCTATGAAGAGGATTCTGAGATACATCAGAGGAACCTCAGATGTTGCATTATATTAAAGAGGATCAGAGTTTACTGTAAGGGGCTATGTGGATTCAGATTTTGCAGGAGACCTTGATAAAAGAAAATCTACTACTGCCTATGTGTTTACACTTGTTGAGTGTTAGAAAATGCATATTTATAAAGGAGAAAACCGTCATTTTACATTTCAAGTCTTACTAACAACCCTTACTTTTATGTATTTAACCTTCTTGTGATGTAATTACGTGTGTGTTATTTTAATTAAGTATTTTATGTATTTTAGGGGCAGTATAGTCATTTCACAATAAAGGAGAGATCAGACGGCAAAACGGACATCACTTTTGAACTCAGGATGGTCGAAAACCTTAGGAGGAGCATAAAAGGAAAAATGGCACTATTCACATGTACGGTACTATTCACGTATACGGTACTGTCTACGTTACTGTTCACGACACTGTTCACATAGACGGATCGATGACGTGGCATTGACCGATGATGTGGCATTGACTGATGAGGTGTCACGATCCTGTTGGACTGAAATTCTTATGTACTGTTGATGGTGACGTGGCAGCATATCAGTGGACGAAAAATCTCGCGTACGGTGCATGCATCACACAGGATTATTTTCAACCAAACCGCGTACTGTTCATCCAGGTCAAACCGTGTTACTGTTCATCCGCGT
>NW_006262055.1:5107-6148 GCF_000493195.1 Citrus x clementina
TTGATATCTCTGAATCCATTTTTGGGATCCATTTTCTGTATTTCCCTCTCCATCTTGTATTTTCTTCGTATTTTAATAAATTTCCATTTTGCCCCTAGTTCAATTATGAGTGGCTAATTTTCTTTCAAGCTTGGGTTGAAGGTGAAGTCTCAACATGTGTCATGGGCTTGATTTGGTAAATTTACTTTCTCTTCCCCTCTAATTTTTGTGGATGATTTGACTTATCGTCGACAAATAATACTGATCTTGTCTAGATACCGCCTTGGTTACACCGGCTCTCTAGTATAAGGTTATTATTATTTGGCACGATAAGCCTTTAGTACCATATTGATTAGAGCGTGGTTCATGAGGTGTGGATTCCCCCCTCATGATTTAATTGGTATTAATAAGGCATATTTAGCCCATGATGCATGTTGATACGGATCCAGATACCCAAGTACACCATTTCAATAGAATTCTCTTCAATTTATTCTCGCCATTTCAATTCCAATTTTAGAATTTATTCTCGCCATTTTAATTTAAGTTTTAGCATATTCCAAATCATTTCCACCACAAATTCAATCCCCCATTTACAAAATTAATTCTATACACAATTAAAATCTATCTCCTCGTGGGATCGACACTCGTCACCATTGATCTATACTACAATAGATTCGTGCACTTGCGAGTACATTAAAATTTGCACAACAACACTTACGGGAGGAGCTGTAAGCTGGGTTTCAAAACTGCAAACCGTTAAGGAATTATCTACAACAGAAGCAGAGTACATGGCGGCTACACAAGCTTGCAAGGAAGCTATCTGGATACAAAGGTTATTGGAGGAACTCGGGCACAAACAAGAGAAAATTTCTGTGCTTTGTGATAGTCAGAGTGTCTTGCACATTGCAAGGAATCTAGCCTTTCATTCCAGGACAAAACACATAGGAGTTCAGTATCACTTCGTTCGAGAAGTAGTGGAAGACGGAAGTGTGGATTTACAAAAAATCCATATGAAGGAGAATCTAGCAGATGTTTTGACCAAGCCAATAAATACTGATAAGT
>NW_006262054.1:0-627 GCF_000493195.1 Citrus x clementina
ATAGCCCACCCATTTTTGTGGCCTTTTTCCGCTGGACAAACTTGGCGCCCCGGCTTTCGGGTGGTTATTTTTGGGCGCGGCTTTGCCTGCAGCCTATTTTTGGCACACGGAGGCCCCTCGCAATGGCTCGCGGCATTCCGAGTCCGGCGGACGATGTTGGCCAGCCCCACCCCCCAAGGCTATAGCCCACCCGTTTTTGTGGCCTTTTTCCGCTGGAAGAACTTGGCGCCCCGGCCATCGGGCGGTTATTTTTGGGCGCGGCTTTTCCCGCGGCCTATTTTTGGCACACGGAGGCCCCTCGCAAAGGCTCGCAGCATTCCGAGTCCGGCGGACGAAGTTGGCCAGCCCCACCCCCGAAGGCTACAGCCCACCCGTTTTTGTGGCCTTTTTCCGCTGGACGAACTTGGCACCCCGGCCTTCGGGCGGTTATTTTTGGGCGCGGCTTTTCCCGTGGCCTATTTTTGGCACACGGAGGCCCCTCGCAAAGGCTCGCAGCATTCCGAGTCCGGCGGACGAAGTTGGCCAGCCCCACCCCCCAAGGCTATAGCCCACCCGTTTTTGTGGCCTTTTTCCGCTGGACGAACTTGGCGCCCCGGCCTTCGGGCGGTTATTTTTGGGCGCGGCTTT
>NW_006262054.1:1206-6570 GCF_000493195.1 Citrus x clementina
GCAATGTCTCGTGACATTCCGAGTCCGGCGGACGAAGTTGGCCAGCCCCACCCCCCAAGGCTATAGCCCACCCGTTTTTGTGGCCTTTTTCCGCTGGACGAACAAGGCGCCCCGGCTTTTGGGCCTTTATTTTTGGTTGCGGCTTTGCCCGCAGCCTATTTTTGGCACACGGAAGCCGCTCAAAAAGTCTACGGCAGTCCTAATCCGGTGGACGAAGTTGGCCAGCCCCACCCCCCAAGGCTATAGCTCACCCATTTTTGTGGCCTTTTTCCGCTGGACGAACTTGGGGTCCCGGCCTTCAGGCGGTTATATTTCGGCGCGGCTTTGCCCGCGGCCGATTTTTGGTCCACGGAAGCCCCTCGCAAAGTCTCGCGGCATTCCGAGTCCGGCGGACGAAGTGGGCCAGCCCCACCCCCCAAGGCTATAGCCCACCCGTTTTTGTGGCCTTTTTTCGCTGGACGAACCTGGCGCCCCGGCCTTCGGGCGGTTATTTTTGGGCACGGCTTTGCCCACCGCCTATATTTGGCACACGGAGGCCCCTCGCAAAGTCTCGCGGCATTCCGAGTCCGGCGGACGAAGTTGGCCAGCCCCACCCCCCAAGGCTATAGCCCAACCGTTTTTGTGGCCTTTTTCTGCTGGACGAACTTGGCGCCCCGGCCTTCGGGCGGTTATTTTTGGGCGCATCTTTGCCTGTGGCCTATTTTTGGCACACGGAGTCCCCTCTCAAAGTCTCGAGGCATTCCAAGTCCGGCGGACGAAGTTGGCCTGCCCCACCCCCCAAGGCTATAGCCCACCCGTTTTTGTCGCCTTTTTCCGCTGGACGAACTTGGTGCCCCGGCTTTCGGGCGGTTATTTTTGGGCGCGGCTTTGCCTGCAGCCTATTTTTGGCACACGGAGGCCCCTCGCAATGGCTCGCGGCATTCTGAGTCCGGCGGACGAAGTTGGCCAGCCCCACCCCCCAAGGCTATAGCCCACCCGTTTTTGTGGCCTTTTTCTGCTGGATGAACTTGGCGCCCCGGCCTTCGGGCGGTTATTTTTGGGCGCATCTTTGCCTGTGGCCTATTTTTGGCACACGGAGTCCCCTCTCAAAGTCTCGAGGCATTCCGAGTCCGGCGGACGAAGTTGGCCTGCCCCACCCCCCAAGGCTATAGCCCACCCGTTTTTGTGGCCTTTTTCCGCTGGACGAACTTGGCGCCCCGGCTTTCGGGCGGTTATTTTTGGGCGCGGCTTTGCCTGCAGCCTATTTTTGGCACACGGAGTCGCCTCGCAAAGCCTCGCGCCATTCTGAGTCCGGCGGGCGAAGTTGGCCAGCCCCACCCCCCAAGGCTATAGCCCACCCGTTTTTGTGGCCTTTTTCCGCGGGACGAACTTGGAGCCCCGGCCTTTGGGCTGTTATTTTTGGGTGCAGCTGTGCCCGCGGCTACTTTTTGGCACACGGAGGCACCTCGCAAAGTCTCGCGCCATTCCAAGTCCGGCGGACGAAGTTGGCCAGCCCCACCCCCCAAGGCTATAGCCCACCCGTTTTTGTGGCATTTTTCCGCTGGACGAACTTGGCGCTCCGGCCTTCGGGCGGTTATTTTTGTGCGCGGCTGTGTCCATGGCCTAGTTTTGGTACACAGAGGCGCCTCGCAAAGTCTCGCGCCATTCCGAGTCCGGCGGACGAAGTCGGCCAGCCCCACCCCCCAATGCTATAGCCCACCCGTTTTTGTGGGCTTTTTCCGCTGGACGAACTTGGCGCCCCGGCCTTCGGGCTGTTATTTTTGGGCGCGGCTGTGCCCGCGGCCTATTTTTGGCACACGGAGGCGCCTCACAAATTCTCGCACCATTCCGACTCCGGCGGACAAAGTTGGCCAGCCCCACCCCCCAAGGCTATAGCCCACCCGTTTTTGTGGCCTTTTTCCGCTGGACGAACTTGGCGCCCCGGCCTTCGGGCTGTTATTTTTGGCTGAGGCTGAGCCCACGGCCTATTTTTGGCACATGGAGGTGCATCGCAAAGTCTCGCGCCATTCCAAGTCAGGCGGACGATGTTGGCCAGCCCCACCCCCTAAGGCTATAGCCCACCCGTTTTTGTGGCATTTTTCCGCTGGACGAACTTGGTGCCCCGGCCTTCGGGCGGTTATTTTTGGGCGCGGCTGTGCCCGCGGCCTATTTTTGGTACACGGAGGTGCCTTGCAAATTCTCGCGCCATTCCGAGTCCGGCGGACGAAGTCGGAGGGCCCCACCCCCCAAGGCTATAGCGCACCCGTTTTTGGGGCCTTTTTCCGCTGGACGAACTTGGCGCCCCGGCCTTCGGGCGGTTATTTTTGGGCGCGGCATTGCCCGCGGCCTATTTTTGGCACACGGAGGCACCTCGCAAATTCTCGCGGCATTCCGAGTCCGGCGGACGAAGTGGGCCGGCCCACCCCCGAAGGCTATAGCCCACCCGTTTTTGTGGCCTTTTTCCGCTGGACGAACTTGGCGCCCCGGCCTTCGGGCAGTTATTTTTCGGCGCGGCTTTGCCCGCGGCCTATTTTTGGCATACGGAGGCCCCTCGGAATGTCTCGCGGCATTCCGAGTCCGGCGGACGAAGTTGGCCAGCCCCACCCCTCAAGGCTATAGCCCACCCGTTTTTGTGGCCTTTTTCCGCTGGACGAACTTGGCGCCCCGGCCTTCGGGCGGTTATTTGTGGGTGCGGCTTCGTACTCGGCCTATATTTGGCACACGGAGGCCCCTCGTAAAGTCTCGCGGCATTCTGAATCTGGCGGACGAAGGTGGCCAGCCCCACCCCCCAAGGCTATAGCCCACCCGTTTTTTGGCCTTTTTCTGCTGGACGAACTTGGCGCCCCGGCCTTCGGACGGTTATTTTTGGGTGCGGCTTTGCCCGCGGCCTATTTTTGGCACACGGAGGCCCCTCGCAAAGTCTCGCGCCATTCCGAGTCCGGCGGACGAAGTGGGCCGGCCCACCCCCCAAGGCTATAGCCCACCCGTTTTTGTGGCCTTTTTCCGCTGGACGAACTTGGCGCCCCGGCCTTCGGGCAGTTATTTTTCGGCGCGGCTTTGCCCGCGGCCTATTTTTGGCACACGGAGGCCCCTCGGAATGTCTCGCGGCATTCCGAGTCCGGCGGACGAAGTTGGCCAGCCCCACCCCTCAAGGCTATAGCCCACCCGTTTTTGTGGCCTTTTTCCGCTGGACGAACTTGGCGCCCCGGCCTTCGGGAGGTTATTTGTGGGCGCGGCTTTGTACTCGGCCTATATTTGGCACACGGAGGCCCCTCGTAAAGTCTCGCGGCATTCCGAGTCCGGCGGACGAAGGTGGCCAGCCCCACCCCCCAAGGCTATAGCCCACCCGTTTTTGTGGCCTTTTTCTGCTGGACGAACTTGGCGCCCCGGCCTTCGGACGGTTATTTTTGGGTGCGGCTTTGCCCGCGGCCTATTTTTGGCACACGGAGGCCCCTCGCAAAGTCTCGCGCCATTCCGAGTCCGGCGGACGAAGTCGGCCAGCGCCACCCCCCAAGGCTATAGCCCACCCGTTTTTGTGGCCTTTTTCCGCTGGACGAACTTGTCGCCCCGGCCTTCGGGCGGTTATTTTTGGGCGCGGCTTTGCCCGCGGCCTTTTTTTGGCACACGGAGGCCCCTCACAAAGTCTCGCGCCATTCCAAGTCCGGCGGACGAAGTAGGCCAGCCCCACCCCCCAAGGCTATAACCCACCCATTTTTGTGGCCTTTTTCCGCTGGACGAACTCGGCGCCCCGGCCTTCGGGAGGTTATTTTTTGGCGCGGCTTTGTCCACGGCCTATTTTTGGCACACGGAGGCCCCTCGCAAAGTCTCGCGCCATTCCGAGGCCGGCGGCCGAAGTTGGCCAGCCCCACCCCTCAAGGCTATAGCCCACCCGTTTTTGTGGCCTTTTTCCGCTGGACGAACTTGGCGCCCCGGCCTTCGGGCGTTATTTTTGGGCGCGGCTTTGGCTGTGGCCTATTTTTGGCACACGGAGGCCCCTCGCAAAGTCTCGCGGCATTCCGTGTCCGGCGGACGAAGTTGGCCAGCCCCACTCCCCAAGGCTATAGCCCACCCGTTTTTGTGGCATCTTTCCGCCGGACGAACTTGGCGCCCCGGGCTTCGGGCAGTTATTTTTGGGTGTGGCTTTGCCTGCGGCCTATTTTTGGCACATGGAGGCCACTCGCAAAGTCTCGCGGCATTCCGAGTCCGGCGGACGAAGTTGGCCAGCCCCACCCCCCAAGGCTATAGCGCACCCGTTTTTGTGGCCTTTTTCCAAAGGAGGAACTTGGCGCCCCGGCCTTCGGTCCCCTATTTTTGGCTGCGGCTGTACCCGCGGCTTATTTTTGGCACACGGAGGCCCCTCGTAAAGTCTCGCGCCATTCCGAGTCCGGCGGACGAAGTTGGCCAGCCCCACCCCCCAAGGCTATAGCCCACCTGTTTTTTTGGCCTTTTTCCGCTGGACGAACTTGGCGCCCCGGCCTTCGGTCGCTTATTTTTGGGTGAAGCTGTGCCCGCGGCCTATTTTTGGCACACGGAGGCCCCTCGCAAAGTCTCGCGCAATTCCGAGTCCGGCGGACGAACTTGGCCAGCCCAACCCCCCAAGGCTTTAGCCCACCCGTTTTTTTGGCCTTTTTCCGCTGGACGAACTTGGCGCCCCAGCCTTCGATCGCTTATTTTTGGGTGAAGCTGTGCCCGCGGCCTATTTTTGGCACACGGAGGCCCCTCGCAAAGTCTCGCGGCATTCCGAGTCCGGCGGACGAACTTGGTGCCCCGGCCTTCGGGCGGTTATTTTTGGGCGCGGCTTTGGCCGCGGCCTATTTTTGGCACACGGAGGCCCCTCGTAAAGTCTCACGGCATTCCGAGTCCGGCGGATGAAGTTGGCCAGCCCCACCTCCCAAGGCTATAGCCCAGCCGTTTTTGTGGCCTTTTTCCGCTGGACGAACTTGGCGCCCCGGCCTTCGGGCGGTTATTTTTGGGCGCGGCTTTGCTCGCGGCCTATTTTTGGCACACGGAGGCCCCTCGCAAAGTCTCGCACCATTCCGAGTCCGGCGGACGAAGTTGGCCAGCCCCACCCCCCAAGGCTATAGCCCACCCGTTTTGGTGGCCTTTTTCCGCAGGAGGAACTTGGCGCCCCGGCCTTCGGGCGGTTATTTTTGGGCGTGGTTTTGCCCGCGGCCTATTTTTGGCACACGGAGGCCCCTCGCAAAGTATCGCGGCATTCCGAGTCCGACGGACGAAGTTGGCCAGCCCCACCCCTCAAGGCTATAGCCCACCCATTTTTGTGGCCTTTTTCCGCCGGACGAACTTGGCGCCCCGGCATTTGGGCGGTTATTTTTAGGCGTGGCTTTGCCTCTCTAGAAAAGGGGACAAATATAAGTATTAGCCGTC
>NW_006262053.1:0-2219 GCF_000493195.1 Citrus x clementina
CATTCCGAGTCCGGCGGACGAAGTTGGCCAGCCCCACCCCCCAAGGCTATAGCCCACCCGTTCTTGTGACATTTTTCCGCTGGACGAACTTGGCGCCCCGGTCTTCGGGCCGTTATTTTTGGGCGCGGCTGTGCCCGCGGCCACTTTTTGGCACACCGAGGTGGCTCGCAAAGTCTCGCGCCATTCCAAGTCTGGCGGACGAAGTTGGCCAGCCCCACCCCCCAAGGCTATAGCCCACCCGTTTTTGTGGCCTTTTTCCGCTGGACGAACTTGGCGCCCCGGTCTTCGGGCCGTTATTTTTGGGCGCGGCTGTGCCCGTGGCCACTTTTTGGCACACGGAGGTGCCTTGCAAAGTCTCGCGTCATTCCGAGTCCGGCGGACGAAGTTGGCCAGCCCCACCCCCCAAGGCTATAGCCCACCCGTTTTTGTGGCCTTTTTCCGCTGGACGAACTTGGCGCCCCGGCCTTCGGGTGGTTATTTTCGGCTGCGGCTGAGCTCGCGGCCTATTTTTGGCACACGGAGGCCCGTCGCAAAGTCTCGCGCCATTCCGAGTCCGGCGGACGAAGTTGGCCAGCCCCACCCCCCAAGGCTATAGCCCACCCGTTTTTGTGGCCTATTTCCGCTGGACGAACTTGGCGCCCCGGCCTTCAGGCGGTTATTTTTGGGCGCGCCTCTGCCCGCGTCCTATTTTTGGCACACAGAGGTGCCTCGCAAAGTCTCGCGCCATTCCGAGTCCGGCGGACGAAGTCGGCGGGCCCCACCCCCCAAGGCTATAGCCCACCCGTTTTTGTGGCCTTTTTCCGCTGGACGAACTTGGCGCCCCGGCCTTCGGTCGACTATTTTTGGGTGCGGCTGTACCTGCGGCCTATTTTTGGCACACGGAGGCCCCTCGTAAAGTCTCGCGCCATTCCGAGTCCGGCGGACGAAGTCGGCCAGCCCCACCCCCCAAGGCTATAGCCCAACCGTTTTTGCGGCCTTTTTCCGCTGGACAAACGTGGCGCCCCGGCCTTCGGGCAGTTATTTTTGGGCGCGGCTTTACCCGCGGCCTATTTTTGGCACACGGAGGCCCCTCGCAAAGTCTCGCAGCATTCCAAGTCCGGCGAACGAAGTTGGCCAGCCCCACCGCCCAAGGCCCACCCGTTTTTGTGGCCTTTTACCGCTGGACGAACTTGGCGCCCCGGCCTTCGGGCAGTTATTTTTGGGCGAGGCTTTGCCCGTGGCCTATTTTTGGCACACGGAGGACCCTCGCAAAGTCTCGCGGCATTCCGAGAACGGCGGACGAAATTGGCCAGCCGCAGCCCCCAAGGCTATAGCCCACCCGTTTTTGTGCCCTTTTTCCGCAGGACGAACGTGGCGCCCCGGCCTTCGGGCAGTTATTTTTGGACGCGGCTTTGCCCGCGGCCTATTTTTGGCACACGGAGGCCCCTCGCAAAGTCTCGTTCCGAGTCCGGCGGACGAAGTTGGCCAGCCCCACCCCCCAAGTCTATAGCCCACCAGTTTTTGTGGCCTTTTTCTGCAGGACGAACTTGGCGCCCCATCCTTCGGCCGGTTATTTCTTGGCGCGGCTTTGTCCGTGGCCTATTTTTGGCACACGGAGGCCCCTCGCAAAGTCTCGCGGCATTCCGAGCCCGGCGGACGAAGTTGGCCAGCCCCACCCCCCAAGGCTATAGCCCACCCGTTTTTGTGGCCTTTTTCCGCTGGACGAACTTGGCGCCCCGGCCTTCGGGCGGTTATTTTTGGGCGCGGCTTTGCCCGCGGCCTATTTTTGGCAAACGGAGGCCCCTCGCAAAGTCTCGCGCCATTCCAATTCCGGCGGACGAAGTAGGCCAGCCCCATCCCCCAAGGCTATAACCCACCCGTTTTTGTGGCCTTTTTCCGCTGGACGAACTTGGCGCCCCGGCCTTCGGGCGGTTATTTTTTGGCGCGGCTTTGTCCACGGCCTCTTTTTGGCACACGGAGGCCCCTCGCAAAGTCTCGCGCCATTCCGAGGCCGGCGGACGAAGTTGGCCAGCCCCACCCCTCAAGGCTATAGCCCACCCGTTTTTGTGGCCTTTTTCCGCTGGACGAACTTGGCGCCCCGGCCTTCGGGCGGTTATTTTTGGGCGCGGCTTTGCCTGCGGCCTATTTTTGGCACACGGAGGCCCCTCGCAAAGTCTCGCGGCATTCCGAGTCCGGCGGACGAAGTTGGCCAGCCCCACCCCCCAAGGCTATAGCCCACC
>NW_006262053.1:2319-5152 GCF_000493195.1 Citrus x clementina
CCTATTTTTGGCACACGGAGGCCCCTCGCAAAGTCTCGCGGCATTCCGAGTCCGGCGGACGAAGTTGGCCAGCCCCACCCCCCAAGGCTATAGCCCACCCGTTTTTGTGGCCTTTTTCCACAGGACGAACTTGGCGCCCCGGCCTTCGGTCGCCTATTTTTGGCTGTGGCTGTACCCGCGGCTTATTTTTGGCACACGGAGGCCCCTCGTAAAGTCTCGCGCCATTCCGAGTCCGGCGGACGAAGTTGGCCAGCCCCACCCCCCAAGGCTATAGCCCACCCATTTTTTTGGCCTTTTTCCAATGGACGAACTTGGCGCCCCGGCCTTCGGTCACTTATTTTTGGGTGAAGCTGTGCCCGCGGCCTATTTTTGGCACACGGAGGCCCCTCGCAAAGTCTCGCGCCATTCCGAGTCCGGCGGACGAAGTTGGCCAGCCCCACCCCCCAAGGCTATAGCCCACCCGTTTTTTTGGCCTTTTTCCAATGGACGAACTTGGCGCCCCGGCCTTCGGTCACTTATTTTTGGGTGAAGCTGTGCCCGCGGCCTATTTTTGGCACACGGAGGCCCCTCGCAAAGTCTCGCGCCATTGCGAGTCCGGCGGACGAACTTGGCCAGCCCAACCCCCCAAGGCTTTAGCCCACCCGTTTTTTTGGCCTTTTTCCGCTGGACGAACTTTGCGCCCCGGCCTTCGGTCACTTATTTTTGGGTGAAGCTGTGCCCGCGGCCTATTTTTGGCACACGGAGGCCCCTCGCAAAGTCTCGCGGCATTCCGAGTCCGGCGGACAAACTTGGTGCCCCGGCCTTCGGGCGGTTATTTTTGGGCGCGGCTTTGGCCGCGGCCTATTATTGGCACACGGAGGCCCCTCGCAAAGTCTCGCAGCATTCCGAGTCCGGCAGACGAAGTTGGCCGGCCCCACCCCCCAAGGCTATAGCCCACCCGTTTTTGTGGCCTTTTTCCGCTGGACGAACTTGGCGCCCCGGCCTTCGGGCGGTTATTTTTGGGCGCGGCTTTGATCGCGGCCTATTTTTGGCAAACGGAGGCCACTCGCAAAGTCTCGCGGCATTCCGAGTCCGGCGGACGAAGTTGGCCAGCCCCACCCCCCAAGGCTATAGCCCACCCGTTTTGGTGGTCTTTTTCCGCAGGAGGAACTTGGCGCCCCGCCCTTCGGGCGGTTATCTTTGGGCGTGGTTTTGCCCGCGGCCTATTTTTGGCACACGGAGGCCCCTCGCAAAGTATCGCGGCATTCCGAGTCCGACGGACGAAGTTGGCCAGCCCCACCCCTCAAGGCTATAGCCCACCCGTTTTTGTGGCCTTTTTCCGCCGGACGAACTTGGCGCCCCGGCCTTTGGGCGGTTATTTTTGGGCGTGGCTTTGCCTGCGGCCTATTTTTGGCACACGGAGGCCCCTCGCAAAGTCTCGCGGCATTCCGAGTCCGGCGGACGAAGTTGGCCAGCCCCACCCCCCAAGGCCCCCCCGTTTTTGTGGCCTTTTACCGCTGGACGAACTTGGCGCCCCGGCCTTCAGGTGGTTATTTTTGGGCGCGGCTTTGCCCATGGCCTATTTTTGGCACACGAAGGCCCCTCGCAAAGTCTCGCGGCATTCCGAGAACGGCGGACGAAGATGGCCAGCCGAACCCCCCAAGGCTATAGCCCACCCGTTTTTGTGGCCTTTTTCCGCTGAACGAACGTGGCGCCCCGGCCGTCGGGCGGTTATTTTTGGATACAGCTTTGCCCGCGGCCTCTTTTTGGCACACGGAGGCCCCTCGCAAAGTCTCGCGGCATTCCGAGCCCGGCGGAAGAAGTTGGCCAGCCCCACCCCCGACGGGCTATAGCCCACCAGTTTTTGTGGCCTTTTTCTGCTGGACGAACTTGGCGCCCCGTCCTTCGGCCGGTTATTTCTTGGCGCGGCTTTGCCCGCGGCCTATTTTTGGCACACGGAGGCCCCTCGCAAAGTCTCGCGGCATTCCGAGCCCGGCGGACGAAGTTGGCCAGCCCCACCCCCCAAGGCTATAGCCCACCCGTTTTTGTGGCCTTTTTCCGCTGGACGAACTTGGCTCCCCGGCCTTCAGGCGGTTATTTTTGGGCGCGGCTTTGCCCGCGGCCTATTTTTGGCACACGGAGGGCCCTCGCAAAATCTCGCGGAATTCCGAGTCCGGCGGACGAAGTGGGCCAGCCCCATCCCCCAAGGCTATAGCCCACCCGTTTTTGTGGCCTTTTACCGCTGGACGAACTTGGCGCCCCGGCCTTCAGGCGGTTATTTTTGGGCGCGGCTTTGGCCATGGCCTATTTTTGGCACACGAAGGCCCCTCGCAAAGTCTCGCTGCATTCCGAGTCCGGCGGACGAAGTTGGCCAGCCCCACCCCCCAAGGCTATAGCCCACCAGTTTTTGTGGCGTTTTTCTGCTGGACGAACTTGGCGCCCCGTCCTTCGGCCGGTTATTTCTTGGCGCGGCTTTGCCCGCGGCATATTTTTGGCACACGGAGGCACCTCGCAAAGTCTCGCGGCATTCCGAGCCCGGCGGACGAAGTTGGCCAGCCCCACCCCCCAAGGCTATAGCCCACCCGTTTTTGTGGCCTTTTTCCGCTGGACGAACTTGGCTCCCCGGCCTTTGGCCGGTTATTTCTTGGCGTGGCTTTGCCCGCGGCCTATTTTTGGCACACGGAGGCCCCTCGCAAAGTCTCGCGGCATTCCGAGTCCGGCGGACGAAGTGGGCCAGCCCCACCCCCAAAGGTTATAGCCCACCGTTTTTGTGGCGTTTTTCCTCTGGACGAACTTGGCGCCCCGGCCTTCGGGCGGTTATTTCGGAGTACGAATATGCCCGCGGCCTATTTTT
>NW_006262053.1:5617-6554 GCF_000493195.1 Citrus x clementina
TTTTCCGCTGGACGAACTGGCGCCCCGGCTTTCGGGCTGTTATTTTTGGGCACGGCTTGCCCGCGGCCTATTTTGGCACACGGAGGCCCCTCGCAAAGTATCGCGGCATTCCGAGTCCATCGGACGAAGTTGGCCAGCCCCACCCCCCAAGGCTATAGCCCACCCGTTTTTGTGGCCTTTTTCCGCTGGACGTACTTGGCGCCCCGGCCTTCGGGCAGCTGTTTTTGGACACGCCTTTGGCCGCGGCCTATTTTTGGCACACGGAGGTGCCTCGCAAAGTCTCGCGCCATTCTGAGTCCGGCGGACGAAGTTGGCCAGCCCCACCCTCCAAGGCTATAGCCTACCCGTTTTTGTGGCCTTTTTCCGCTGGACGAATTTGGCGCCCCGGCCTTCGGGCGGTTATTTTTGGCACACGTAGGCCCCTCGCAAAATCTCACGGCATTCCGAGTCCGGCGGACAAAGTGGGCCAGCCCCACCCCCAAGGCTATAGCCCACCCGTTTTTGTGGCCTTTTTCCGCTGAACGACCTTGGCGCCCCGGCCTTCGGGCTGTTATTTTTGGGCACGGCTTTGCCCGCGGCCTATTTTTGGCACACGGAGGCCCCTCGCAAAGTCTCGCGCCATTCCGAGTCCGGCGGACGACGTGGGCCAGCCCCACCCCCCAAGGCTATAGCCCACCCATTTTGGTGGCCTTTTTCCGCTGGACGAACTTGGCGCCCCGGCCTTCGGGCGGTTATTTTTAGGCGCGGCTTTGCCCGTGGCTTATTTTTGGCACACAGAGCCACCTCGCAAAGTCTCACACCATTCCGAGTACTGCGCACGAAGTTGGCCAGCCCCACCCTCCAAGGCTATAGCCCACCCGTTTTTGTGGCCTTTTTCTGCTGGACGAACTTGGTGCCCCGGCCTTCGGGCTGTATTTTAGGCGAGGCTTGCCCGCGC
>NW_006262052.1:0-374 GCF_000493195.1 Citrus x clementina
CGAGGGGCTCCGTGTGCCAAAAATAGTCCGTGTGAAAAGCCGCGCACAAAAATAACTTCCCGAAGGCCGGGCCGCCAAGTTCGTCCAGCGGAAAAAGTCCACAAAAACGGGTGGGCTATAGCCTTGGGGGGTGGGGCTGGCCAACTTCGTCCGCCGGACTCGGAATGCCGCGACACTTTGCGAGGGGCCTCCGTGTGCCAAAAATAGGCCGCGAACAAAGGTGCGCCCAAAAATAACCGCCCGAAGGCGGGGGCGCCAAGTTCGTCGAGCGGAAAAAGGCCACAAAAACGGGTGGGCTATAGCCCTGGGGGGTGGGGCTGGCCAACATCGTCCGCCGGACTCGGAATGCCGCGAGACTTTGCGACGCACCTGCG
>NW_006262052.1:1526-2464 GCF_000493195.1 Citrus x clementina
TCGTCCAGCGGAAAAAGGCCACAAAAACGGGTGGGCTATAGCCTTGGGGGGTGGGGCTGGGCAACTTCGTCCGCTGGACTCGGAATGCCGCGAGACTTTGCGAGGGGCCTCCGTGTACCACAAATAGGCCGCGGACAAAACCGTGCCCAAAAATAACCGCCCGAAGGCCGGGGCGCCAAGTTCGTCCAGCGGAAAAAGGCCACAAAAACGGGTGGGCTATAGCCTTGGGGGGTGGGGCTGGCCAACTTCGTCCGCCGGACTCGGAATGGCGCGAGACTTTGCGAGCGGCCTCCGTGTGCCAAAAATAGGCCGCGAACACATCCGTGCCGAAAAATAACTGCCCGGAGGGCCGGGGCGCCAAGTTCGTCCAGCGGAAAAAGGCCACACAAAACGGGTGGGCTATAGCCTTGGGGGGTGGGGCTGGCCGACTTCGTCCGCCGGACTCGGAATGGCGCGAGACTTTGCGAGCGGCCTCCGTGTGCCAAAAATAGGCCGCGGACACAGCCGCGCCGAAAAATAACTGCCCGGAGGGCCGGGGCGCCAAGTTCGTCCAGCGGAAAAAGGCCACACAAAACGGGTCGGCTATAGCCTTGGGGGGTGGGGCTGGCCAACTTCGTCCGCAGGATTCGGAGGGGCGCGAGACTTTGCGAGGGGCCTCCGTGTGCCAAAAATAGGCCGCGGGCAAAGCTGCGCCCAAAAATAACCGCCCGAAGGCCGGGGCGCCAAGTTCGCCCAGTGGTAAAAGGCCACAAAAATGGGTGGGCTATAGCCTTGGGGGGTGGGGCTGGCCAACTTCGACCGCCGGACTCGTAATGGCGCGAGACTTTGCGAGCGGCCTCCATGTGCAAAAAATAGGCCGCGGGCACAGCCGCACCGAAAAATAACCGCCCGAAGGCCGGGGCGCCAAGTTCGTCGAGCGGAAAAAGCCCACAAAAACG
>NW_006262052.1:2564-4367 GCF_000493195.1 Citrus x clementina
CCGAATGGTGCGAGAGTTTGTGAGGCGCCTCCGTGTGCCAAAAATAGGGTGCGGGCACAGCCGCGTCCAAAAATAACCGCCCGAAGGCCGGGGCGCCACGTTCGTCCAGCGGAAAAAGGCCACAAAAACGGGTGGGCTATAGCCTTGGGGGGTGGGGCTGGCCAACTTTGTCCGCCGGACTCAGAATGCCGCGAGACTTTGCGAGGGGCCTCCGTGTGCCAAAAATAGGCCGCGGACAAAGCCGCACCCAAAAATAACTGCCCGAAGGCCGGGGAGCCAAGTTCGTCCAGCGGAAAAAGGCCTCAAAAACGGGTGGGCTATAGCCTTGAGGGGTGGGGCTGGCCAACTTCGTCTGCCGGAATTGGAATGCCGCGAGATTTTATGAGGGGCCTCTGTGTGCGAAAAATAGGCCACGGGCAAAGCCGCACCCGAAAATAACCGCCCGAAGGCCGGGGCGCCAAGTTCGTCCAGCAGAAAAAGGCCACAAAAACGGGTGGGCTATAGCCTTGGGGGGTGGGGCTGGCCAACTTCGTCTGCCGGACTCAGAATGCCGTGAGACTCTGCGAGGGGTCTCCGTGTACCAGAAATAGGTTGCGGGCAAAGCCGCGTCCAAAAATAACCGCCCGAAGGCCGTGGCGCCAAGTTCGTCCAGCGGAAAAAGCCCACAAAAACGGGTGGGCTATAGCCTTGGGGGGTGGGGCTGGCCAACTTCGTCCGCCGGACTTGGAATACCGCGAGACTTTACGAAGGGCCTCTGTGTGCCAAAAATAGGCCACAGGCAAAGCCGTGTCCGAAAATAACCGCCCGAAGACCGGGGCACCAAGTTCGTCCAGCGGAAAAAGCCCACAGAAACGGGTGGGCTATAGCCTTGGGGGGTGGGGCTGGCCAACTTCGTCCGCCGGACTCGGAATGCCGCGAGACTTTCCAAGCGGCCTCCGTGTGCCGAAAATAGGCCACGGGCACAGCCGCGCGCAAAAATAACCACCCGAAGGCCGGGGTTCGTCCAGCGGAAAAAGGCCACAAAAACGGGTGGGCTATAGCCTTGGGGGGTGGGGCCAGCCCACTTCGTCCGCCGGACTCAGAATGGCGCGAGACTTTTCGAGCGGGCTCCGTATGCCGAAAATAGGCAGCGGGCACAGCCACGCCCAATAATAACCGCCCGAAGGCCGGGGCGCCAAGTTCGTCCAGCGGAAAAAGGCCACAAAAACGGGTGGTCTATAGCCTTGGCGGGTGCGGCTGGCCAACTTCGTCCGCCGGACTCGGAATGGCGCGAGACTTTGCGAGCGGCCTCCATGTGCCGAAAATAGGCCACGGCCACAGCCGCGCACAAAAATAACCGCCCGAAGGCCGGGGCGCGAAGTTCGTCCAGCGGAAAAAGGCCACAAAAACGGGTGGGCTATAGCCTTGGGGGGTGGGGCCGGCCAACATCGTCCGCCGGACTCAGAATGGCGCGAGACTTTGCGAGCGGGCTCCGTATGCTGAAAATAGGCAGCAGGCACAGCCACGCCCAATAATAACTGCCCGAAGGCCGGGGCGCCAAGTTCGTCCAGCGGAAAAAGCCCACAAAAACGGGTGGGCTATAGCCTTGGGGGGTGGGGCTGGCCAACTTCGTCCGCCGGACTTGGAATACCGCGAGACTTTACGAGGGGCCTCTGTGTGCCAAAAATAGGCCACAGGCAAAGCCGTGTCCGAAATAATCGCCCGAAGACCGGGGCGCCAAGTTCGTCCAGCGGATAAAGCCCACAGAAACGGGTGGGCTATAGCCTTGGGGGGTGGGGCCGCCAATCTTCGTCCGCCGGACTC
>NW_006262052.1:4467-7338 GCF_000493195.1 Citrus x clementina
GAAAATAGGCAGCGGGCACAGCCACGCCCAATAATAACTGCCCGAAGACCGGGGCGCCAAGTTCGTCCAGCGGAAAAAGGCCACAAAAACGGGTGGGCTATAGCCTTGGGGGGTGGGGCTGGGCAACTTCGTCCGCTGGACTCGGAATGCCGCGAGACTTTGCGAGGGGCCTCCGTGTACCAAAAATAGGCCGCGGACAATACCGTGCCCAAAAATAACCGCCCGAAGGCCGGGGCGCCAAGTTCGTCCAGCGGAAAAAGGCCACAAAAACGGGTGGGCTATAGCCTTGGGGGGTGGGGCTGGCCAACTTCGTCCGCCGTACTCGGAATGGCACGAGACTTTGCGAGCGGCCTCCATGTGCCAAAAATAGGCAGCGGGCACAGCCGCGCCCAAAAATAACTGCCCGAAGGCCGGGGCGCCAAGTTCATCCAGCGGAAAAAGGCCACACAAAACGGGTGGGCTATAGCCTTGGGGGGTGGGGCTGGCCGACTTCGTCCGCCGGACTCGGAATGGCTCGAAACTTTGCGAGCGGCCTCCGTGTGCCAAAAATAGGCCGCGGGCACAGCCGTACCAAAAAATAACCACCCGAAGGCCGGGGCGCCCAGTTCGTCCAGCGGAAAAAGGCCACAAAAACGGGTGGGATATAGCCTTGGGGGGTGGGGCTGCCCAACTTCGTCCGCCGGACTCGGAATGCCGCGAGACTTTTCGAGGGGCCTCCGTGTGCCAAAAATAGGCCGCGGACAAAACCGCGCCCAAAAATAACCGCCCAAAGGCCGGGTCGCCAAGTTCGTCCAGCGGAAAAAGGCCACAAAAACGGGTGGGCTATAGCCTTGGGGGGTGGGGCTGGCCAACTTCGTCCGCCGTACTCGGAATGGCACGAGACTTTGCGAGCAGCCTCCGTGTGCCATAAATAGGCAGAGGGCACAGCCGCGCCCAAAAATAACCACCCGATGGCCGGGGCGCCAAGTTCGTCCAGCGGAAAAAGGCCAGAAAAACGGGTGGGCTATAGCCTTGGGGGGTGGGGCTGCCCAACTTCGTCCGCCGGACTCGGAATGGCGCGAGTCTTTGCGAGCGGCCTCCGTGTGCCAAAAATAGGCCGCGGGCACAGCCGCGCCCAAAAATAACCACCAGAAGGCCGGGGCGCCAAGTTCGTCCAGCGGAAAAAGGTCACAAAAACGGGTGGGCTATAGCCTTGGGGGGTGGGGCTGGAGTGGGGCTGCCCAACTTCGTCCGCAGGACTCGGAATGGCGCGAGACTTTGCGAGGCGGCCTTCGTGTGCCAAAAATAGGCCGCGGGCAAAGCCGCGCCCAAAAATAACAGCCCGAAGGCCGGGGAGCCAAGTTCGTCCAGCGAAAAAGGCCACAAAAACGGGTGGGCTATAGCCTTGGGGGGTGGGGCGGGCCGACTTCGTCCGCCGGACTCGGAATGGCTCGAGACTTTGCGAGCGGCCTCCGTGTGCCAAAAATAGGCCGCGGGCACAGCCGCGCCCAAAAATAACCGCCCGAAGGCCGGGGCGCCAAGTTCGTCCAGCGGAAAAAGGCCACAAAAACGGTTGGGCTATAGCCTTGGGGGGTGGGGCTGGCCGACTTTGTCCGCCGGACGCGGAATGGCGCGAGACTTTGCGAGCAGCCTCCGTGTGCCAAAAATAGGCCGTGGGCAGAGCCGTGCCTAAAAATAACCGCCGAAGGCCGGGGCGCCAAGTTCGCCCAGCGGAAAAAGGCCAAAAAAATGGGTGGGCTATAGCCTTGGGGGGTGGGGCTGGCCAACTTCGACCGCCGGACTCGGAATGGCGCGAGACTTTGCGAGCGGCCTCCATGTGCAAAAAATAGGCCGCGGGCACAGCCGCACCGAAAAATAACCACCCGAAGACCGGGGCGCCAAGTTCGTCCAGCGGAAAAAGGCCACAAAAACGGGTGGGCTATAGCCTTGGGGGGTGGGGCTGGCCGACTTCGTCCGCCGGACTCCGAATGGCGCGAGAGTTTGCGAGGCGCCTCCGTGTGCCAAAAATAGGCCGCGGGCACAGCCGCGCCCAAAAATAACTGCCCGAAGGCCGGGGCGCCAAGTTCGTCCAGCGGAAAAATATCACAAAAATGGGTGGGCTATAGCCTTGGGGGGTGGGGCTGGCCAACTTCGTCCGCCGGACTCGCAATTGCGCGAGACTTTGCGAGGCACCTCCGTGTGCAAAAAATAGGCCGCGGGCACAGCCGCACCGAAAAATAACCACCCGAAGACCGGGGCGCCAAGTTCGTCCAGCGGAAAAAGGCCACAAAAACGGGTGGGCTATAGCCTTGGGGGGTGGGGCTGGCCGACTTCGTCCGCCGGACTCCGAATGGCGCGAGAGTTTGCGAGGCGCCTCCGTGTGCCAAAAATAGGCCGCGGGCACAGCCGCGCCCAAAAATAACTGCCCGAAGGCCGGGGCGCCAAGTTCGTCCAGCGGAAAAATATCACAAAAATGGGTGGGCTATAGCCTTGGGGGGTGGGGCTGGCCAACTTCGTCCGCCGGACTCGCAATTGCGCGAGACTTTGCGAGGCACCTCCGTGTGCCAAAAATAGGCCGCGGGCACAGCCGTGCCAAAAAATAACCGCCCGAAGGCCGGGGCGCCAAGTACGTCCAGCGGAAATATGCCACAAAAACGGGTGGGCTATAGCCTTGGGTGGGGCTGGCCAACATCGTCCGCCGAACTCGGAATAGCGCGAGACTTTGTAAGGCGCCTCCGTGTGCCAATAATAGGCCGCGGGCACAGCCGCACCCAAAAATAACAGCCCGAAGGCAGAGGCGCCAAGTTCGTCCAGCCGAAAAAGGCCACAAAAACGGGTGGGCTATAGCCTTGAGGGGTCTTTGCTCGACATGCCTTCCCAAAAATAGGCCGC
>NW_006262051.1:0-5158 GCF_000493195.1 Citrus x clementina
TTCATAAACGGGGCTTTTAAACCTTTTTCAGAAACTTTTTAATTTTTGTTGGGCAAAAACCTTGGGGGGTGCTGCTGGCTTTTTTAATCCTTTTGACTTTTAAAGCCACAAAACTTTGTGATGGGCCTCCTTGTGCCAAAAATATGCCTCGGGAAAAGACAAAACCCAAAAATAACCGCCCGACGGCCGGGGCGCCAAGTTCGTCCGGCGGAAAATGGCCACAAAAACGGGTGGGCTATAGCCTTGGGGGGTGATACTGGCCAACTTCGTCCGCCGGATTCGGAATGCCGTGAGACTTTGCAAGGGGCGTCCGTGTGCCAACAATAGACCGCGGGCAAAGCCGCGACCAAAATTAACCGCCCGACGGCCGGGGAAAAAGGCCACAAAAACGGGCGGGTAATAGCCTTGGGGAGTGATGCTGGCCCACTTCGTCCGCCGGACTCGGAATGCCGCTAGACTTTGCGAGCGGCCTCCGTGTGCCAAAAATAGGCCACGGGCGAAGCCGTACCCAAAAATAACCGCCCGACGGCCGGGGCACCTAGTTCGTCCAGCGGAAAAAGGCCACAAAAACGGGTGGGCTATAGCCTTGGGGGGTGATGCTGGCCAACTTCGTCCGCCGGACTCGGAATGCCACGAGACTTTGCGACGGGCATCCGCGTGCTAAAAATAGGCCGCGGGCAAAGCCGCGCCCTAAATTAACTGCCCGAAGGCCGGGGCGCCAAGTTCGTCCAGCGGAAAAAGGCCACAAAAACGGGTGGGCTATAGCCTTGGGGGGTGGGGCTGGCCAACTTCGTTCGCCGGACTCGGAATGCCGCGAGACTTCGCGAGGGGCCTCCGTGTGCCAAAAATAGGCCGCGGGCAAAGCCGCGCCCAAAATTAACCGCCCGAAGGCCGGGGCGCCAAGTTCGTCCAGCGGAAAAAGGCCACAAAAACGGGTGGGCTATAGCCTTTGGGGGTGGGGCTGGCCAACTTCGTCCGCCGGACTCGAAATGCCGCGAGACTTTGCGAGGGGCCTCCGTGTGCCAAAAATAGGCCGCGGGAAAAGCCGCGCCCAAAAATAATGGCCCGACGGCCGGGGCGTCAAGTTCGTCCTGCGGAAAAAGGCAACAAAAACGGGTGGGCTATAGCCTTGGGGGGTGGGGCTGACCTACTTCGTCCGCCGGACTCGGAATGCCGCGAGACTTTGCGAGGGGCCTACGTGTGCCAAAAATAGGCCGCGGGAAAAGTCGTGCCCAAAAATAACCGCCCGAAGGCCGGGGCGCCAAGTTCGTCCAGTGGAAAAAGGCCACAAAAACGGGTGGGCAATAGCCTTGGGGGGTGGGGCTGGCCCACTTCGTCCGCCGGACTCGGAATGCCGTGAGACTTTGCGAGGGGCCTCCGTGTGCCAAAAATAGGCCACGGACAAAACCGCGGCCAAAAATAACCGCCCAACGGCCGGGGCGCCAAGTTCGTCCAGCAGAAAAAGGCAACAAAAACGGGTGGGCTATAGCCTTGGGGGGTGGGGCTGGCCAACTTCGTCCGCCGGACTCGGAATGCTGCGAGACTTTGCGAGGGGCCTCCGTGTGCCAAAAATAGGCCGCGGGCAAAGCCGCGCCCAAAAATAACCGCCCGAAGGCCGGGGCGCCAAGTTCGTCCAGTGGAAAAAGGCCACAAAAACGGGTGGGCTATAGCCTTGGGGGGTGGGGCTGGCCCACTTCGTCCGCCGGACTGGGAATGCCGCGAGACATTGCGAGGAGCCTCCGTGTGCCAAAAATAGGCAGCAGGAAAAGCCGTGCCCAAAAATAAAGGCCCGACGGCCGGGGCGCCAAGTTCGTCCAGCGGAAAAAGCCACAAAAACGGGTGGGCTATAGCCTTTGGGGATGATGCTGGCCAACTTCGTCCGCCGGACTCGGAATGCTGCGAGACTTTGCGAGGGGCCTCCGTGTGCCAAAAATAGGCCGCGGGCAAAGCCGCGCCCAAAAATAACCGCCCGAAGGCCGGGGCGCCAAGTTCGTCCATTGGAAAAAGGCCACAAAAACGGGTGGTCTATAGCCTTGGGGGGTGGGGCTCGCCAACTTCGTCCGCCGGACTCGGAATGCCGCGAGACTTTACGAGGGGCCTCCGTGTGCCAAAAATAGGCGACGGACAAAGCCGCGTCCAAAAATAACCGCCCGAAGGCCGGGGCGCCAAGTTCGTCCATTGGAAAAAGGCCACAAAAACGGGTGGGCTACAGCCTTGGGGGGTGGGGCTGGCCAACTTCGTCCGCCGGACTCGGAATGCCGCGAGACTTTGCGAGGGGCCTCCATGTGCCAAAAATAGGCCACGGCCAAAGCCGCGCCCAAAATTAACCGCCCGAAGGCTGGGGCGCCAAGTTCGTCCTGCGGAAAAAGGCCACAATAACGGGTGGGCTATAGCCTTGGGGGGTGATAATGGCCAACTTCGTCCGCCGGACTCGGAATGCCGCGAGACTTTGCGAGGGGCCTCCGTGTGCCAAAAATAGGCTACGGGCAAAGCCGCGCCCAAAAATAACCGCCCGACGGCCGGGGCGCCAAGTTCGTCCAGCGGAAAAAGGCCACAAAAACGGGTGGGCTATAGCCTTGGGGGGTGGGGCTGGCCCACTTCGTCCGCCGGACTCGGAATGCTGCGAGACTTTGCGAGGGGCATCCATGTGCCAAAAATAGGCCGCGGGCAAAGCCGCACACAAAAATAACCGCCCGAAGGCCGGGGCGCCAAGTTCGTCCATTGGAAAAAGGCCACAAAAACGGGTGGGCTATAGCCTTGGGGGGTGGGGCTCGCCAACTTCGTCCGCAGGACTTGGAATGCCGCGAGACTTTGCCAGGGGCCTCCGTGTGCCAAAAATAGGCCACGGGCAAAGCCGCGCCCAAAATTAACAGCCCGAAGGCCGGGGCGCCAAGTTCATCCAGCGGAAAAAGGCCACAAAAACGGGTGGGCTATAGCCTTGGGGGTTGATGCCGGCCCACTTCGTCCGCCGGACTCGGAATGCCGCGAGACTTTGCGAGGGGCCTCCGTGTGCCAAAAATAGGCCGCAGACAAAGTCGCGCCAAAAATAACCGCCCGAAGGCCGGGGCGCCAACTCGTCCAATGGAAAAAGGCCACAAAAATGGGTGGGCTATAGCCTTGGGGGAGGATGCTGGCCAACTTCGTCCGCCGGACTCGGAATGCCGCGAAACTTTGCGAGGGGCCTCCGTGTGCCAAAAATAGGCCGCGGGCAAAGCTACGACCAAAATTAACCGCCCGAAGGCCAGGGCGCCAAGTTCGTCCAGCGGAAAAAGGCCACAAAAACGGGTGGGCTATAGCCTTGGGGGTTGTTGCCGGCCCACTTCGTCCGCCGGACTCGGAATGCCGTGAGACTTTGCGAGGGGCCTTCGTGTGCCAAAAAGAGGCCGTCGCCAAAGCCGCGGCCAAAAATAAGCGCCCAACGGCCGGGGCGCCAAGTTCGTCGAGCGGAAAAAGGCCACAAAAACGGGTGGGCTATAGCCTTGGGGGGTGGGGCTGGCCAACTTCGTCCGCCGGACTCAGAATTCTGCGAGACTTTGCGAGGGGACTCCGTGTGCCAAAAATAGGCCGCGGACAAAGCCGCGCCCAAAAATAACCGCCCGAAGGCCGGGGCGCCAAGTTCGTCCAGCGGAAAAAGGCCACAAAAACGGGTGGGCAATAGCCTTGGGGGGTGGGGTTGGCCAACTTCGTCCGCCGGACTCGGAATGCCGCGAGACTTTGCGAGGGGCCTCCGTGTGCCAAAAATAGGCCACGGCCAAAGCCGCGCCCAAAATTAACCGCCCGAAGGCTGGGGCGCCAAGTTCGTCCTGCGGAAAAAGGCCACAATAACGGGTGGGCTATAGCCTTAGGGGGTGATAATGGCCAACTTCGTCCGCCGGACTCGGAATGCCGCGAGACTTTGCGAGGGGCCTCCGTGTGCCAAAAATAGGCTGCGGGCAAAGCCGCGCCCAAAAATAACCGCCCGACGGCCGGGGCGCCAAGTTCGTCCAGCGGAAAAAGGCCACAAAAACGGGTGGGCTATAGCCTTGGGGGGTGGGGCTGGCCGACTTCGTCCGCCGGACTTGGAATGCCGCGAGACATTGCGAGGGGCCTCCGTGTGCAAAAAATAGGCCGCGGACAAAGCCGCGCCCAAAAATAACCGCCCGAAGGCCGGGGCGCCAAGTTCGTCCAGTGGAAAAAGGCCACAAAAACGGGTGGGCAATAGCCTTGGGGGGTGGGGCTGGCCAACTTCGTCCGCCCGACTCGGAATGCCGTGAGACTTTGCGAGGGGCCTCCGCGTGCTAAAAATAGGCCACGGCCAAAGCCGCGCCCAAAATTAACCACCCGAAGGCTGGGGCGCCAAGTTCGTCCTGCGGAAAAAGGCCACAATAACGGGTGGGCTATAGCCTTGGGGGGTGATAATGGCCAACTTCGTCCGCCGGACTCGGAATGCCGCGAGACTTTGCGAGGGGCCTCCGTGTGCCAAAAATAGGCTACGGACAAAGCCGCGCCCAAAAATAACCGCCCGACGGCCGGGGCGCCAAGTTCGTCCAGCGGAAAAAGGCCACAAAAACGGGTGGGCTATAGCCTTGGGGGGTGGGGCTGGCCCACTTCGTCCGCCGGACTCGGAATGCTGCGAGACTTTGCGAGGGGCATCCGTGTGCCAAAAATAGGCCGCGGGCAAAGCCGCACACAAAAATAACCGCCCGAAGGCCGGGGCGCCAAGTTCGTCCATTGGAAAAAGGCCACAAAAACGGGTGGGCTATAGCCTTGGGGGGTGGGGCTCGCCAACTTCGTCCGCAGGACTTGGAATGCCGCGAGACTTTGCCAGGGGCCTCCGTGTGCCAAAAATAGGCCACGGGCAAAGCCGCGCCCAAAATTAACCGCCCGAAGGCCGGGGCGCCAAGTTCATCCAGCGGAAAAAGGCCACAAAAACGGGTGGGCTATAGCCTTGGGGGTTGATGCCGGCCCACTTCGTCCGCCGGACTCGGAATGCCGCGAGACTTTGCGAGGGGCCTCCGTGTGCCAAAAATAGGCCGCAGACAAAGTCGCGCCAAAAATAACCGCCCGAAGGCCGGGGCGCCAACTCGTCCAATGGAAAAAGGCCACAAAAACGGGTGGGCTATAGCCTTGGGGGAGGATGCTGGCCAACTTCGTCCGCCGGACTCGGAATGCCGCGAGA
>NW_006262051.1:5618-6444 GCF_000493195.1 Citrus x clementina
AAAAGGCCACAAAAACGGGTGGGCAATAGCCTTGGGGGGTGGGGCTGGCCAAATTCGTCCGCCGGACTGGGAATGCCGCGAGACTTTGCGAGGGGCCTCCGTGTGCCAAAAATAGGCCACGGCCAAAGCCGCGCCCAAAATTAACCCCCCGAAGGCTGGGGCGCCAAGTTCCTCCTGCGGAAAAAGGCCACAAAAACGGGTGGGCTATAGCCTTGGGGGTTGATGCCGGCCCACTTCATCCGCCGGACTCGGAATGCCGCGAGACTTTGCGAGGGGCCTCCGTGTGCCAAAAATAGGCCGCGGCCAAAAATAACCGCCCAACGGCCGCGGCGCCAAGTTCGTCGAGCGGAAAAAGGCCACAAAAACGGGTGGGCTATAGCCTTGGGGGGTGGGGCTGGCCAACTTCGTCCGCCGGACTCAGAATTCTGCGAGGCTTTGCGAGGGGCCTCCGTGTGCCAAAAATAGGCCACGGCCAATGTCGCGTCCAAAAATAACCGCCCGAAGGCCGGGGCGCCAAGTTCGTCCAGCGGAAAAAGGCCACAAAAACGGGTGGGCTATAGCCTTGGGGGGTGGGGCTGGCCCACTTCGTCCGCCGGACTGGGAATGCCGCGAGACTTTACGAGGGGCCTCCGTGTGCCAAAATAGGCGACGGATAAAGCTGCGCCCAAAAATAACCGCCCGAAGGCCGAGGCGCCAAGTTCGTCCAGCGGAAAAAGGCCACAAAAACGGGTGGGCTATAGCCTTGGGGGGTGGGGCTGGCCCACTTCGTCCGCCGGACTGGGAATGCCGCGAGACATTGCGAGGGGCCTCCGTGTGCCAAAAATAG
>NW_006262050.1:0-1586 GCF_000493195.1 Citrus x clementina
CTGGAGGGGGTCCAAGACCCCCCAGCCGAAAATGGCCAAAAACGGGTGGGCTATAGCCTTGGTGGGGGGCGTGGGCGAAGTTCGTCCGCGGGACTCGGAATGGCACCAGACTTGGTGGGCGGCTCCGTGTGCAAAAAATAGACCACGGGCACAGCCGCGCCCAAAAATCAGCCCCCGAAGGTCGGGGTCCCAAGACCCCCCAGCGGAAAAATGGCCAAAAAATGGGTGGGCTATAGCCTATGTGGGGGGCGTGGGCGAAGTTCGTCCGCGGGACTCGGAATGGCCCCAGACTTGGCGGACGGCCTCCGTGTGCCAAAAATAGGCCACGGGCACAGCCGCGCCCAAAAATCAGCCCCCGAAGGTCGGGGTGCCAAGACCCCCCAGCGGAAAAATGGCCAAAAAACGGGTGGGCTATAGCCTTGGTGGGGGGTGTGGGCGAAGTTCGTCCGCCGGACTCGGAATGGCCCCAGACTTGGCGGGCGGCCTCCGTGTGCCAAAAATAGGCCACGGGCACAGCCGCACCCAAAAATCAGCCCCCGAAGGTCGGGGTCCCAAGACCCCCCAGCCGAAAAATGGCCAAAAAACGGGTGGGCTATAGCCTTGGCGGGGGGCGTGGGCGAAGTTCGTCCGCGGGACTCGGAATGGCCCCAGACTTGGCGGGCGGCCTCCGTGTGCCAAAAATAGGCCACGGGCACAGCCGCGCCCAAAAATCAGCCCCCGAAGGTCGGCGTCCCAAGACCCCCCAGCGGATAAATGGCAAAAAAATGGGTGGCCTATAGCCTTGGTGGGGGGCGTGGGCGAAGTTCGTCCGCGGGACTCGGAATGGCCCCAGACTTGGCGGGCGGGCTCCGTGTGCCAAAAATAGGCCACGGGCACAGCCGTGCCCAAAAATAAGCCCCCCAAGGTCGGGGGTCCAAGAACCCCCAGCGGAAAAATGGCCAAAAAACGGGTGGGCTATAGCCTATGTGGGGGGCGTGGGCGAAGTTCGTCCGCGGGACTCGGAATGGCCCCAGACTTGGTGGGCGGCCTCCGTGTGCCAAAAATAGGCCACAGGGACCGCCGCGCCCAAAAATCAGCCCCCGAAGGTCGGGGTCCCAAGACCCCCCAGCGGAAAAATGGCCAAAAAATGGGTGGGCTATAGCCTATGTGGGGGTCGTGGGCGAAGTTCGTCCGCGGGGCTCGGAATGGCCCCAGACATGGTGGGAGGCCTCCGTGTGCCAAAAATAGGCCACGGGCACAGCCGCGCCCAAAAATAAGCCCCCAAAGGTCGGGGTCCCAAGACCCCCCAGCCGAAAAATGGCCAAAAAACGGGTGGGCTATAGCCTATGTGGGGGGCGTGGGCGAAGTTCGTCCGCGGGACTCGGAATGGCCCCAGAATTGGCGGGCGGCCTCCGTGTGCCAAAAATAGGCCACGGGCACAGCCGCGACCAAAAATAAGCCCTCAAAGGTCGGGGTCCCAAGACCCCCCAGCGGAAAAATGGCCAAAAAACGGGTGGGCTATAGCCTATGTGGGGGGCGTGGGCGAAGTTCGTCCGCGGGACTCGGAATGGCCCCAGACTTGGTGGGCGGCCTCCGTGTGCCAAAAA
>NW_006262050.1:2062-6425 GCF_000493195.1 Citrus x clementina
GGGCGAAGTTCGTCCGCGGGACTCGGAATGGCCCCAGACTTGGCGGACGGCCTCCGTGTGCCAAAAATAGGCCACGGGCACAGCCGCGCCCAAAAATCAGCCCCCGAAGGTCGGGGTCCCAAGACCCCCCAGCGGAAAAATGGCCAAAAAACGGGTGGGCTATAGCCTTGGTGGGGGGTGTGGGCGAAGTTCGTCCGCCGGACTCGGAATGGCCCCAGACTTGGCGGCCGGCCTCCGTGTGCCAAAAATAGGCCACGGGCACAGCCGCGCCCAAAAATCAGCCCCCGAAGGTCGGGGTCCCAAGACCCCCCAGCGGAAAAATGCCCAAAAAACGGGTGGGCTATAGCCTTGGTGGGGGGCGTGGGCGAAGTTCGTCCGACGGACTCGGAATGGCCCCAGACTTGGCGGGCGGCCTCCGTGTGCCAAAAATAGGCCACGGCCACAGCCGCACCCAAAAATCAGCCCCCCAAGGTCGGGGTCCCAAGACCCCCCAGCGGAAAAATGGCCAAAAAACGGGTGGGCTATAGCCTATGTGGGGGGCGTGGGCGAAGTACGTCCGCGGGACTCGGAATGGCCCCAGACTTGGCGGGCGGCCTCCGTGTGCCAAAAATAGGCCACGGGCACAGCCGCGCCCAAAAATCAGCCCCCGAAGGTCGGGGTCCCAAGACCCCCCAGCGGAAAAATCGCCAAAAAACGGGTGGGTTATAGCCTTGGTGGGGGGCGTGGGCGAAGTTCGTCCGCGGGACTCGGAATGGCCCCAGACTTGGCGGGCGGCCTCCGTGTGCCAAAAATAGGCCACGGGCACAGCCGAGCCCAAAAATCAGCCCCCGAAGGTCGGGGTCCCAAGACCCCCCAGCCGAAAAATGGCCAAAAAACGGGTGGGCTATAGCCTTGGTGGGGGGCGTGGGCGAAGTTCGTCCGCGGGACTCGGAATGGCACCAGACTTGGTGGGCGGCTCCGTGTGCAAAAAATAGACCACGGGCACAGCCGCGCCTAAAAATCAGCCCCCGAAGGTCGGGGTCCCAAGACCCCCCAGCGGAAAAATGGCCAAAAAATGGGTGGGCTATAGCCTATGTGGGGGGCGTGGGCGAAGTTCGTCCGCGGGACTCGGAATGGCCCCAGACTTGGCGGACGGCCTCCGTGTGCCAAAAATAGGCCACGGGCACAGCCGCGCCCAAAAATCAGCCCCCGAAGGTCGGGGTCCCAAGACCCCCCAGCGGAAAAATGGCCAAAAAACGGGTGGGCTATAGCCTTGGTGGGGGGTGTGGGCGAAGTTCGTCCGCCGGACTCGGAATGGCCCCAGACTTGGCGGGCGGCCTCCGTGTGCCAATAATAGACCACGGGCACAGCCGCGCCCAAAAATCAGCCCCCGAAGGTCGGGGTCCCAAGACCCCCCAGCCGAAAAATGGCCAAAAAACGGGTGGGCTATAGCCTTGGCGGGGGGCGTGGGCGAAGTTCGTCCGCGGGACTCGGAATGGCCCCAGACTTGGCGGGCGGCCTCCGTGTGCCAAAAATAGGCCACGGGCACAGCCGCGCCCAAAAATCAGCCCCCGAAGGTCGGCGTCCCAAGACCCCCCAGCGGATAAATGGCAAAAAAATGGGTGGCCTATAGCCTTGGTGGGGGGCGTGGGCGAAGTTCGTCCGCGGGACTCGGAATGGCCCCAGACTTGGCGGGCGGCCTCCGTGTGCCAAAAATAGGCCACGGGCACAGCCGCGCCCAAAAATAAGCCTCCAAAGGTCGGGGTCCCAAGACCCCCCAGCCGAAAAATGGCCAAAAAACGGGTGGGCTATAGCCTATGTGGGGGGCGTGGGCGAAGTTCGTCCGCGGGACTCGGAATGGCCCCAGACTTGGCGGGCGGCCTCCGTGTGCCAAAATAAGCCACGGGCACAGCCGCGCCAAAAATCAGCCCCCGAAGGTCGGGGTCCCAAGACCCCCCAGCGGAAAAATGGCCAAAAAATGGGTGGGCTATAGCCTTGGTGGGGGGCGTGGGCGAAGTTCGTCCGCTGGACTCGGAATGGCCCCAGACTTGGTGGGCGGCCTCCGTGTGCCAAAAATAGACCACGGGCACAGCCGTGTCCAAAAATCAGCCCCCCAAGGTCGGGGTCCCAAGACCCCCCAGCGGAAAAATGGCCAAAAAACGGGTGGGCTATAGCCTATGTGGGGGGCGTGGGCGAAGTTCGTCCGCGGGACTCGGAATGGCCCCAGACTTGGCGGCCGGCTTCCATGTGCCAAAAATAGGCCACGGGCACACCGCGCCCAAAAATCAGCCCCCGAAGGTTGGGGTCCCAAGACCCCCCAGCGGAAAAATGGCCAAAAAATGGGTGGGCTATAGCCTATGTGGGGGGCGTGGGCGAAGATTGTCCGCGGGACTCGGAATGGCCCCCGACTTGGCGGCCGGCCTCCGTGTGCCAAAAATATGCAATGGGCACAGCCGCGCCCAAAAATCAGCCCCCGAAGGTCGGGGTCCCAAGACCCCCCAGCAGAAAAATGGCCAAAAAATGGGTGGGCTATAGCCTATGTGGGGGGCGTGGGCGAAGTTCGTCCGCGGGACTCGGAATGGCCCCAGACTTGGCGGACGGCCTCCGTGTGCCAAAAATAGGCCACGGGCACAGCCGCACCAAAAAATCAGCCCCCCAAGGTCGGGGTCCCAAGACCCCCCAGCGGAAAAATGGCCAAAAAACGGATGGGCTATAGCCTATGTGGGGGGCGTGGGCGAAGTTCGTCCGCCGGACTCGGAATGGCCCCAGACTTGGCGGGCGGCCTCCGTGTGCCAAAAATAGGCCACGGGCACAGCCGTGCCCAAAAATCAGCCCCCGAAGGTCGGGGTCCCCAGACCCCCCAGCGGAAAAATGGCCAAAAAACGGGTGGGCTATAGCCTTGGTGGGGGGCGTGGGCGAAGTTCGTCCGCCGGACTCGGAATGGCCCCAGACTTGGCGGGCGGCCTCCGTGTGCCAAAAATAGGCCACGGGCACAGCCGCGCCCAAAAATCAGCCCCCGAAGGTCGGGGTCCCAGGACCCCCCAGCCGAAAAATGGCCAAAAAACGGGTGGGCTATAGCCTTGGTGGGGGGCGTCGGCGAAGTTCGTCCGCGGGACTCGGAATGGCCCCAGACTTGCCGGCCGGCCTCCGTGTGCCTAAAATAGGCCACGGGCACAGCCGCGCCCAAAAATCAGCCCCCGAAGGTCGGGGTCCCAAGACCCCCCAGCGGAAAAATGGCCAAAAAACGGGTGGGCTATAGCCTTGGTGGGGGGCGTGGGCGAAGTTCGTCCGCGGGACTCGGAATGGCCCCAGACTTGGCGGGCAGCCTCCGTGTGCCAAAAATAGGCCACGGGCACAGCCGCGCCCAAAAATAAGCCCCCAAAGGTCGGGGTCCCAAGACCCCCATGCGGAAAAATGGCCAAAAAACGGGTGGTCTATAGCCTATGTGGGGGGCGTGGGCGAAGTTCGTCCGCGGGACTCGGAATGGCCCCAGACTTGGCTGGCGGCCTCCGTGTGCCAAAAATAGGCCACGGGCATAGCCGCGCCCAAAAATCAGCCCCCGAAGGTCGGGGTCCCAAGACCCCCCAGCGGAAAAATGGCCAAAAAACGGGTGGGCTATAGCCTTGGTGGGGGGCGTCGGCGAAGTTCGTCCGCGGGACTCGGAATGGCCCCAGACTTGCCGGCCGGCCTCCGTGTGCCTAAAATAGGCCACGGGCACAGCCGCGCCCAAAAATCAGCCCCCGAAGGTCGGGGTCCCAAGACCCCCCAGCGGAAAAATGGCCAAAAAACGGGTGGGCTATAGCCTTGGTGGGGGGCGTCGGCGAAGTTCGTCCGCGGGACTCGGAATGGCCCCAGACTTGCCGGCCGGCCTCCGTGTGCCTAAAATAGGCCACGGGCACAGCCGCGCCCAAAAATCAGCCCCCGAAGGTCGGGGTCCCAAGACCCCCCAGCGGAAAAATGGCCAAAAAACGGGTGGGCTATAGCCTTGGTGGGGGGCGTGGGCGAAGTTCGTCCGCGGGACTCGGAATGGCCCCAGACTTGGCGGGCAGCCTCCGTGTGCCAAAAATAGGCCACGGGCACAGCCGTGCCCAAAAATAAGCCCCCAAAGGTCGGGGTCCCAAGACCCCCATGCGGAAAAATGGCCAAAAAACGGGTGGTCTATAGCCTATGTGGGGGGCGTGGGCGAAGTTCGTCCGCGGGACTCGGAATGGCCCCAGACTTGGCTGGCGGCCTCCGTGTGCCAAAAATAGGCCACGGGCATAGCCGCGCCCAAAAATCAGCCCCCGAAGGTCGGGGTCCCAAGACCCCCCAGCGGAAAAATGGCCAAAAAACGGGTGGGCTATAGCCTTGGTGGGGGCAGTGGCGAAGTCGTCCGCGGGACTCG
>NW_006262049.1:0-1089 GCF_000493195.1 Citrus x clementina
TCCCCTCCGAAGGCCGGGGCGCCAAGTTCGTCCAGCGGAAAAAGGCCACAAAAACGGGTGGGCTATAGCCTTGGGGGGTGGGGCTGGCCAAGTTCGTCCGCCTGACACGGAATGGCGCGAGACTTTGTGAAGCGCCTCCTATGCCAAAAATAGGCCACGGGCACAGCCGCGCCCAAAAATAACCGCCCAAAGGCCTTGGCGCCAAGTTCGTCCAGCGGAAAAAGGCCACAAAAACGGGTGGGCTATAGGCTTGGGGGGTGGGGCTGGTCAACTTCGTCCGCCGGACTCGGAATAGTGCGAGACTTTGTGAGGCGCCTCTGTGTGCCAAAAATAGGCCGCGGGTGCAGCCGCGCCTAAAAATAACTGCCCGAAGGCCGGGGCGCCAAGTTTGTCCGGCGGAAAAAGGCCACAAAAACGGGTGGGCTATAGGCTTGGGGGGTGGGGCTGGCCGACTTCGTCCGCCGGACTCGGAATGGGGCGAGACATTACAAGGCGTCTCCATGTGCCAAAAATAGGGTGCGGGCACAGCCACGTCCAAAAATAACCGCCCGAAGGCCGGGGCGACAAGTTCGTCCAGCGGAAAAAGACCACAAAAACGGGTGGGCTATAGCCTTGGGGGGCGGGGCTGGCGAAGTTCGTCCGCTGGACTCGGTATGGCGCGAGACTTTGTGAGCCACCTCCGTGTGCAAAAAATAGGCCGCAGGCACAGCCGCGCCCTAAAATAACCGCCCGAAGGCCGGGGCGCCAAGTTCGTCCAGCTGAAAAAGGCCACAAAAACGGGTGGGCTATAGACTTGGCGGGTGGGCTGGCCGACTTCGTCCGCCGGACTCGGAATGGCGCGAGAATTTGCGAGGCAGCTCCGTGTGCCAAAAATAGGCCGGGGGCGCAGCCGCGCCCAAAAATAACCGCCCGAAGGCCGGGGCGCCAAGTTCGTCCAGCGGAAAAAGCCCACAAAAACGGGTGGGCTATAACCTTGGGGGGGGGGTGGGCCAACTTCGTCCGCCTGACTCTGAATGGCGCGAGACTTTACGAGGCGCCTCTGTGTGCCCAAAATAGGTCGCGGGCACACCGGTGCCCAAAAATAACCAC
>NW_006262049.1:1251-4350 GCF_000493195.1 Citrus x clementina
CCGCGCGTAAAATTAACCGCCCGAAGGCCGGGGCACCAAGTTCGTCCAGCGGAAAAAGGCCACAAAAACGGGTGGGCTATATCCTTGGGGGGTGGGGCTGGCCAAGTTCGTCCGCCAGACTCGGAATGGCGCGAGACTTTACGAGGTGCCTCCGTGTGCCAAAAATAGGCCGCGGGCACAGCCGCGCCCAAAAATAACCGTCCGAAGGCTAGGGCGGCAAGTTCGTCTAGCAGAAAAAGCACACAAAAACGGGTGATCTGTAGCCTTGGGGGGTGGGGCTGGCAAACTTCGTCCGCCGGACTCGGAATGGCGCGAGACTTTGCGAGGCGCTTCCGTGTACCAAAAATAGGCCCCGGACGCAGCCGCGCCCAAAAATTACCGCCCGAAGGCTGGGGCGCCAGGTTCGTCCAGCGCAAAAAGCACACAAAAACGGGTGGGCTATAGCCTTGCGGGGTGGGGCTGGCCAACTTCGTCCGCCGGACTCAGAATGGTGCGAGCCTTTCGAGGCACCCCCGTGTGCTAAAAATAGGCTTCAGGCACAGCCGCGCCCAAAAATAACCGCCCGAAGGCCGGGGCGCCAAGTTCGTCCAGCGGAAAAAGCACACAAAAACGGGTGGTCTATAGCCTTGGAGGGTGGGGCTGGCAAACTTTGTCCGCCGGACTCGGAATGGCGCGAGACTTTGCGAGGCACTTCCGTGTGCCAAAAATAGGCCGTGGACGCAGCCGCGCCCAAAAATAACCGACCGAAGGCCGGTGCGCCAAGTTCGTCCAGCGGAAAAAGGCCACAAAAACGGGTGGGCTATAGCCTTGGGTGGTGGGGCTGGCCAACTTTGTCCGCCGGACTCGGAATGGCGTGAGACTTTGCGAGGCATCTCCATGTGACCAAAATAGGCCGCGGGCACAGCCGCGCCCAAAAATAACCGCCCGAAGGACGGGGCGCCGAGTTCGTCGAGCGGAAAATGGCCATAAAAACGGGTGTGCTATAGCCTTGGGGGGTGGGGCTGGCCAACTTCTTCCGCCGGACTCGGAATGGCGCGAGACTTTGCGAGGCACCTCTGTGTGCCAACAATAGGCCGCGGGCACAGCCGTGCCCAATAATAATGGCACGAAGGCGGGGCACCAAGTTCGTCCAGCGGAAAACGGTCACAAAAATGGGTGGGTTATATATCCTTGGGGGGCGGGGTTGGCCAACTTTGTCCCCAGGACTCGGAATGGCGCGAGACTTTGCGAGGCCACTCCATGTGCCAAAAATAGGCCGCGGGCACAGCGGCGCCCAAAAATAACTGCCCGAAGGCCAGGGCGCCAAGTTCGTCCAGCGGAAAAAGCACACAAAAACGGGTGGTCTATAGCCTTGGAGGGTGGGGCTGGCAAACTTCGTCCGCCGGACTCGGAATGGCGTGAGACTTTGCGAGGCACTTCCGTGTGCCAAAAATAGGCCGTGGACGCAGCCGCGCCCAAAAATTACCGCCCGAAGTCTGGGGCGCCAAGTTCGTCCAGCGGAAAAAGCACCCAAAAACGGGTGGGCTATAGCCTTGCGGGGTGGGGCTGGCCAACTTCGTCCGCCGGACTCGGAATGGCGCGAGACTTTGCGAGGCACCTCCGTGTGCTAAAAATAGGCTTCGGGCACAGCCGCGCCCAAAAATAACCACCCGAAGGCCGGGGCGCCAAGTTCGTCCAGCGGAAAAAGCACACAAAAACGGGTGGTCTATAGCCTTGGAGGGTGGGGCTGGCAAACTTTGTCCGCCGGACTCGGAATCGCGCGAGACGTTGCGAGGCACTTCCGTGTGCCAAAAATAGGCCGTGGACGCAGCCGCGCCCAAAAATAACCGTCCGAAGGCCGGTGCGCCAAGTTCGTCCAGCGGAAAAATGCCACAAAAACGGGTGGGCTATAGCCTTGGGGGGTGGGGCTGGCCAACTTCGTCCGCCGGACTCGGAATGGTGCGAGACTTTGCGAGGCCTCTCCGTGTGACAAAAATAAGCCGTGGGCACAGCCGCGCCCAAAAATAACCGCCCGAAGGATGGGGCGCCGAGTTCGTCCAGCGGAAAATGGCCACAAAAACGGGTGTGCTATAGCCTTGGGGGGTGGGGCTGGCCAACTTCTTCCGCCGGACTCGGATTGGCACGAGACTTTGCGAGGCACCTCTGTGTGCCAAAAATAGGCCGCGGGCACAGCCGTGCCCAATAATAATGGCACGAAGGCGGGGCACCAAGTTCGTCTAGCGGAAAAAGGTCACAAAAATGGGTGGGCTATATATCCTTGGGGGGTGGGGTTGGCCAACTTTGTCCCCAGGACTCGGAATGGCGCGAGACTTTGCGAGGCAACTCCGTGTGCCAAAAATAGGCCGTGGGCACAGCGGCACCCAAAAATAACTGCCCGAAGGCCAGGGCGCCAAGTTCGTCCAGCGGAAAAAGGCCACAAAAACGGGTGGGCTATAGCCTTGGGGGGTGGGGCTGGCCAACTTCGTCCGCCGGACTCGGAATGGCAAGAGACTTTGCGAGGCGCCTCTGTATACCAAAACTAGGCCTTGGGCACAGCCGCGCCAAAAAATAACAGCCCGAAGGCAGGGGCGCCAAGTTCGTCCAACGGAAAAAGGCCACAAAAACGGGTGGGCTATAGCCTTGGGGGGTGGGGCTGGCCAACTTCGTCCGCCAGACTCGGAATGGCGCGAGACTTTGCGAGGCACCTCCGTGTGCCAAAAATTGGCCGCGGGCACAGCCGCGCCCAAAAATAACCGCCCGAAGGCCGGGGCGCCAAGTTCATTCAGCGGAAAAAGACCCCAAAAACGGGTGGGCTATAGCCTTGGGGGGTGGGGCCTGCCAACTTCGTCCTCCGGACTCGGAATGGCGCCAGACTTTGCAAGGTACCTCCGTGTGCCAAAAATACACCGCGGGCACAGCCGTGCCCAAAAATAACCGCCCGAAGGCCGGGGTGCCAAGTTCGTCCAGCGGAAAAAGGCCCCAAAAACGGGTGGGCTTTAGCCTTGGGGGGTGGGGCTGGCCAACTTCATTCGCTGGACTCGGAATGGCGCGAGACTTTGCGAGGCACCTCCATGTGCCAAAAATATGCCGCGGCACAGGCGCGCCCAAAAATAACCGCCC
>NW_006262049.1:4476-6222 GCF_000493195.1 Citrus x clementina
CGAGGCGCCTCCGTGTGCCAAAAATAGGCCGTGGGCACAGCCGAGCCCAAAAATCACCGCCCGAAGGCCGGGGTGCCAAGTTCGTCCAGCGGAAAAAGGCCCCAAAAACGGGTGGGCTATAGCCTTGGGGGGTGGGGCTGGCCAACTTCATCCGCTGGACTCGGAATGGCGTAAGACTTTGCGAGGCGCCTCCGTGTGCCAAAAATAGGCTGCGGACACAGTCGCGCCCAAAAATAACCACCCGAAGGCCGGGGCGCCAAGTTCGTCCAGCGGAAAAAGGCCCCAAAAACGGGTGGGCTATAGCCTTGGGGGGTGGGGCTGGCCAACTTCATCCGCTGGACTCGGAATGGCGTGAAATTTTGTGAGGCGCCTCCGTGTGCCAAAAATAGGCCGCGGACGCAGCCGCGCCCAAAAATAACCGCCCGAATACCGGGGCGCCAAGTTCGTCCAGCGGAAAAAGGCCCCAAAAACGGGTGGGCTATAGCCTTGGGGGGTGGGGCTGGCCAACTTCATCCGCTGGACTCGGAATGGCGTGAAATTTGGCGAGGCACCTCCGTGTGCCAAAAATAGACCGCGGGCACAGCCGCGCCCAAAAATAACAGCCAGAAGGCCGGGGCGCCAAGTTCGTCCAGCGGAAAAAGCCCACACAAACGGGTGGGCTATAGCCTTGGGGGGTGGGGCGGGCCAACTTCGTCCGCCGGACTCGGATTGGCGCGATACTTTACGAGGTGACTCCGTGTTCCAAAAATATGCCGCGGGCACAGCCGCGAGCAAAAATAACTGCCCGAAGGCCGGGGCGCCAAGTTCGTCCAGCGGAAAAGGGCCCCAAAAACGGGTGGGCAATAGCCTTGGGGGGTGGGGCTGGCCAACTTCATCCGCGGGACTGGGAATGGCGTGAAATTTTGCGAGGCGCCTCCGTGTGCCAAGAATAGGCCGCGGGCTCAGCCGCGCTAAAAAATAACCACCCGAAGGCCGGGGCTCCATGTTCGTCCAACGGAAAAAGGCCACAAAAACGGGTGGGCTATAGCCTGGGGGGTGGGGCTGGCCAACTTCGTCCGCCGGACGCGGAATGGCGTGAGACTTTGTGAGGCGCGTCCGTGTGCCAATAATAGGCCGCGGGCACAGCCGCGCCCAAAAATAACAGCCCGAAGGCCGGGCCGCCAAGTTCTTCCAGCAGAAAAAGGCCCCAAAAACGGGTGGGCTATAGCCTTGGGGGGTGGGGCTGGCCAACTTCGTCCGCCGGACTCGGAATGGCGCGAGACTCTCCGAGGCGCCTCCGTGTGCCAAAAATAGGCCGTGGGCACAGCCGCGCCCAAAAATAACTGCCCGAAGGCCGGGGCGCCAAGTTCTTCCAGCGGAAAAAGGCCCCAAAAACGGGTGGGCTATAGCCTTGGGGGGTGGGGCTGGCCAACTTCGTTCGCCGGACTCGGATTGGCGTGATACTTTGCGAGGCGTCTCCGTGTACCAAAAATAGGCCGCGGGCACAGCCGCGCTCAAAAATAACCACCCGAAGGCCGGGGCGCCAAGTTCGTCCAGCGGAAAAAGCCCACAAAAACGGGTGGGCTATAGCCTTGGGGGGTGGGGCTGGCCAACTTCGTCCGCCGGACTCGGACAGGCGCGATACTTTGCGAGGCGACTCCGTGTGCCAAAAATAGGCCGCGGGAAGAGCCGCGCCCAAAAATAACCGCCCGAAGGTTGGGGCGCCAAGTTCTTCCAGCGGAAAAAGGCCCCAAAAACGGGTGGGCT
>NW_006262048.1:0-5934 GCF_000493195.1 Citrus x clementina
CCCAGCGGAAAAATGGGCCAAAAAACGGGTGGGCTATAGCCTTGGTGGGGGGGCGTGGGCGAAGTTCGTCCGCCGGACTCGGAATGGCCCCAGGACTTTGCGGGTGGCCCTCGTGTGCCAAAAATAGGCCACGGGCACAGCCGCGCCCAAAAATTAGCCCCCGAAGGTGGAGGTGCCAAGACCCCCCAGCGGAAAAATGGCCAAAAAACGGGTGGGCTATAGCCTTGGTGGGGGGCGTGGGCGAAGTTCGTCCGCCGGACTCGGAATGGCCCCAGACTTTGCGGGCGGCCTCCGTGTGCCAAAAATAGGCCACGGGCACAGCCGCGCCCAAAAATTAGCCCCCGAAGGTCGGGGCGCCAAGACCCCCCAGCGGAAAAATGGCCAAAAAACGGGTGGGCTATAGCCTTGGTGGGGGGCGCGGGCGAAGTTCGTCCGCCGGACTCGGAATGGCCCCAGACTTTGCGGGCGGCATCCGTGTGCCAAAAATAGACCACGGGCACAGCCGCGCCCAAAAATTAGCCCCCGAAGGTCGGGCTGCCAAGACCCCCCAGCGGAAAAATGGCCAAAAAACGGGTGGGCTATAGCCTTGGCGGGGGCGTGGGCGAAGTTCGTCCGCCGGACTCGGAATGGCCCCAGACTTTGCGGGCGGCCTCCGTGTGCCAAAAATAGGCCACGGGCACAGCCGCGCCCAAAAATTAGCCCCCGAAGGTCGGGGCGCCAAGACCCCCCAGCGGAAAAATGGCCAAAAAACGGGTGGGCTATATCCTTGGTGGGGGGCGTGGGCGAAGTTCGTCTGCCGGACTCGGAATGGCCCCAGACTTTGCGGGCGGCCTCCGTGTGCCAAAAATAGGCCACGGGCACAGCCGCGCCCAAAAATTAGCCCCCGAAAGTCAGGGCGCCAAGACTCCCCAGCGGAAAAATGGCCGAAAAATGGCCAAAAAATGGGTGGGCTATAGCCTTGGTGGGGGGCGTGGGCGAAGTTCGTCCGCCGGACTCGGAATGGCCCCAGACTTTGCGGGCGGCCTCCGTGTGCCAAAAATAGGCCACGGGCACAGCCGCGCCCAAAAAGTACCCCCCGAAGGTCGGGGCGCCAAGACCCCCCAGCGGAAAAATGGCCAAAAAACGGGTGGGCTATATCCTTGGTGGGGGGCGTGGGCGAAGTTCGTCTGCCGGACTCGGAATGGCCCCAGACTTTGCGGGCGGCCTCCGTGTGCCAAAAATATGCCACGGGCACAGCCGCGCCCAAAAATTAGCCCCCGAAAGTCGGGGCGCCAAGACTCCCCAGCGGAAAAATGGCCGAAAAATGGCCAAAAAATGGGTGGGCTATAGCCTTGGTGGGGGGCGTGGGCGAAGTTCGTCCGCCGGACTCGGAATGGCCCCAGACTTTGCGGGCGGCCTCCGTGTGCCAAAAATAGGCCACGGGCACAGCCGCGCCCAAAAATTAGCCCCCGAAGGTCGGGGCGCCAAGACCCCCCAGCGGAAAAATGGCCAAAAAACGGGTGGGCTATAGACTTGGTGGGGGGCGCGGGCGAAGTTCGTCCGCCGGACTCGGAATGGCCCCAGACTTTGCGGGCGGCCTCCGTGTGCCAAAAATAGACCACGGGCACAGCCGCGCCCAAAAATTAGCCCCCGAAGGTCGGGGCGCCAAGACCCCCCAGCGTAAAAATGGCCAAAAAACGGGTGGGCTATAGCCTTGGTGGGGGGCGTGGGCGAAGTTCGTCCGCCGGACTCGGAATGGCCCCAGACTTTGCGGGCGGCCTCCGTGTGCTAAAATTAGGACACGGACACAGCCGCGCCCAAAAATTAGCCTCCGAAGGTCGGGGCGCCAAGACCCCCCAGCGGAAAAATGGCCAAAAAAAGGGTGGGCTGTATCCTTGGTGGGGGGCGTGTGCGAAGTTCGTCCGCCGGACTCGGAATGGCCCCAGACTTTGCGGGTGGCCCTCGTGTGCCAAAAATAGGCCACGGGCACAGCCGCGCCCAAAAATTAGCCCCCGAAGGTGGAGGTGCCAAGACCCCCCAGCGGAAAAATGGCCAAAAAACGGGTGGGCTATAGCCTTGGTGGGGGGCGTGGGCGAAGTTCGTCCGCCGGACTCGGAATGGCCCCAGACTTTGCGGGTGGCCCTCGTGTGCCAAAAATAGGCCACGGGCACAGCCGCGCCCAAAAATTAGCCCCCGAAGGTGGAGGTGCCAAGACCCCCCAGCGGAAAAATGGCCAAAAAACGGGTGGGCTATAGCCTTGGTGGGGGGCGCGGGCGAAGTTCGTCCGCCGGACTCGGAATGGCCCCAGACTTTGCGGGCGGCATCCGTGTGCCAAAAATAGACCACGGGCACAGCCGCGCCCAAAAATTAGCCCCCGAAGGTCGGGCTGCCAAGACCCCCCAGCGGAAAAATGGCCAAAAAACGGGTGGGCTATAGCCTTGGCGGGGGCGTGGGCGAAGTTCGTCCGCCGGACTCGGAATGGCCCCAGACTTTGCGGGCGGCCTCCGTGTGCCAAAAATAGGCCACGGGCACAGCCGCGCCCAAAAAGTACCCCCCGAAGGTCGGGGCGCCAAGACCCCCCAGCGGAAAAATGGCCAAAAAACGGGTGGGCTATATCCTTGGTGGGGGGCGTGGGCGAAGTTCGTCTGCCGGACTTGCGATGGCCCCAGACTTTGCGGGCGGCCTCCGTGTGCCAAAAATATGCCACGGGCACAGCCGCGCCCAAAAATTAGCCCCCGAAAGTCGGGGCGCCAAGACTCCCCAGCGGAAAAATGGCCGAAAAATGGCCAAAAAATGGGTGGGCTATAGCCTTGGTGGGGGGCGTGGGCGAAGTTCGTCCGCCGGACTCGGAATGGCCCCAGACTTTGCGGGCGGCATCCGTGTGCCAAAAATAGACCACGGGCACAGCCGCACCCAAAAATTAGCCCCCGAAGGTCGGGCTGCCAAGACCCCCCAGCGGAAAAATGGCCAAAAAACGGGTGGGCTATAGCCTTGGCGGGTGCGTGGGCGAAGTTCGTCCGCCGGACTCGGAATGGCCCCAGACTTTGCGGGCGGCCTCCGTGTGCCAAAAATAGGCCACGGGCACAGCCGCGCCCAAAAATTAGCCCCCGAAGGTCGGGGCGCCAAGACCCCCCAGCGGAAAAATGGCCAAAAAACGGGTGGGCTATATCCTTGGTGGGGGGCGTGGGCGAAGTTCGTCTGCCGGACTCGGAATGGCCCCAGACTTTGCGGGCGGCCTCCGTGTGCCAAAAATAGGCCACGGGCACAGCCGCGCCCAAAAATTAGCCCCCGAAAGTCAGGGCGCCAAGACTCCCCAGCGGAAAAATGGCCGAAAAATGGCCAAAAAATGGGTGGGCTATAGCCTTGGTGGGGGGCGTGGGCGAAGTTCGTCCGCCGGACTCGGAATGGCCCCAGACTTTGCGGGCGGCCTCCGTGTGCCAAAAATAGACCACGGGCACAGCTGTGCCCAAAAATTAGCCCCCGAAGGTCGGCTGCCAAGACCCCCCAGCGGAAAAATGGCCAAAAAACGGGTGGGCTATAGCCTTGGTGGGGGGCGTGGGCGAAGTTCGTCCGCCGGACTCGGAATGGCCCCAGACTTTGCGGGTGGCCCTCGTGTGCCAAAAATAGGCCACGGGCACAGCCGCGCCCAAAAATTAGCCCCCGAAGGTGGAGGTGCCAAGACCCCCCAGTGGAAAAATGGCCAAAAAACGGGTGGGCTATAGCCTTGGTGGGGGGCGTGGGCGAAGTTCGTGCGCCGGACTCGGAATGGCCCCAGACTTTGCGGGCGGCCTCCGTGTGCCAAAAATAGGCCACGGGCACAGCCGCGCCCAAAAATTAGCCCCGAAGGTCGGGGCGCCAAGACCCCCCAGCGGAAAAATGGACAAAAAACGGGTGGGCTATAGCCTTGGTGGGGGGCGCGGGCGAAGTTCGTCCGCCGGACTCCGAATGGCCCCAGACTTTGCGGGCGGCCTCCGTGTGCCAAAAATAGACCACGGGCACAGCCGCGCCCAAAAATTAGCCCCCGAAGGTCGGGGCGCCAAGACCCCCCAGCGTAAAAATGGCCAAAAAACGGGTGGGCTATAGCCTTGGTGGGGGGCGTGGGCGAAGTTCCTCCGCCGGACTCGAAATGGCCCCAGACTTTGCGGGCGGCCTCCGTGTGCCAAAAATAGGCCACGGGCACAGCCGCGCCCAAATATTAGCCCCCGAAGGTCGGGCTGCCAAGACCCCCCAGCGGAAAAATGGCCAAAAAACGGGTGGGCTATAGCCTTGGTGGGGGGCGTGGGCGAAGTTCGTCCGCCGGACTCGGAATGGCCCCAGACTTTGCGGGTGGCCCTCGTGTGCCAAAAATAGGCCACGGGCACAGCCGCGCCCAAAAATTAGCCCCCGAAGGTGGAGGTGCCAAGACCCCCAGCGAAAAAATGGCCAAAAACGGGTGGGCTATAGCCATGGTGGGGGGCGTGGCGAAGTTCGTCGCCGGGACTCGGAATGGCCCCAGACTTTGCGGGCGGCCCTCGTGTGCCAAAAATAGGCCGCGGGCACAGCCGCGCCCAAAAATTAGCCCCCGAAGGTCGGGGCGCCAAGACCCCCCAGCGGAAAAATGGCCAAAAAACGGGTGGGCTATAGCCTTGGCGGGGGCGTGGGCGAAGTTCGTCCGCCGGACTCGGAATGGCCCCAGACTTTGCGGGCGGCCTCCGTGTGCCAAAAATAGGCCGCGGGCACAGTCGCGCCCAAAAATTTAGCCCCCGAAGGTCGGGGCGCCAAGACCCCCCAGCGGAAAAATGGCCAAAAAACGAGTGGGCTATAGCCTTGGTGGGGGGCGTGGGCGAAGTTCGTCCGCCGGACTCGGAATGGCCCCAGACTTTGCGGGTGGCCCTCGTGTGCTAAAAATAGGCCACGGGCACAGCCGCGCCCAAAAATTAGCCCCCGAAGGTGGAAGTGCCAAGACCCCCAGCGGAAAAATGGCCAAAAAACGGGTGGGCTATAGCCTTGGTGGGGGGCGTGGGCGAAGTTCGTCCGCCGGACTCCGAATGGCCCCAGACTTTGCGGGCGGCCTCCGTGTGCCAAAAATAGGCCACGGGCACAGCTGCGCCCAAAAATTAACCCCCGAAGGTCGGGGCGCCAAGACCCCCCAGCGGAAAAATGGCCAAAAAACGGGTGGGCTATAGCCTTGGTGGGGGGCGTGGGCGAAGTTCGTCCGCCGGACTCGGAACGGCCCCAGACTTTGCGGGCGGCCTCCGTGTGCCAAAAATAGGCCACGGGCACAGCCGTGCCCAAAAATTAGCCCCCGAAGGTCGGGCTGCCAAGACCCCCCAGAGGAAAAATGGCCAAAAAACGGGTGGGCTATAGCCTTGGCGGGGGGCGTGGGCGAAGTTCGTCCGCCGGACTCGGAATGGCCCCAGACTTTGCGGGCGGCCTCCGTGTGCCAAAAATAGGCCACGGGCACAGCCGCGCCCAAAAATTAGCCCCCGAAGGTGGAGGTGCCAAGACCCCCCAGTGGAAAAATGGCCAAAAAACGGGTGGGCTATAGCCTTGGTGGGGGGCGTGGGCGAAGTTCGTGCGCCGGACTCGGAATGGCCCCAGACTTTGCGGGCGGCCTCCGTGTGCCAAAAATAAGCCACGGGCACAGCCGCGCCCAAAAATTAGCCCCCGAAGGTCGGGGCGCCAAGACCCCCCAGCGGAAAAATGGCCAAAAAACGGGTGGGCTATAGCCTTGGTGGGGGGCGCGGGCGAAGTTCGTCCGCCGGACTCGGAATGGCCCCAGACTTTGCGGGCGGCCTCCGTGTGCCAAAAATAGGCCACGGGCACAGCTGTGCCCAAAAATTAGCCCCCGAAGGTCGGCTGCCAAGACCCCCCAGCGGAAAAATGGCCAAAAAACGGGTGGGCTATAGCCTTGGCGGGGGCGTGGGCGAAGTTCGTCCGCCGGACTCGGAATGGCCCCAGACTTTGCGGGTGGCC
>NW_006262047.1:0-4604 GCF_000493195.1 Citrus x clementina
TCGGGGTGCCCGCGGGAAGTCGCGGGTACAGCCGCGCCCAAAAATAAGCGCCCGAAGGTCGTGGTGCCAAAACCCCCCGGCTGAAAAATGGCCAAAAAACGGGTGGGCTATAGCCTTGGTGGGGGGCGCGGGCCAAGTTCGTCCGCCGGACTCGGAATGGGGCGAGACTATGCGAGGGGCCTCGGGGTTCCCGCGGGAAGTCGCGGGTACAGCCGCGCCCAAAAATAAGCGCCCGACGGTCGTGGTGCCAAAACCCCCCAGCTGAAAAATGGCCAAAAGACGGGTGGGCTATAGCCTTGGTGGGGGGCGCGGGCCAAGTTCGTCCGCCGGACTCGGAATGGTGCGATACTTTGCGAGGGGCCTCGGAGTACCAAAAATAAGCCGCAGGCAAATCCGCGCCCAAAAATAAGCGCCCGAAGGTCGTGGTGCCAAAACCCCCCAGCTGAAAAATGGCCAAAAAACGGGTGGGCTATAGCCTTGGTGGGGGGCGCGGGCGAAGTTCGTCCACCGGACTCAGAATGGGGCGAGACTTTGCGAGGGGCCTCGGGGTGCCAAAAATCAGCCGCGGGCAAAGCCGCGCACAAAAATAAGCGCCCGAAGGTCGTGGTGCCAAAACCCCCCAGCGGAAAAATGGCCAAAAAACGGGTGGGCTATAGCCTTGGAGGGGGGCGCGGGCGAAGTTCGTCCGCCGGACTCGGAATGGGGCGAGACTTTGCGAGGGGCCTCGAGGTGCCACAAATAAACCGCGGGCAAAGCCGTGCCCAAAAATAAGCGCCCGAAGGTCGTGGTGCCAAAACCCCCCAGCGGAAAAATGGCCAAAAAACGGGTGGGCTATAGCCTTGGTGGGGGGCGCGGGCGAAGTTCGTCCGCCGGACTCGGAATGGGGTGAGACTTTGCGAGGGGCCTCGGGGTGCTAAAAATAAGCCGCGGGCAAAGCCGTGCGCAAAAATAAGCGCCCGAAGGTCGTGGTGCCAAAACCCCCCAGCGGAAAAATGGCCAAAAAATGGGTGGGCTATAGCCTTGGTGGGGGGCGCGGGCAAAGTTCGTCCGCCGGACTCGGAATGGGGCGAGACTTTGAGAGGGGCCTCGGGGCGCTAAAAATAAGCCGCGGGCAAAGCCACGCCCAAAAATAAGCTCCCGAAGGTCCTGGTGCCAAAACCCCCCAGCGGAAAAATGGCCAAAAAACGGGTGGGCTATAGCCTTGGTGGGGGGCGCGGGCGAAGTTCGTCCGCCGGACTCGGAATGGGGCGAGACTTTGCGAGGGGCGTCGGGGTACCAAAAATAAGCCGCGGACAAAGCCGCGCCCAAAAATAAGCGCCCGAAGGTCGTGGTGCCAAAACCCCCCAGCGAAAACATGGCCAAAAAACGGGTGGGCTATAGCCTTGGTGGGGGGCACGGGCGAAGTTCGTCCGCCGGACTCGGAATGGGGCGAGACTTTGCGAGGGGCCTCTAGGTGCCCGCGGGAAGTCGCGGGCACAGCCGCGCCCAAAAATAAGCACCCGAAGGTCGTGGTGCCAAAACCCCCCAGCGGAAAAATGGCCAAAAAACGGGTGGGCTATAGCCTTGGTGGGGGGCGCAGGCGAAGTTCGTCCGCCGGACTCGGAATGGGGCGAGACTTTGTGAGGGGCGTCGGGGTGCCAAAAATAAGCCGCGGACAAAGCCGCGCCCAAAAATAAGCGCCCGAAGGTCGTGGTGCCAAAACCCCCAGCGAAAAAATGGCCAAAAAACGGGTGGGCTATAGCCTAGGTGGGGGGCACGGGCGAGGTTCGTCCGCCGGACTCGGAATGGGGCGAGACTTTGCGAGGGGCCTCGGGGTGCCCGCGGGAAGTCGCGTGCACAGCCCCACCCAAAAATAAGCGCCCGAAGGTCATGGAGCCAAAACCCCCCCGCGGAAAAATGGCCAAAAAACGGGTGGGCTATACCCTTGGTGGGGGGCGCGGGCGAAGTTCGTCCGCCGGACTCGGAATGCGGCGAGACTTTGCGAGGGGCCTCGGGGTGCCCGCGGGAAGTCGCGGGCACAGCCGCGCCCAAAAATAAGCGCCCGAAGGTCGTGGTGCCAAAACCCCCCAGCGGAAAAATGGCCAAAAAACGGGTGGCCTATAGCCTTGGTGTGGGGCGCGGGCGAAGTTCGTCCGCCGGACTCGGAATTGGGCGAGACTTTGCGAGGGGCCTCGGGGTGACAAAAATTAGCCGCGGGCAAAGCCGCGCCCATAAATAAGCGCCCGAAGGTCGTCGTGCCAACACCCCCCAGCGGAAAAATGGCCAAAAAACGGGTGGGCTATACCCTTGGTGGGGGGCGCGGGCGAAGTTCGTCCGCCGGACTCGGAATGGGGCGGGACTTTGCGAGGGGCCTCAGGGCGCCAAAAATAAGCCGCGGGCAAAGCCACGCCCAAAGATAAGCACCCGAAGGTCGTGGTGCCAAAACCCCCCAGCGGAAAAATGGCCAAAAAACGGGTGGGCTATAGCCTTGGTGGGGGGCGCGGGCGAAGTTCGTCCGCCGGACTCGGAATGGGGCGAGACTTTGCGAGGGGCCTCGGGGTGCCAAAAATCAGCCGCGGGCAAAGCCGCGCACAAAAATAAGCGCCCGAAGGTCGTGGTGCCAAAACCCCCCAGCGGAAAAATGGCCAAAAAACGGGTGGGCTATAGCCTTGGAGGGGGGCGCGGGCGAAGTTCGTCCGCCGGACTCGGAATGGGGCGAGACTTTGCGAGGGGCCTCGAGGTGCCACAAATAAGCCGCGGGCAAAGCCGCGCCCAAAAATAAGCGCCCGAAGGTCGTGGTGCCAAAACCCCCCAGCGGAAAAATGGCCAAAAAACGGGTGGGCTATAGCCTTGGTGGGGGGCGCGGGCGAAGTTCGTCCGCCGGACTCGGAATGGGGTGAGACTTTGCGAGGGGCCTCGGGGTGCTAAAAATAAGCCGCGGGCAAAGCCGTGCGCAAAAATAAGCGCCCGAAGGTCGTGGTGCCAAAACCCCCCAGCGAAAACATGGCCAAAAAACGGGTGGGCTATAGCCTTGGTGGGGGGCACGGGCGAAGTTCGTCCGCCGGACTCGGAATGGGGCGAGACTTTGCGAGGGGCCTCTAGGTGCCCGCGGGAAGTCGCGGGCACAGCCGCGCCCAAAAATAAGCACCCGAAGGTCGTGGTGCCAAAACCCCCCAGCGGAAAAATGGCCAAAAAACGGGTGGGCTATAGCCTTGGTGGGGGGCGCGGGCGAAGTTCGTCCGCCGGACTCGGAATGGGGCGAGACTTTGCGAGGGGCCTCGGGGTGCCAAAAATCAGCCGCGGGCAAAGCCGCGCACAAAAATAAGCGCCCGAAGGTCGTGGTGCCAAAACCCCCCAGCGGAAAAATGGCCAAAAAACGGGTGGGCTATAGCCTTGGAGGGGGGCGCGGGCGAAGTTCGTCCGCCGGACTCGGAATGGGGCGAGACTTTGAGAGGGGCCTCGGGGCGCTAAAAATAAGCCGCGGGCAAAGTTGGTCCGCCGGACTCGGAATGGGGCAAGACTTTGCAAAGGCCTCCGGGTGCCAAAAATAAACCGCGGGCACAGCCGCGCCCAAAAATAAGCGCCCGAAGGTCGTGGTGCCAGAACCCCCCAGCGGAAAAATGGCCAAAAAACGGGCGGGCTATAGCCTTGGTGGGGGGCGCGGGCGAAGTTCGTCCGCCGGACTCGGAATGCGGCAAGGCTTTGCGAGGGCCTCGGGGTGCCAAAAATAAACCGCGGGCACTGCCGCGCCCAAAAATAAGCGCCCGAAGGTCGTGGTGCCAAAACCCCCCAGCGGAAAAATGGCCAAAAAACGGGCGGGCTATAGCCTTGGTGGGGGGCGCGGGCGAAGTTCGTCCGCCGGACTCAGAATGGGGCGAGACTTTGCGAGGGGCCTCGGGGTGCGAAAAATAAGCCGCGGGCAAAGCCGCATCCAAAAATAAGCGCCCGAAGGTCGTGGTGCCAAAACCCCCCAGCGGAAAAAAGGCCAAAAAACGGGTGGGCTATAGCCATGGTGGGGGGCGCGGGCGAAGTTCGTCCGCCGGACTCGGAATGGGGCGACACTTTGCGAGGGGCCTCGGGGTGCCCGAGGGAAGTCGCGGGCACAGCCGCTCCCAAAAATAAGCGCCCGAAGGTCGTGGTGCCAAAACCCCCCAGCGGAAAAATGGCCAAAAAACGGGTGGGCTGTAGCCTTGGTGGGGGGCGCGGGCGAAGTTCGTCCGCCGGACTCGGAATGGGGCGAGACTTTGCGAGGTGCCTCGGGGTGCCCGCAGGAAGTCGCGGGCACAGCCGCGCCCAAAAATAAGCACCCGAAGGTCGTGGTGCCAAAACCCCCCAGCGGAAAAATGGCCAAAAAAAGGGTGGGCTATAGCCTTGGTGGGGGGCGCGGGCGAACTTCGTCCGCCGGACTCGGAATGGGGCGAGACTTTGCGAGGGGCCTCGGGGTGCCTGCGGGAAGTCGCGGGCACAGCCGCACCCAAGAATAAGCGCCTGAAGGTCGTGGTGCCAAAACCCCCCAGCCGAAAAATGGCCAAAAAACGGGTGGGCTATAGCCTTGGTGGGGGGCGCGGGCGAAGTTCGTCCGCCGGACTCGGAATGGGGCGAGACTTTGCGAGGGGCCTCGGGGT
>NW_006262047.1:4706-5604 GCF_000493195.1 Citrus x clementina
ATAGCCTTGGTGGGGGGCGCGGGCGAAGTTCGTCCGCCGGACTCGGAATGGGGTGAGACTTTGCGAGGGGCCTCGGGGTGCCCGAGGGAAGTCGTGGGCACAGCCGCGCCCAAAAATAAGCGCCCGAAGGTCGTGGTGCCAAAACCCCCCAGCGGAAAAATGGCCAAAAAACGGGTGGGCTATAGCCTTGGTGGGGGGCGCGGGCGAAGTTCGTCCGCCGGACTCGGAATGCGGCAAGACTTTGCGAGGGGCCTCGGGGTGCCAAAAATAAGGCGCGGGCAAAGCCGCGCCCAAAAATAAGCTCCCGAAGGTCGTGGTGCAAAAACCGCCCAGCGGAAAAATGGCCAAAAAACGGGTGGGCTATAGCCTTGGTGGGGGGCGCGGGCGAAGTTCGTCCGCCGGACTCGGAATGGGGTGAGACTTTGCGAGGGGCCTCGGGGTGCCCGAGGGAAGTCGTGGGCACAGCCGCGCCCAAAAATAAGCGCCCGAAGGTCGTGGTGCCAAAACCCCCCAGCGGAAAAATGGCCAAAAAACGGGTGGGCTATAGCCTTGGTGGGGGGCGCGGGCGAAGTTCGTCCGCCGGACTCGGAATGCGGCAAGACTTTGCGAGGGCCTCGGGGTGCCAAAAGTAAACCGCGGGCAAAGCCGCGCCCAAAAATAAGCGCCCGAAGGTCGTGGTGCCAAAATCCCCCAGCGGAAAAATGGCCAAAAAACGGGTGGGCAATAGCCTTGGTGGGGGGCGCGGGCGAAGTTCGTCCGCCGGACTCGGAATGGGGCGAGACTTTGCGAGGGGCCTCGGGGCGCCAAAAAAAAGCCGCGGGCAAAGCCGCACCCAAAAATAAGCGCCCGAAGGTCGTGGTGCCAAAACCCCCCAGCGGAAAAATGGCCAAAAAACGGG
>NW_006262047.1:5850-6272 GCF_000493195.1 Citrus x clementina
TTTGCGAGGGGCCTCGGGGTGCCAAAAATAAGCCGCGGACAAAGCCGCGCCCAAAAATAAGAGCCCGAAGGTCGTGGCGCCAAAACCCCCCAGCGGAAAAATGGCCAAAAAACGGGTGGGCTATAGCCTTGGTGGGGGGCACGGGCGAAGTTCGTCCGCCGGACTCGGAATGGGGCAAGACTTTGCAAAGGCCTCCGGGTGCCAAAAATAAACCGCGGGCACAGCCGCGCCCAAAAATAAGCGCCCGAAGGTCGTGGTGCCAGAACCCCCCAGCGGAAAAATGGCCAAAAAACGGGCGGGCTATAGCCTTGGTGGGGGGCGCGGGCGAAGTTCGTCCGCCGGACTCGGAATGCGGCAAGACTTTGCGAGGGCCTCGGGGTGCCAAAAATAAACCGCGGGCACTGCCGCGCCCAAAAATAAGC
>NW_006262046.1:0-1691 GCF_000493195.1 Citrus x clementina
CGCCCCCCTCCAAGGCTATAGCCCACCCGTTTTTTGGCCATTTTTCCGCTGGGGGGTGTTGGCGCCCCAACCTTCGGGCGCTCATTTTTGGGCGCGGCTGTGCCCGTGGCCTATTTTTGGCAGACGGAAGCCGCCCGCAAAGTCTGGGGCCATTCCGAGTCCGGCGGACGAACTTCGCCCACGCCCCCCGCCAAGGCTATAGCACACCCGTTTCTGGGCCATTTTTCTGCTGGGGGGTGTTGGCGCCCCGGCCTTCGGGCGCTCATTTTTGGGCGCGGCTGTGCCCGTGGCCTATTTTTGGTACACGGAGCCCGCCCGCAAAGTCTGGGGCCATTCCGAGTCCGGCGGACGAACTTCGCCCACGCCCCCCGCCAAAGGCTATAGCCTACCCGTTTTTTGGCCATTTTTCCGCTGGGGGGTGTTGGCGGCCCGACCTTCGGGCGCTCATTTTTGGGAGCGGCGGTGCCCGTGGCCTATTTTTTGCACACGGAGGCCGCCCGCAAAGTCTGGGGCCATTCCGAGTCCGGCGGACGAACTTCGCCCACGCCCCCCTCCAAGGCTATAGCCCACCCGTTTTTTGGCCATTTTTCCGCTGGGGGGTGTTGGCGCCCCGACCTTCGGGCGCTCGTTTTTGGGCGCGGCTGTGCCCGTGGACTATTTTTGGCGCACGGTGGCCGCCCGCAAAGTCTGGGGCCATTCCGAGTCCGGCGGACGAACTTCGCCCACGCCCCCCACCAAGGCTATAGCCCACACGTTTTTTGGCCATTTTTCCGCTGGGGGGTGTTGGCGCCCCGACCTTCGGATGCTCATTTTTGGGCGCGGCTGTGGCCGTGGCCTATTTTTAGCGCACGGAGGCCGCCCGCAAAGTCTGGGGCCATTCCGAGTCCGGTGGACGAGCATCGCCCACACCCCCCACGAAGGCTATAGCCCACCCGTTTTTTGGCCAATTTTTCCGCTGGGGGGTGTTGGCGCCCCGACCTTCGGGCGCTCATTTTTGGGCGCGGCTGTGCCCGTGGCCTATATTTGGTACACGTAGGCTTCCCGCAAAGTCTGGGGCCATTCCGAGTCCGGCGGACGAACTTCGCCCACGCCCCCCGCCAAGGCTATAGCCCACCCGTTTTTTGGCCATTTTTCCGCTGGGGGGTGTTGGAACCCGACCTTCGGGAGCTCATTTTTGGGCGCGGCTGTGCTCGTGGCCTATTTTTGGCGCACGGAGGCCGCCCGCAAAGTCTGGGGCCATTCCGAGTCCGGCGGACGAACTTCGCCCACGCCCCCCACCAAGGCTATAGGCCACCCGTTTTTCGGCCAAGTTTCCGCTGGGGGGTGTTGGCGCCCCGACCTTCCGGCGCTCATTTTTCGGCGCGGCTGTGCCCGTGGCCTATTTTTGGCACACGGAGGCCGCCCGCAAAGTCTGGGGCCATTCCGAGTCCGGCGGACGAACTTCGCCCACGCCCCCCGCCAAGGCTATAGCACACCCGTTTCTGGGCCATTTTTCCGCTGGGGGGTGTTGGAGCCCCGACCTTCGGGCGCTCATTTTTGGGCGCGGCTGTGCCCGTGGCCTATTTTTGGCACACGGAGGCCGCCCGCAAAGTCTGGGGCCATTCCGAGTCCGGCGGACGAACTTCGCCCACGCCCCCCGCCAAGGCTATAGCACACCCCTTTCTGGGCCATTTTTCCGCTGGGGGGTGTAG
>NW_006262046.1:2132-5416 GCF_000493195.1 Citrus x clementina
GTCTGGGGCCATTCCGAGTCCGGCGGACGAACTTCGCCCACGCCCCCCACCAAGGCTATAGGCCACCCGTTTTTCGGCCAAGTTTCCGCTGGGGGGTGTTGGCGCCCCGACCTTCCGGCGCTCATTTTTCGGCGCGGCTGTGCCCGTGGCCTATTTTTGGCACACGAAGGCCGCCCGCAAAGTCTGGGGCCATTCCGAGTCCGGCGGACGAACTTCGCCCACGCCCCCCGCCAAGGCTATAGCCCACCCGTTTTTTGGCCATTTTTCCGCTGGGGGGTGTTGGAACCCGACCTTCGGGAGCTCATTTTAGGGCGCGGCTGTGCCCGTGGCCTATTTTTAGCACACGGAGGCCGCCCGCAAAGTCTGGGGCCTTTCCGAGTCCGGCGGACGAACTTCGCCCACGCCCCCTGCAAAGGCTATAGCCCACCCGTTTTTTGGCCAATTTTCCGCTGGGGGGTGTTGGAACCCGACCTTCGGGAGCTCATTTTTGGGCGCGGCTGTGCCCGTGGCCTATTTTTGGCACACGAAGGCCGCCCGCAAATTCTGGGGCCATTCCGAGTCCGGCGGACGAACTTCGCCCACGCCCCCCGCCAAGGCTATAGCCCACCCGGTTTTTGGCCATTTTTCCGCTGGGGGGTGCTGGCGCCCCGACCTTCGGGCGCTCATTTTTGGGCGCGGCTGTGCCCGTGGCCTATTTTTGGCACACGGAGGTCGCCCGCAAAGTCTGGGGCCATTCCGAGTCCGGCGGACGAACTTCGCCCACGCCCCCCACCAAGGCTATACGCCACCCGTTTTTCGGCCAATTTTCCGCTGGGGGGTGTTGGCGCCCCGACCTTCGGGTGCTCATTTTTGGGCGCGGCTGTGCCCGTGGCCTATTTTTGGCGCACGGAGGCCACCCGCAAAGTCTGGGGCCATTCCGAGTCCGGCGGACGAACTTCGCCCACGCCCCCCGCCAAGGCTATAGCACACCCGTTTCTGGGCCATTTTTCCGCTGGGGGGTGTTGGCGCCCCAACCTTCGGGCGCTCATTTTTGGGCGCGGCTGTGCCCGTGGCCTATTTTTGGCAGACGGAAGCCGCCCGCAAAGTCTGGGGCCATTCCGAGTCCGGCGGACGAACTTCGCCCACGCCCCCCGCCAAGGCTATAGCACACCCGTTTCTGGGCCATTTTTCTGCTGGGGGGTGTTGGCGCCCCGGCCTTCGGGCGCTCATTTTTGGGCGCGGCTGTGCCCGTGGCCTATTTTTTGTACACGGAGCCCGCCCGCAAAGTCTGGGGCCATTCCGAGTCCGGCGGACGAACTTCGCCCACGCCCCCCGCCAAAGGCTATAGCCTACCCGTTTTTTGGCCATTTTTCCGCTGGGGGGTGTTGGCGGCCCGACCTTCGGGCGCTCATTTTTGGGAGCGGCGGTGCCCGTGGCCTATTTTTTGCACACGGAGGCCGCCCGCAAAGTCTGGGGCCATTCCGAGTCCGGCGGACGAACTTCGCCCACGCCCCCCTCCAAGGCTATAGCCCACCCGTTTTTTGGCCATTTTTCCGCTGGGGGGTGTTGGCGCCCCGACCTTCGGGCGCTCGTTTTTGGGCGCGGCTGTGCCCGTGGACTATTTTTGGCGCACGGTGGCCGCCCGCAAAGTCTGGGGCCATTCCGAGTCCGGCGGACGAACTTCGCCCACGCCCCCCACCAAGGCTATAGCCCACACGTTTTTTGGCCATTTTTCCGCTGGGGGGTGTTGGCGCCCCGACCTTCGGATGCTCATTTTTGGGCGCGGCTGTGGCCGTGGCCTATTTTTAGCGCACGGAGGCCGCCCGCAAATTCTGGGGCCATTCCGAGTCCGGTGGACGAGCATCGCCCACACCCCCCACGAAGGCTATAGCCCACCCGTTTTTTGGCCAATTTTTCCGCTGGGGGGTGTTGGCGCCCCGACCTTCGGGCGCTCATTTTTGGGCGCGGCTGTGCCCGTGGCCTATATTTGGTACACGTAGGCTTCCCGCAAAGTCTGGGGCCATTCCGAGTCCGGCGGACGAACTTCGCCCACGCCCCCCGCCAAGGCTATAGCCCACCCGTTTTTTGGCCATTTTTCCGCTTGGGGGTGCTGGCGCCCCGACCTTCGGCCGCCCATTTTTGGGCGCGGCTGTGCCCGTGACCTATTTTTGGCACACGGAGGCCGCCCGCAAAGTCTGGGGCCATTCCGAGTCCGGCGGACGAACTTCGCCCACGCCCCCCGCCAAGGCTATAGCCCACCCGTTTTTTGGCCATTTTTCCGCTGGGGGGTGTTGGAACCCGACCTTCGGGAGCTCATTTTTGGGCGCGGCTGTGCTCGTGGCCTATTTTTGGCGCACGGAGGCCGCCCGCAAAGTCTGGGGCCATTCCGAGTCCGGCGGACGAACTTCGCCCACGCCCCCCACCAAGGCTATAGGCCACCCGTTTTTCGGCCAAGTTTCCGCTGGGGGGTGTTGGCGCCCCGACCTTCCGGCGCTCATTTTTCGGCGCGGCTGTGCCCGTGGCCTATTTTTGGCACACGGAGGCCGCCCGCAAAGTCTGGGGCCATTCCGAGTCCGGCGGACGAACTTCGCCCACGCCCCCCGCCAAGGCTATAGCACACCCGTTTCTGGGCCATTTTTCCGCTGGGGGGTGTTGGAGCCCCGACCTTCGGGCGCTCATTTTTGGGCGCGGCTGTGCCCGTGGCCTATTTTTGGCACACGGAGGCCGCCCGCAAAGTCTGGGGCCATTCCGAGTCCGGCGGACGAACTTCGCCCACGCCCCCCGCCAAGGCTATAGCACACCCGTTTCTGGGCCATTTTTCTGCTGGGGGGTGTAGGCGCCCCGACCTTCGGGCGCTCATTTTTGGGCGCGGCTGTGCCCGTGGCCTATTTTTGGCACACGGAGGCCGCCCGTAAAGTCTGGGGCCATTCCGAGTCCGGCGGACGAACTTCGCCCACGCCCCCCACCATGGCTATAGGCCACCCGTTTTTCGGCCAATTTTCCGCTGGGGGGTGTTGGCGCCCCGACCTTCGGGCGCTCGTTTTTGGGCGCGACTGTGCCCGTGGCCTATTTTTGGCACACGGAGGCCGCCCGTAAAGTCTGGGGCCATTCCGAGTCCGGCGGACGAACTTCGCCCACGCCCCCCGCCAAGACTATAGCCCACCCGTTTTTTGGCCATTTTTCCGCTGGGGGGTGTTGGCGCCCCGACCTTTGGGCGCTCATTTTTGGGTGCGGCTGTGCCCGTGGCCTATTTTTGGCACACGGAGGCCGCCCGCAAATTCTGGGGCCATTCCGAGTCCGGCGGA
>NW_006262046.1:5789-6735 GCF_000493195.1 Citrus x clementina
CACGCCCCCCACCAAGGCTATAGGCCACCCGTTTTTCGGCCAATTTTCCGCTGGGGGGTGTTGGCGCCCCGACCTTCGGGCGCTCGTTTTTTGGCGCGGCTGTGCCCGTGGCCTATTTTTGGCGCACGGAGGCCGCCCGCAAAGTCTGGTGTCATTCCGAGTCCGGCGGACGAACTTCGCCCACGCCCCCCGCCAAGGCTATAGCCCACACGTTTTTTGGCCATTTTTCCGCTGGGGGGTGTTGGCGCCCCGACCTTCGGATGCTCATTTTTGGGCGCGGCTGTGCCCGTGGCCTATTTTTGGCACACGGAGGCAGCCCGCAAAGTTTGGGGCCATTCCGAGTCCGGCGGACGAGCATCGCCCACGCCCCCCACGAAGGCTATAGCCCACCCGTTTTTTGGCCATTTTTCCGCTGGCGACTGTTGGCGCCCCGACCTTCGGCGCTCATTTTTGGGCGCGGCTGTGCCCGTGGCTAATTTTGGGCACACGGAGGTCGCCCGCAAAGTCTGGGGCCATTCCGAGTCCGGCGGACGAACTTCGCCCACGCCCCCCGCCAAGGCTATAGCACACCCGTTTCTTGGCCATTTTTCCGCTGGGGGGTGCTTGCGCCCCGACCTTCGGGCGCTCATTTTTGGGCGCGGCTGTGCCCGTGGCCTATTGTTGGCACACGGAGGCCGCCCGCAAAGTCTGGGGCCATTCCGAGTCCGGCGGACGAACTTCGCCCACGCCCCCCACCAAGGCTATACGCCACCCGTTTTTCGGCCAATTTTCCGCTGGGGGGTGTTGGCGCCCCGACCTTCGGGTGCTCATTTTTGGGCGCGGCTGTGCCCGTGGCCTATTTTTGGCGCACGGAGGCCACCCGCAAAGTCTGGGGCCATTCCGAGTCCGGCGGACGAACTTCGCCCACGCCCCCCGCCAAGGCTATAGCACACCCGTTCTCTTCCAG
>NW_006262045.1:0-365 GCF_000493195.1 Citrus x clementina
CTGGCGAACTTCGTCCGCCGGACTCGGAATGCCGCAAGACTTTGTGAGGGGCCTCCATATCCCAAAAATAGGCCACGGGCAAAGACGCTCCCAAAATTAACCGCCCGAAGGCCGGGGCGCCAAGTTCGTCCAGCGGAAAAAGGCCACAAAAACGGGTGGGCTATAGCCTTGGGGGGTGGGGCTGGCCAACTTCGTCCGCCGGACTCGGAATGCCGCGAGACTTTGCGAGGGGCCTCCGTGTGCCAAAAATAGGCCGCGGGCAAAGCCGCGCCCAAAAATAACCGCCCGAAGGCCGGGGCGCCCAGTTCCTCCAGCGGAAAAAGGCCACAAAAACCGGGGGGCTATAGCCCTGGGGGGTGGGGCTG
>NW_006262045.1:1874-7407 GCF_000493195.1 Citrus x clementina
AAAAAAGGCCGCGGGCAAGCCGTGCCCAAAATAACCGCCCGAAGGCCGGGGCGCCAAGTTCGTCCAGCGGAAAAAGGCCACAAAAACGGGTGGGCTATAGCCTTGGGGGGTGGGGCTGGCCAATTTCGTCCGCCGGACTCGGAATGCCGCGAGACTTTGCGAGGGGCCTCCGTGTGCCAAAAATAGGCTGCGGACAAAGCCGCGCCCAAAAATAACCGCCCGAAGGCCGGGGCGCCAAGTTCGTCCAGCGGAAAAAGGCCACAAAAACGGGTGGGCTATAGCCTTGGGGGGTGGGGCTGGCCAACTTTGGCCGCCGGACTCGGAATGCCGAGAGAATTTACGAGGGGCCTCCGTGTGCCAAAAATAGGCTGCGGCCAAAGCCGCTCCCAAAAATAACTGCCCGAAGGCCGGGGCGCCAAGTTCGTCCAGCGGAAAAAGGCCACAAAAACGGGTTGGATATAGCCTTGGGGGGTGGGGTTCACCAACTTCGTCCGCAGGACTCGGAATGCCGCGAGACTTTGTGAGGGGCCTCCGTGTGCCAAAAATAGGCTGCGGACAAAGCCGCGCCCAAAAATAACCGCCCGAAGGCCGGGGCGCCAAGTTCGTCCAGCGGAAAAAGGCCACAAAAACGGGTGGGCTATAGCCTTGGGGGATGGGGCTGGCCAACTTTGGCCGCCGGACTCGGAATGCCGCGAGAATTTACGAGGGGCCTCCGTGTGCCAAAAATAGGCTGCGGCCAAAGCCGCGCCCAAAAATAACCGCCTGAAAGCCGGGGCGCCAAGTTCGTCCAGCAGAAAAAGGCCACAAAAACGGGTGGGCTATAGCCCTGGGGGGTGGGGCTGCCCACTACGTCCGCCGGACTCGGAATGCCGCGAGACTTTGCGAGGGGCCTCCGTGTGCCAAAAATAGGCCGCGGGCAAAGTGGAGCCCAAAAATAACCGCCCGAAAGCCGGGGCGCCAAGTTCGTCCAGCAGAAAAAGGCCACAAAAACGGGTGGGCTATAGCCTTGGGGGGTGATGCCGGCCCACTTCGTCCGCCGGACTCGGAATGCCGCGAGACTTTGCGAGGGGCCTCCGAGTGCCAAAAATAGGTCGCGGGCAAAATCCCGCCCGAAAATAACCGCCCGACTGCCGGGCCGCCAAGTTCGTCCCGCGGAAAAGGGCCACAAAAACGGGTGGGCTATAGCCTTGGGGGGTGATGCTGGCCAACTTCGTCCGCCGGACTCGGAATGCCGCGAGACTTTGCGAGGGGCCTCCGTGTGCCAAAAATAGGCCGCGGTCAAAGCTGTGCCCAAAAATAACCTCCCGAAGGCCGGGGCGCCAAGTTCGTCCAGCGGAAAAAGGCCACAAAAACGGGTGGGCTATAGCCCTGGGGGGTGGGGCTGGCCAACTTCGTCCGCCGGACTCGGAATGCCGCGAGACTTTGCGAGGGGTCTCCGAGTGCCAAAAATAGGCCGCGGGCAAAGCCGCGCCCAAAAATAACCGCCCGACGGCCGGGGCGCCAAGTTCGTCCAGCAGAAAAAGGCCACAAAAACGGGTGGGCTATAGCCCTGGGGGGTGGGGCTGGCCCACTACGTCCGCCGGACTCGGAATGCCGCGAGACTTTGCGAGGGGCCTCCGTGTGCCAAAAATAGGCCGCGGGCAAAGTGGAGCCCAAAAATAACCGCCCAAAGGCCGGGGCGCCCAGTTCGTCCAGCGGAAAAAGGCCACAAAAACGGGTGGGCTATAGCCCTGGGGGGTGGGGCTGGCCAACTTCGTCCGCCGGACTCGGAATGCCTCGAGACTTTGCGAGGGGCCTCCGTGTGCCAAAAGTAGGCCGCGGGCTAAGCCACGCCCAAAATTAACCACCCGAAGGCCGGGGCGCTAAGTTCGTCCAGCGGAAAAAGGCCACAAAAACGGGTGGGCTATAGCCTTGGGGGGTGATGCTGGCCAACTTCGTCCGCCGGACTCGGAATGCCGCGAGACTTTGCGAGAGGCCTCCGTGTGCGAAAAATAGGCCGTGGGCAAAGCCGCGCCCCAAAATAACCGCCCGACGGCCGGGGCGCCAAGTTCGTCCGGCGGAAAAAGGCCACAAAAACGGGTGGGCGATAGCCTTGTGGGGTGGGGCAGGCCAACTTCGTCCGCCGGACTCGGAATGCCGCGAGACTTTGCGAGGGGCCTCCGTGTGCCAAAAATAGGCCGCGGGCAATGCCGTGCCGAAAAATAACCGCCCGAAGGCCGGGGCGCCAAGTTCGTCCAGCGGAAAAAGGCCACAAAAACGGGTGGGCTATAGCCTTGGGGGGTGGGGTTGGCCAACTTCGTCCGCCGGACTCGGAATGCCGCGAGACTTTACGAGGGGCCTCCGAGTGCCAAAAATAGGCCGCGGCCAAAGCCGCGCCCAAAAATAACGGCCCGACGGCCGGGGCGCCAAGTTCGTCCTGCGGAAAAAGGCCACAAAAACGGGTGGGCTATAGCCCTGGGGGGTGGGGCTGGCCCACTTCGTCCGCCGGGCTCGGAATGCCGCGAAACTTTGCGAGGGGCCTCCGTGTGCCAAAAATAGGCCGCGGGCAAAGTGGAGCCCAAAAATAACCGCCCGAAGGCCGGGGCGCCCAGTTCGTCCAGCGGAAAAAGGCCACAAAAACGGGTGGGCTATAGCCTTGGGGGGTGGGGCTGGCCAACTTCGTCCGCCGGACTCGGAATGCCGCGAGACTTTGCGAGGGGCCTCCGTGTGCCAAAAATAGGCCGTGGGCAAAGCCGTACCAAAAAAAAACCACCCGTCGGCCGGGACGCCAAGTTCGTCCGGCGGACAAAGGCCACAAAAACGGGTGGGCTATAGCCTTGGGGGGTGATGCAGGCGAACTTCGTCCGCCAGACTCGGAATGCCGCGAGACTTTGCGAGGGACCTCCGTGTGCCAAAAATAGGCCGCGGGCAAAGCTGTGCCCAAAAATAACCTCCCGAAGGCCGGGGCGCCAAGTTCGTCCAGCGGCAAAAGGCCACAAAAACGGGTGGGCTATAGCCCTGGGGGGTGGGGCTGGCCAACTTCGTCCGCCGGACTCGGAATGCCGCGAGACTTTGCGAGGGGTCTCCGAGTGCCAAAAATAGGCCGCGGGCAAAGCCGCCCCAAAAATAACCGCCCGACGGCCGGGGCGCCAAGTTCGTCCAGCAGAAAAAGGCCACAAAAACGGGTGGGCTATAGCCCTGGGGGGTGGGGCTGGCCCACTACGTCCGCCGGACTCGGAATGCCGCGAGACTTTGCGAGGGGCCTCCGTGTGCCAAAAATAGGCCGCGGGCAAAGTGGAGCCCAAAAATGACCGCCCGAAGGCCGGGGCGCCCAGTTCGTCCAGCGGAAAAAGGCCACAAAAACGGGTGGGCTATAGCCCTGGGGGGTGGGGCTGGCCAACTTCGTCCGCCGGACTCGGAATGCCGCGAGACTTTGCGAGGGGCCTCCGTGTGCCAAAAGTAGGCCGCGGGCTAAGCCACGCCCAAAATTAACCACCCGAAGGCCGGGGCGCCAAGTTCGTCCAGCGGAAAAAGGCCACAAAAACGGGTGGGCTATAGCCTTGGGGGGTGATGCTGGCCAACTTCGTCCGCCGGACTCGGAATGCCGCGAGACTTTGCGAGGGGCCTCCGTGTGCCAAAAATACGCCGTGGACAAAGCCGCGCCCCAAAATAACCGCCCGACGGCCGGGGCGGCAAGTTCGTCCGGCGGAAAAAGGCCACAAAAACGGGTGGGCTATAGCCTTGGGGGGTGGGGCAGGCCAACTTCGTCCGCCGGACTCGGAATGCCGCGAGACTTTGCGAGGGGCCTCCGTGTGCCAAAAATAGGCCGCGGGAAATGCCGTGCCCAAAAATAACCGCCCGAAGGCCGGGGCGCCAAGTTCGTCCAGCGGAAAAAGGCCACAAAAACGGGTGGCCTATAGCCTTGGGGGGTGGGGCTGGCCAACTTCGTCCGCCGGACTCGGATTGCCGCGAGACTTTGCGAGGGGCCTCCGTGTGCCAAAAATAGGCCGTGGGCAAAGCCGTACCCAAAAATAACCGCCCGACGGCCTGGGAGCCAAGTTCGTCCCGCGGAAAAAGGCCACAAAAACGGGTGGGCTATAGCCCTGGGGGGTGGGGCTGGCCAACTTCGTCCGCCGGACTCGGAATGCCGCGAGACTTTGCGAGGGGCCTCCGTGTGCCAAAAATAGGCCGCGGACAAAGCCGCGTCAAAAAATAACTGCCCGAAGGCCGGGGCGCCAAGTTCATCCAGCGGAAAAAGGCCACAAAAACGGGTGGGCAATAGCCCTGGGGGGTGGGGCTGGCCCACTTCGTCCGCCGGACTCGGAATGCCGCGAGACTTTGCGAGGGGCCTCCGTGTGACAAAAATAGGCCTCGGGCAAAGTGGAGCCCAAAAATAACCGCCCGAAGGGCGGGGCGCCCAGTTCGTCCAGTGGAAAAAGGCCACAAAAACGGGTGGGCTATTGCCTTGGGGGGTGGGGCTGGCCAACTTCGTCCGCCGGACTCGGAATGCCGCGAGACTTTGCGAGGGGCCTCCGTGCGCCAAAAGTAGGCCGCGGGCTAAGTCGCGCCTAAAATTAACCACCCGAAGGCCGGGGCGCCAAGTTCGTCCAGCGGAAAAAGGCCACAAAAACGGGTGGGCTATAGCCTTGGGGGGTGATGCCGGCCAACTTCGTCCACCGGACTCGGAATGCCGCGAAACTTTGCGAGGGGCCTCCGTGTGCCAACAATAGGCTGTGGGCAAAGCCGCGCCCAAAAATAACCGCCCGACGGCCGGGGCGCCAAGTTCGTCCGGCGGAAAAAGGCCACAAAAACAGGTGGGCTATAGCCTTGGGGGGTGGGACAGGCCAACTTCGTCCGCCGGACTCGGAATGCCGCGAGACTTTGCGAGGGGCCTCCGTGTGCCAAAAATAGGCCGCGGGCAAAGCCGTGCCCAAAAATAACCGCCCGAAGGCCGGGGCGCCAAGTTCGTCCAGCGGAAAAAGGCCACAAAAACGGGTGGGCTATAGCCTTGGGGGGTGGGGCTGGCCAACTTCGTCCGCCGGACTCGGAATGCCGCGAGATTTTGCGAGGGGCCTCCGTGTGCTAAAAATAGGCCGCGGGCAAAGTGGAACCCAAAAATAACCGCCCGAAGGCCGGGGCGCCCAGTTCGTCCAGCGGAAAAAGGCCACAAAAACGGGTGGGCTATAGCCTTGGGGGGTGGGGCTGGCCAACTTCGTCCGCCGGACTCGGAATGCCGCGAGACTTTGCGAGGGGCCTCCGTGTGCTAAAAATAGGCCGCGGGCAAAGCTGCGCCCAAAAATAACTGCCCGAAGGCCGGGGCGCCAAGTTCGTCCAGCGGAAAAAGGCCACAAAAACGGGTGGGCTATAGCCTTGGGGGGTGGGGCTGGCCAACTTCGTCCGCCGGACTCGGAATGCCGCGAGACTTTGCGAGGGGCCTCCGTGTGCCAAAAATAGGCCGCCGGCAAAGCCGCACCAAAAAATAACCGCCCGAAGGCCGGGGCGCCAAGTTCGTCCAGCGGAAAAAGTCCACAAAAACGGGTGGGCTATAGCCTTG
>NW_006262044.1:0-1015 GCF_000493195.1 Citrus x clementina
ATTGCCTTTTAAGGCAAATAAGGCCTTGTTTGGATGTCAGGATTAAATATCCAATTGGATTAATATTAAGATTAAATATTTATTTTATTTTTGATAAATTTACTTGAATTGGATTAAAGGAGACTAAATTTGAATTTAATTTTCAAATCATCGGATTAGTAATTGTAATTTACACATGCGTTTAGTTAGGATAAGATTAAAGAAAAATTATCTGTTAATATTAATTAATTAATTAATTTTTATTTATGATTTACTTAAGATTTTTTATTTCTTATCTATGATCTAATTAAATTGGCAGTTTTACTTCTAATAACTCTTGAGATTAAATTTTCATTACTTGTATATTTAATCATTTATAATTAATCATTTAATAACGTATAAATTAATCATTTAATAACTTATTGCATTATTGATTGTATAAAATTTAATAATCATTAATATAATATTAAAAATAGGCTCCACCTATGTTACAACAGTTGCACCATACTGCACTTTTTTGTCTCTATTTAGCAGAGCCGTTGGATGGTTTATTGTTCAATCTAACAGCTGCAAATATATATATATATATTAAATCAAACAGGTTAACGGTTTAGGCGGTTGCTTTAATACAAATGAGATTTGACAGACATGGATACTTGAGGCAACTGTAGACTGAAATTGGTATATTATAAGACGATCCCAAACATCATGTAATTGAAACTAAAAGTGATTCCGACATCGATCTTCACTTCTTGAGGCAGCATATATGATGAAAATTGGTACAAGAGCATTGTAAAATTAATTCAACAATTCCGAGCACGAACAAGAATATGGTCTCTCACGTGCAGGCAAGCGACGACTGGATTATTATGCTATTAAGACGAGTGATTCGGTTGTTGAGTTGTTGTTGGCTAGCGTTGGTGTAAGAATCCAATTGGAATTGAAGACTCCAACCAAAATCGGTTTTTGATGATTTAATACCTTCGAACAGTAGCAAGTGCGTCTTCATATCCTAAACTTAAAACACTAAACTTGC
>NW_006262044.1:1403-4630 GCF_000493195.1 Citrus x clementina
TAAATTGGTCAATAAATAGAGTGGGACTATTGGTACCCCTCTAAATATTTCTTAACACCCTTTTTCATAATTAATCTTATTAAAATATTTTAAAAAATTATAAAATTCTTTTAACACCTTCATCAATGATAAAAATACCCTTACATAAAAGTTATTGTGTAAATTTAATTCTATACTTTTTATTATTAAATCTCATTTCAACAATTGAGTCTCTTCTATTTAAAAGAAAGAAACAATGAGTTTTCATTCTCTCTATTGTAGGCATTGGTGGTAACTTCTTCACCCAAAAATTAGAGAAAAAACAACATTTTTAATTTCTAAAATAAAAAAATTATTTAACTTTTGAGTGGAAGTTTAATTATAAATTATCCTATTATGTATAAATTATCCTATTATATAATTTTAATAAAAATTAAAATTATAAAATAATTAAAGAGATTTTAAGAGTTATTTAGAGGGGTGTCAATAGTCCCACTCGAATAAATATTGTATTTGTCTTATCAGCAGCCTCCGGAATCTTCTTTTGTCAGCAGCCTCTGGAATCACAATCTTTCAAAGAGTAACATGCATGAAAAGCCTCATTCATCTGGAGTCAAAGCTATAAGATTAGGGGTGGGGCCGGTGTCGAAAAATACATTAAAAAATTAACTTCTCTGATTTGCAGGCCCTTCATTGGCAGAAAGATTATATATATATATATGGACAAGGCTACGTTCCAGACTCTGTAACAGCTCAGTGCAAACTGGCCTTGCATCAGCTGAGTTTGGGTTACTTTTCCTCTCTTCTGCAACGCATGGAACACCCCCATTTGCTGTGTTCATATATATATATATATATATATGAACCTGAAATTAAAAAGAAAAAAAAAGGCTTTATAAATGTTTTCGGTTACAGCTCTTTGTAAGTTGCCTTTATAGCAACTGAGACCATGTTTGGATGTCAGGATTAAATATTGAATCGGACTAATTTTAAAATTAAATATTTATTTTATATTTGATAAATTTACTTGAATTGGATTAAAGGAGATTAAATTTAAATTTAATTCTAAAATCATAGGATTAGTAATCTTAATTTATATATTTGTTTAGTGGGGATAAATAAACAAAAATTATCTGTTAATATTAATTAATCAATTAATTTTTATTTGTGATTTACTTAAGATTTGAATTTATTATCTATGATCTAATTAAATTGAAATTTTAGTTCTAATAACTCTTGAGATTAAATTTTCATTACTTGTATATTTAATAATTTATAAATTAACCATTTAATAACTTATTGCATTATTGATTGTATAAAATTTAATAATCACTAATATAATATTAAAAAATAATCATGAAAATTAAAAATATGATAATTAATTGATTTTATATAATCTTTTTAAATATTTGATAAAACTTAATTGAATATTTAAATTGTTTTATTTCTTTTTCATTTGTTTATTATATTATGACTACCTAATAACTTATTTACAATATACTTAATTTTCTAATTAATTGCTTTTTAGATTTCTTTACTTATTGTTATAAAATTTCATGAATAATTGATGTTCATATTCAAATATCAACTTAAATGCTATTTAATATCATTTAAATGTAATTTAACATAATTCAATCTATTACTACACCAAACATAAGACAATGTAATATAATTCGGCTTAATCCAAGTAATCTAATTCAGTCTTATCCTAATAATTAATCCAATCCAATTTTGCATAGCAAATGTGGCCTAAAGGGATAAAAATTGATATTTGCAAATTTTGATGAAAGTGAAGTATTCGTTTGCTTTTCTTTATTTTATTTTTTTCTTTTGGACAAGAATCTTCTCTCTCTCTCTCTCTCTCTCTCTTTTTGAGTCTCTTTTAATGAAATAAGTGGTTAACATTGAATTTTAAATTTTAATGTTAACAATTATGCCAGGATGTTTCACTTTATTTATAATTAAGCTGCCTTTTTTCACTAATTTCATAATACTAAAAAAGACTAGGTGCGAAAAAAAAACTAAGTAAGAATTATAATCCTTTTTTAAAACATGTTATAATAGGAAAAAATGTAAAACTAATATTTCCTCATATGAAATGTTAATATATTATAATCAAAGGAAAAACTCATGTCATGAAATAATTATAGTTCCTCATTTCAACTCAAAGCTCTCTGTTTGACGATAAATTTTAGAATAAATCAGGGATAATACGACTAATCAATGTATATGTGACATGTGTCATTGGATCTAATATAACTACCACTTGCATGGTAATTTTTGAAATAAATGCACACATTCCATAATATTATTGACTTATTGTGTAACTGACATAGTATCTCCGATATATTTTAGAATTCCTCTTATTTGATAATAGGATCTCATTTGAAATGTTTGATCTTTGAAATTACTTCCAATACATCGCTATAAAAAACTATTGAATACATTTTCCTAGAGGTTGGCACTTCAGATTTTTTAAAGTCGACAAAATAAAAGAAAAAAATATGAGACATGTTAGAATCATGCAATATGTCATTTCAATTTATGCAAATTAAATAAAGTTTTTATCCCTAGTAATATAATTTTTTTAGAGTTGCCAAGCTTCCATACTTTTATCTTTGAAAAAGTTTTATCATAATTTAATTTCTGTCATTTAGTCTAACTTGAACTATCGAAAACTTCCGGTCAGATTTTACAACCTAAAATCTTGGACACACAGTAACTCTTCACTCCACTATAAATGCATTGTTTCTGAGGAAAACAGATAAGGAAATTCAAGAAAATATGGCTAATGAAGCGAGAGACGAAAACTTTGCATATGCCTGTGAAGTGATGACGGGTTCAGTGCTCCACATGACCATGAAAGCAGTAATTAAGCTGGGACTTTTGGAGATCATAGCCAAAGCTGGTCCTGGAGCAAAGCTCTCAGCTTCAGAGATTGCCGCTCAGTTGCCTGCCACCAAGAACAAAGACGCACCCACGATGCTGGACCGGATACTCGGGCTTCTGGCTAGCTATGGTATTGTTGAATGCTCACTTGATGATGTCGATGGTTCTCACAGGCTATACGGTTTGAATGATGTTTCCAAATACTTTGTGCCTAATCAAGATGGTGTCTCATTAGGCCCTGTATTGGCCTTAATTCAGGACGAGGCCTTTCTCGACAGCTGGTTTGTCCACTCTATCATTTTAATCCTCTGAATTTTTCTTTTTTTAAGTTAGGGTAAAAATACCATGGGTTTATAATA
>NW_006262044.1:4742-6394 GCF_000493195.1 Citrus x clementina
AAACGTGTTCATATAAGTGAGCGATAAAATGTAGAAGGTTCACTCTCAAACTTATAAATCATTATTAAATATACTTCTAGTCATATCAATTCAAGAACGAGTAAACTATTGTTGGTGGTGTTTTAATTACTTGCAGCTACAGAGGATATGAGGAAATATGTTTTCTTTCCGAGGTATTTTTGTCTTTTAATTATAGAGGACATGAGTGTAACATATATGAAAAAGACAATGTATTTTGTTCTATTGAAAGCATTAATGGAGTAGTTTCTTCAGTTCTGACAGAAATCCTGGAAGAACAAAAATTTCTTAACTTCGTCCGTAGAATTTCGCTGAATTAAAAGATTCACTTGGGGTGGTATGATCACTTGCCTGGAGAGAATTAGAAATAAAATCTTTTAAGGAAAAAAAAATAACAGCAGGACCTAGCTATATGTAAAAGTACTACAAACTACATATCTCCTAATTTGTGACGTTGCTAAAATTTAGCAACCCACCCGTATGGTAATATTACCCTGATTTCCATTTTTTTGCTCGTTTTCATAAAGATGTATGTGACAGTTATGAGTTAAGATATAACATAAAATTTTTAATGGCAATGAATCCTCCACTCATCTTATCTGTTAAGGGATTTTATGAAACGTATACATCGTCATATATATAATATAGATATATCCCTTTATTATTTTTGTTTTTACAACCACTAATCATTGTATCTAAAAAAGTTAGGCCAAACGCAAAATGAGGATTGATTAACTGGTCATGTAGGTCCCAACTGAAAGAAACTATTATTGAAGGAGGAGTTCCATTTGACCGAGTCCACGGAACGAACGCTTTCGAGTACCTAGGATTGGACCCCAGGTTCAATGAAGTTTTCAGCACAGCGATGTACAACCATACCACTTTGGTCCTTCAAAAAATCCTTGAGGCTTACAAGGGTTTCGAGCACATAAAGCAATTGGTTGATGTTGGCGGTTCCCTTGGCAATACCCTTAAAGAAATTACTTCCAAGTATCCCCACATTAAGGGCATCAATTTCGACTTGCCTCACGTTATACAGCATTCCCCTGAGTATCCTGGTATGAACTATCAATTATCTTTATAATAATGTTAGGGACTTGGTCAAGTGGCTTTTAAGTAGCTTTCTTTAATTAATCATCCCAATATAAATCCTGGAGAAAGTACGAAGTTAATTAGAAAATTGATTCCAATCTCTTTTTTTTTTTTTTTTAATGTCATTGTTATGAAGAAATATACATTATCATTTGGAAAAAAAGGGTATTGCCAAGGGAACCGCCAACATCAACCAATTGCTTTATGAAGAAATATACAAAATGTTGGAACAAGAAAAAACTGACAAAAAACATCAAAACAGACTCGATTTACCATATTTGCAATTTAGTGAAAAAAATCAGGTTTGATTTATTGTTGTTTTTGTCAGAATTTTATGTAAATTTTTTCCCGAATATCAGTGCTCTTATGAATTCTCTGCCCATACCGCTAGATCCTAACAGCGGAAACTAAATTGTATGTAGTACAGGTGTTAAGCATGTAGGGGGTGACATGTTTCAAAGTGTTCCAAATGGCGACGCCATTTTGATCAAGGTAAGTTTCATTTGAATTTAATTTGCAGGTATTAGGCGTTCGATCCCTGA
>NW_006262043.1:0-540 GCF_000493195.1 Citrus x clementina
GCGAGACTTTGCGAGGCACCTTCGTGTGCCAAAAATAGGACGCGGACACAGCCGCTCCCAAAAATAACCGCCCGAAGTCCGGGGCGCCAAGTTCGCCCAGCGGAAAAAGGCCACAAAAACGGGTGGGCTATAGCCTTGGGGGGTGGGGCTGGCCAACTTCGTCCGCCGGACTCGGAATGGCGCGAGACTTTACGAGATGCCTCCGTGTGCCGAAAATAGGCTGCGGGCACAGCCGCACCCAAAAATAACCGCCCGAAGGCCGGGGCGCCAAGTTCGTCCAGCGGAAAAAGGCCCAAAAAACGGGTGGGCTATAGCCTGGGGGGGTGGGGCTGGCCAACTTCGTCCGCCGGACTCGGAATGGCGCGAGACTTTGCGAGGCACCTACGTGTGCCAAAAATAGGCCGCGGACACAGCCGCGCCCAAAAATAACCGCCCGAAGGCCCGGGCGCCAAGTTCATCAGGCGGAAAAAGACCACAAAAATGGGTGGGCGATATCCTTCGGGGGTGGGGCTGGCCAACTTCTTCCGCCGGACTCGAAAT
>NW_006262043.1:3333-11130 GCF_000493195.1 Citrus x clementina
CGAAGGCCGGGACGCCAAGTTCGACCAGCGGAAAAAGGCCACAAAAACGGGTGGGCTATAGCCTTGGGGGGTGGGGCTGGCCAACACCGTTCGCCGGACTCGGAATGGTGCGAGACTTTGCGAGGCGCCTCCGTGTGCCAAAAATAGGCCGCGGGCACAGCCGCAACCAAAAATAACCACCCGAAGGCCGGGGCGCCAAGTTCGTCCAGCGAAAAAAGGCCACAAAAACGGGTGGGCTACAGCCTTGGGGGGTGGGGCTGTCCCACTTCATCCGCCGGACTCGGAATGGCGCGAGACTTTGCGAGGGGCCTCCGTGTGCCGAAAATAGGCCACGGGCAAAGCTGCACCCAAAAATAACCGCCCGAAGGCCGGGGCGCCAAGTTCGTCCAGCGGAAAAAGGTCACAAAAACGGGTGGGCTATAGTCTTGGGGGGTGGGGCTGGCCAACTTCGTCCGCCGGACTCAGAATGCCGTGAGACTTTGCGAGGGAACTCCATGTGCCATAAATAATCCGTGGGCAAAGCCGCGCCTAAAAATAACCACCCGAAGGCCGGGGCGCCAAGTTCGTACAGCGGTAAAAGGCCACAAAAACGGGTGGGCTATAGCCTTGGGGGGTGGGGCTGGCAAACTTCGTCCGCCGGACTCGGAATGCCGCGATACTTTGCGAGGGGCCTCCGTGTGCGAAAAATAAGCCACGGGCAAAGCCGCACCCAAAAATAACCACCCGATGGCCGGGGCGCCAAGTTCGTCCAGCGGAAAAAGGCCACAAAAGCGGGTGGGCTATAGCCTTGGGGGGTGGGGCTGGCCAACTTCGTCCGCCGGACTCGGAATGCCACGAGAGTTTGCGAGGGGCCTCCGTGTGACAAAAATAGACCACGGGGGAAGCCGTGCCAGAAAATAACCGCCCGAAGGCCGGGGCGCCAAGTTCGTCCAGCGGAAAAAGGCCACAAAAACGGGTGGGCTAAAGCCTTGGGGGGTGGAGCAGGCCAACTTCGTCCGCCGGACTCGGAATGGCGCGAGACTTTGCGAGGCACCTCCGTGTGCCGAAAATAGGCCACGGGCAAAGCTGCACCCAAAAATAACCGCCCGAAGGCCGGGGCTCCAAGTTCGTCCAGCGGAAAAAGGCCACAAACACGGGTGGGCTACAGCCTTGGGCGGTGGGGCAGGCCAACTTCGTCCGCTGGACTCGGAATGCCGCGAGACTTTGCGAGGGGTCTCCTTGTGCCACAAATAGGCTGTGGGCAAACCCGCGCCCAAAAATAACCGCCCGAAGACCGGGGCCCCAAGTTCGTACAGCGGAAAAAGGCCACAAAAACGGGTGGGCTACAGCCTTCGGGGGTGGGGCTGGCCAACTTCGTCCGACGGACTCGGAATGATGCGAGAGTTTGCGAGGGGCCTCCGTGTGCCAAAAATAGGCCGCGGGCAAATCCGCGCCCACAAATAACTGCCCGAAGGGCCGGGGCGCCAAGTTCGTCCAGCGGAAAAAGGCCACAAAAACGGGTGGGCTATAGCCTTGGGGGGTGGGGCTGGCCAACTTCGTCCGCCGGACTCGGAATGCCGCGAGACTTTGCGAGGGGCCTCCGTGTGCCAAAACTAGGCCGCGGTCAAAGCCTCGCCCAAAAATAACCGCCCGAAGGCCGGGGAGCCAAGTTCGTCCAGCGGAAAAAGGCCACAAAAACGGGTGGGCTATAGCCTTGGGGGGTGCGGCTGGCCATCTTCGTCCGCCGGACTCGGACTGCGGTGAGACTTTGCGAGGGAACTCCGTGTGCCATAAATAATCCGTGGGCAAAGCCGCGCCTAAAAATAGCCACCCGAAGGCCGGGGCGCCAAGTTCGTCCAGCGGTAAAAGGCCACAAAAACGGGTGGGCTATAGCCTTGGGGGGTGGGGCTGGCCAACTTCGTCCGCCGGACTCAAAATGCGGCGACACTTTGCGAGGGGCCTCCGTGTGCCAAAAATAGGCCGCGGACAAAGCCGCGCCCAAAAATAACCGCCCGAAGGCCGGGGCGCCAAGTTCGTCCAGCGGAAAAAGGCCACAAAAACGGGTGGGCTATAGTCTTGGGGGGTGGGGCTGGCCAACTTCGTCCGCCGGACTCAGAATGCCGTGAGACTTTGCGAGGGAACTCCATGTGCCATAAATAATCCGTGGGCAAAGCCGCGCCTAAAAATAACCACCCGAAGGCCGGGGCGCCAAGTTCGTACAGCGGTAAAAGGCCACAAAAACGGGTGGGCTATAGCCTTGGGGGGTGGGGCTGGCAAACTTCGTCCGCCGGACTCGGAATGCCGCGATACTTTGCGAGGGGCCTCCGTGTGCGAAAAATAAGCCACGGGCAAAGCCGCACCCAAAAATAACCACCCGATGGCCGGGGCGCCAAGTTCGTCCAGCGGGAAAAGGCCACAAAAACGGGTGGGCTATAGCCTTGGGGGGTGGGGCTGGCCAACTTCGTCCGCCGGACTCGGAATGCCACGAGAGTTTGCGAGGGGCCTCCGTGTGACAAAAATAGACCACGGGCGAAGCCGTGCCAGAAAATAACCGCCCGAAGGCCGGGGCGCCAAGTTCGTCCAGCGGAAAAAGGCCACAAAAACGGGTGGGCTAAAGCCTTGGGGGGTGGAGCAGGCCAACTTCGTCCGCCGGACACGGAATGGCGCGAGACTTTGCGAGGCACCTCCGTGTGCCGAAAATAGGCCACGGGCAAAGCTGCACCCAAAAATAACCGCCCGAAGGCCGGGGCTCCAAGTTCGTCCAGCGGAAAAAGGCCACAAACACGGGTGGGCTACAGCCTTGGGGGGTGGGGCAGGCCAACTTCGTCCGCTGGACTCCGAATGCCGCGAGACTTTGCGAGGGGTCTCCTTGTGCCACAAATAGGCTGTGGGCAAACCCGCGCCCAAAAATAACCGCCCGAAGACCGGGGCCCCAAGTTCGTTCAGCGGAAAAAGGCCACAAAAACGGGTGGGCTACAGCCTTCGGGGGTGGGGCTGGCCAACTTCGTCCGACGGACTCGGAATGATGCGAGAGTTTGCGAGGGGCCTCCGTGTGCCAAAAATAGGCCGCGGGCAAAGCCGCGCCCACAAATAACTGCCCGAAGGGCCGGGGCGCCAAGTTCGTCCAGCGGAAAAAGGCCACAAAAACGGGTGGGCTATAGCCTTGGGGGGTGGGGCTGGCCAACTTCGTCCGCCGGACTCGGAATGCCGTGAGACTTTGCGAGGGGCCTCCGTGTGCCAAAACTAGGCCGCGGTCAAAGCCTCGCCCAAAAATAATCGCCCGAATGCCCGAGCGCCAAGTTCGTCCAGCGGAAAAAGGCCACAAAAACGGGTGGGCTATAGCCTTGGGGGGTGGGGCTGGCCAACTTCGTCCGCCGGACTCGGAATGCCGCGAGACTTTGCGAGGGGCCTCCGTGTGCCAAAAATAGGCCGCGGACAAAGCTGCGCCCGAAAATAACCGAACGAAGGCCGGGGCGCCAAGTTCGTGCAGCGGAAAAAGTCCACAAAAACGGGTGGGCTATAGCCTTGGGGGGTGGGGCTGGCCAACTTCGTCCGCCGGACTCAGAATGCCGCGAGACTTTGCGAGGGGCCTCCGTGGTCAAAAATAGGCCGTGGACAAAGCCGCGCGTAAAATTAACCGCCCGAAGGCCGGGGCGCCAATTTCATCCAGCGGAAAAAGGCCACAAAAACGGGTGGGCTATAGCCTTGGGCGGTGAGGCTGGGCAACTTCGTCCGCCGGACTCGGAATGCCGCGAGACTTTGCAAGGGGCCTCCGCGTGCGAAAAATAGGCCGCATGCAATGCCGTGCCCAAAAATAACTGCCCAATGTCTGCGGCGCCAAGTTCGTCCAGCGGAAAAAGTCCACAAAAACGGGTGGGCTATAGCCTTGGGGGGTGGGGCTGGCCAACTTCGTCCGCCGGACTCGGATGCCGCGAGACTTTCCGAGGGCCTCCGTGTGCCAAAAATAGGCGCGGGCAAAGCCGCGCCCAAAAATAACCGCCCGAATGCCGGAGCGACAAGTTCGTCCAGCGGAAAAAGGCCACAAAAACGGGTGGGCTATAGCCTTGGGGGGTGGGGCTGGCCCAACTTCGTCCGCCGGACTCGGAATGCCGCGAGACTGTGCGAGGGGTCTCCGTGTGCCAAAAATAGGCCGTGGGAATAGCCGCACCCGAAAATAACCGCCCGAAGGGCCAGGGCGCCAAGTTCGTCCAGCGGAAAAAGGCCACAAAAACGGGTGGGCTATAGCCTTGGGGGGTGGGGCTGGCCAACTTCGTCCGCCGGACTCGGAATGCCGCGAGACTTTGCGAGGGGCCTCCGTGTGCCAAAAATAGGCCGCGGGCATAGCCGCGCCCGAAAATAACCGACCGAAAGGCCGGGGCGCCAAGTTCGTCCAGCGGAAAAAGGCCACAAAAACGGGTGGGCTATAGACTTGGGGGGTGGGGCTGGCCAACTTCGTCCGCCGGACTCGGAATGCCGCGAGACTTTGTGAGCGGCCTCCGTGTGCCAAAACTAGGCCGCGGGCAAAGCCGCGCCCAAAAATAACCGCCCGAATGCCGGAGCGCCAAGTTCGTCCAGCGGAAATAGGCCACAAAAACGGATGGGCTATAGCCTTGGGGGGTGGGGCTGGCCAACTTCGTCCGCCGGACTCGGAATGCCGCGAGACTGTGCGAGGGGTCTCCGTGTGCCAAAAATAGGCCGTGGGAATAGCCGCGCCCGAAAATAACCGACCGAAAGGCCGGGGCGCCAAGTTCGTCCAGCGGAAAAAGGCCACAAAAACGGGTGGGCAATAGCCTTGGCGGCTGGAGCTGGCCCACTTCGTCCGCCGGGCTCGGAATGCCGCGAGACTTTGTGAGGGGCCTCCGTGTGCCAAAAATAGGCCGCGGACAAAGCCGTACCCAAAAATAACAGCCCGAAGGCCGGGGCGCCAAGTTCGTCTAGCGGAAAAAGGCCACAAAAACGGGTGGTCCATAGCCTTGGGGGGTGGGGCTGGCCAACTTCGTCCGCCGGACTCAGAATGCCGCGAGACTTTGCGAGGGGCCTCCTCGTGACAAAAATAGGCCGCGGGCAAAGCGCACCCAAAAATAACCGCCCGAAGGCCGGGGCGCCAAGTTCGTCCAGCGGAAAAAGGCCACAAAAACGGGTGGGCTATAGCCTTGGGGGGTGGGGCTGGCCTACTTCGTCCGCCGGACTCGGAAAGCCGCGAGACTTTGTGAGGGGCCTCCGTGTGCCAAAAATAGGCCGCGGGCAAAGCCGCTCCCAAAAATAACCGCCCGAAGGCCGGGGCGCCAAGTTCGTCCAGCGGAAAAAGGCCACTAAAACGGGTGGGCTATAGCCTTGGGGGGTGGGGCTGGCCCACATCGTCCGCCGAACTCGGTATGCCGCGAGACCTTACGAGGGGCCTCCGTGTGCCAAAAATAGGCCGCGGGCAAAGCCGCACCCAAAAATAACTGCCCGAAGGCCGGGGCATCAAGTTCGTCCAGCGGAAAAAGGCCACAAAAACAGGTGGGCTATAGCCTTGGGGGGTGGGGCTGGCCTACTTAGTCCGCCGGACTCGGAATGCCGCGAGACTTTGCGAGGGGCCTCCTCGTGACAAAATAGGCCGCGGGCAAAGCGCACCCAAAAATAACCGCCCGAAGGCCGGGGCGCCAAGTTCGTCCAGCGGATAAAGGCCACTAAAACGGGTGGGCTATAGCCTTGGGGGGTGGAGCTGGCCAACTTCGTCCGCCGGACTCGGAATGCCGCGAGACTGTGCGAGGGGTCTCCGTGTGCCAAAAATAGGCCGTGGGAATAGCCGCGCCCGAAAATAACCGACCGAAAGGCCGGGGCGCCAAGTTCGTCCAGCGGAAAAAGGCCACAAAAACGGGTGGGCAATAGCCTTGGCGGCTGGAGCTGGCCCACTTCGTCCGCCGGGCTCGGAATGCCGCGAGACTTTGTGAGGGGCCTCCGTGTGCCAAAAATAGGCCGCGGACAAAGCCGTACGCAAAAATACCAGCCCGAAGGCCGGGGCGCCAAGTTCGTCTAGCGGAAAAAGGCCACAAAAACGGGTGGTCCATAGCCTTGGGGGGTGGGGCTGGCCAACTTCGTCCGCCGGACTCAGAATGCCGCGAGACTTTGTGAGGGGCCTCCTTGTACCAAAAGTAGTCCACGGGCAAAGCCGCGCCCAAAAATAACCGCCCGAAGGCCGGGGCGCCAAGTTCGTCCAGCGGAAAAAGGCCACAAAAACGGGTGGGCTATAGCCTTGGCGGCTGGGGCTGGCCCACTTCGTCCGCCGGGCTCGGAATACCGCGCGACTTTGCGAGGGGCCTCCGTGTGCCAAAAATAGGACGCGGGCAAAGCCGCGCCCAAAAATAACCGCCCGAAGGCCGGCGCGCCAAGTTCGTCCAGCGGAAAAAGGCCACAAAAACGGGTGGGCTATAGACTTGGGGGTGGGGCTGGCCCACTTCGTCCGCCGGACTCGGAATGCCGCGAGACTTTGCGAGGGGCCTCCGTGTGCCAAAAATAGGCCGCGGGCAAAGCCGTACCCAAAAATAACCGCCCGATGGCGGGGGCGCCAAGTTCGTCCAGCGGAAAAGGCCACAAAAACGGGTGGGCTATAGCCTTGGGGGGGGGGGGCTGGCCAAATTCGTCCGCTGGACTCGGAATTCCGCGAGAATTGCCGAGGGGCCTCCGTGTGCCAAAAATAGGCCGCGGGCAAGGCCGCGCCCAAAAATAAACGCCCGAAGGCCGGGGCGCCAAGTTCGTCCAGCGGAAAAAGGCCACAAGAACGGGTGGGCTGTAGCCTCGGGGGGTGAGGCTGGCCACCTTCGTCCGCCGGACTCGGAATTCCGTGAGACTTTACGAGGGGCCTCTGTGTGCCAAAAATACGCCGCGGGCAAAGCTGCGCCTAAAAATAACCGCCCGAAGGCCGGGGCGCCAAGTTCGTCCAGCGGAAAAAGGCCACAAAAACGGGTGGGCTATAGCCTTGGCGGCTGGGGCTGGCCCACTTCGTCCGCCGGGCTCGGAATACCGCGCGACTTTGCGAGGGGCCTCCGTGTGCCAAAAATAGGATGCAGGCAAAGCCGCGCCCAAAAATAACCGCCCGAAGGCCGGGGCGCCAAGTTCGTCCAGCGGAAAAAGGCCACAAAAACGGGTGGGCTATAGCCTTGGGGGGGGGGCTGGCCAAATTCGTCCGCTGGACTCGGAATTCCGCGAGAATTTCCGAGGGGCCTCCGTGTGCCAAAAATAGGCCGCGGGCAAAGCCACGCCCAAAAATAACCGCCCGAAAGCCCGGGCGCCAAGTTCGTCCAGTGGAAAAAGGCCACAAAAACGGGTGGGCTATAGCCTTGGGGGGTGGGGCTGGCCAACTTCGTCCGCCGGACTCCGAATGCCGCGAGACTTTGCGAGGGGCCTCCGTGTGCCAAAAATAGTCCACGGGTAAAGCCGCGCCCAAAAATAGCCGCCCGAATGCCGGGGCGCCAAGTTCGTCCAGCGGAAAAAGGCCACAAAAACGGGTGGGCTATAGCCTTGGGGGGTGGGGCTGCCCACTTCGTCCGCCGGACTCGGAATGCCGCAAGACTTTACGAGGGGCCTCCGTGTGCCAAAAATAGGCCACAGGCAAGGCCGCGCCCAAAAATAAACGCCCGAAGGCCGGGGCGCCAAGTTCGTCCAGTGGAAAAAGGCCACAAGAACGGGTGGGCTGTAGCCTCGGGGGGTGAGGCTGGCCACCTTCGCCGGACTCGGAATGCCGCGAGACTTTACGAGGGGCCTCCGTGTGCCAAAAATAGGCCGCGGGCAAAGCTGCGCCCAAAAATAACCGTCCGAAGGCCGGGGCGCCAAGTT
>NW_006262043.1:11576-13851 GCF_000493195.1 Citrus x clementina
GCTGCGAGACTTTGCGAGGGGCATCCGTGTGCCAAATATAGGCCGCGGGCAAAGATGCGCCCAAAAATAACCGCCCGAAGGCCGGGGCGCCAAGTTAGTCCAGCGGAAAAAGGCCACAAAAACGGGTGGGCTATAGCCTTGGGGGGGGGGGGGGGCTGGCCAAATTCGTCCGCTGGACTCGGAATTCCGCGAGAATTGCCGAGGGGCCTCCGTGTGCCAAAAATAGGCCGCGGCCAAAGCCGCGCCCAAAAATAACCGCCCGAAGGCCGGGGCGCCAAGTTCGTCCAGCGGAAAAAGGCCACAAAAACGGGTGGGCTATAGCCATGGGGGGTGGGGCTGGCCAACTTCGTCCGCCGGACTCGGAATGCCACAAGACTTTGCGAGGGGCCTCCGTGTGCCAAAAATAGGCCGTGGGCCAAGCCGCGCACAAAAATAACCGCCTGATGGCCGGGGCGCCAAGTTCGTCCAGCGGAGAAAGGCCACAAAAACGGGTGGGCTATAGCCTTGGGGGGTGGGTCTGGCCAACTTCATCCGCCGGACTCGGAATGCCGCGAGACTTTACGAGGGGCCTCCTTGTGACAAAAATAGGCCGCGGGCAAAGCCCTGCCCAAAAATAACCGCCCGAAGGACAGGGCGCCAAGTTCGTCCAGCGGAAAAAGGCCACAAAAACGGGTGGGCTATAGACTTGGGGGGTGGGGCTGGCCTACTTCGTCCGCCGGACACGGAATGCCGCTAGAATTTGCAAGGGGCCTCCGTGTGCCAAAAATAGGCCGCGGGCAAAGCCGCGCCCAAAAATAACCGCCCGAAGGCCGGGGCGCCAAATTCGTCCAGCGGAAAAAGGCCACAAAAACGGGTGGGCTATAGCCTTGGGGGGTGGGGCTGGCCAACTTCGTCCGCCGGACTCGGAATGCCGCGAGACTTTGCGAGGGGCCTCCGTGTGCCAAAAATAGGCCACGGGCAAAGCCGCGCCCGAAAATAACTGCCCGAAGGCCGGGGCGCCAAGTTCGTCCAGCGGAAAATGGGCACAAAAACGGGTGGGCTATAGCCTTGGGGGGTGGGGCTGGCCTACTTCGTCCGCCGGACTCGGAATGCCGCGAGACTTTGCGAGGGGCCTCCTCGTGACAAAAATAGGCCGCGGGCAAAGCGTACCCCAAAATAACCGCCCGAAGGCCGGGGCGCCAAGTTCGTCCAGCGGAAAAAGGCCACAAAAACGGGTGGGCTATAGCCTTGGGGGGTGGGGCTGGCCTACTTCGTCCGCCGGACTCGGAAAGCCGCGAGACTTTGTGAGGGGCCTCCGTGTGCCAAAAATAGGCCACGGGCAAAGCCGCGCCCGAAAATAACCGCCCGAAGGCCGGGGCGCCAAGTTCGTCCAGCGGAAGAAGGCCAGAAAAACGGGTGGGCTATAGCCTTGGGGGGTGGGGCTGGCCCACCTCGTCCGCCGGACTCAGAATGGCGCGAGACTTTTGCGAGGCACCTCCGTGTGCCAAAAATAGGCCGCGGACACAGCTGCGCCCAAAAATAACTGCCCGAAAACCGGGGCGCGAAGTTCGTCCAGGGGAAAAAGGCCTCAAAAACGGGTGGGCTATAGCCTTGGGGGGTGGGGCTGGCCAACTTCATCCGCCGGACTCGGAATGGGGCGAGACTTTGCAAGGTGCTTCCGTGTGCTAAAAATAGACCGCGGGCACAGCCGCTCCCAAAAATAACTGCCCGAAGGCCGGGGCGCCAAGTTCGTCCAGCGGAAAAAGGCCACAAAAACGTGTGGGCTATACCCTTGGGGGGTGGGGCTGGCCAACTTCGTCCGCCGGACTCGGAATGGTGGGGGACTTTACGAGGTGCCTCCGTGTGGTAAAAATAGGCTACGGTTACAGCCGCGCCCAAAAATAACCGCCCGAAGGCCGGGGCGCCAAGTTCGTCCAGCGAAAAAAGGCCACAAAGACGGGTGGGCTATAGCCTTGGGGGGTGGGGCTGGCCATCTTCGTCCGCCGGACTCGGAATCGCGCGAGACTTTGCGAGGTGCCTCCGTGTGCCAAAAATAAGCCGCGGGGCACAGCCGCGCCCGAGGAATCTCTCTACGAATCGACGTTGCCGCCCAGTGCCCTCGATCAATCTAGGGTCTCAGTCGAGTAGGCTGCATTAATGATGGGGAGAACTGGGTCCTGTTTGACTTGTCATCCGCTCAGACTTCCGCACATCATACGAGCCTTAAGTATAAAGTGAAAAGCCTGGGGCTGACTAATGAACGAACTAACTCACACTTAATTGCGGTGCGCTCACT
>NW_006262043.1:14243-23898 GCF_000493195.1 Citrus x clementina
TAGGTACCTCCGAGAGATGGGGAGGGGCCTCCATGTGCCAAAAATAGGCCACGGGCAAAGCCGCGCCCAAAAATAACCGCCCGAAGGCCGGGGCGCCAAGTTCGTCCAGCGGAAAAAGGCCAGAAAAACGGGTGGGCTATAGCCTTGGGGGGTGGGGCTGGCCCACTTCGTCCGCCGGACTCAGAATGGCGCGAGACTTTTGCGAGGCACCTCCGTGTGCCAAAAATAGGCCGCGGACACAGCTGCGCCCAAAAATAACTGCCCGAAAACCGGGGCGCGAAGTTCGTCCAGGGGAAAAAGGCCTCAAAAACGGGTGGGCTATAGCCTTGGGGGTTGGGGCTGGCCAACTTCATCCGCCGGACTCGGAATGGGGCGAGACTTTGCAAGGTGCTTCCGTGTGCTAAAAATAGACCGCGGGCACAGCCGCGCCCAAAAATAACTGCCCGAAGGCCGGGGCGCCAAGTTCGTCCAGCGGAAAAAGGCCACAAAAACGTGTGGGCTATACCCTTGGGGGGTGGGGCTGGCCAACTTCGTCCGCCGGACTCGGAATGGTGGGGGACTTTACGAGGTGCCTCTGTGTGGTAAAAATAGGCTGCGGTTACAGCCGCGCCCAAAAATAACCGCCCGAAGGCCGGGGCGCCAAGTTCGTCCAGCGAAAAAAGGCCACAAAGACGGGTGGGCTATAGCCTTGGGGGGTGCGGCTGGCCAACTTCGTTCGCCGGACTCGGAATACCGCGAGACTTTGCGAGGTGCCTCAGTGTGCCAAAAATAGGCCGCGGGCACAGCCGCGTCCAAAAATAACCGCCCGAAGGCCGGGGCGCCAAGTTCGTCCAGCGGAAAAAGGCAACAAAAACGTGTGGGCTATAGCCTTGGGGGGTGGGGCTGGCCAACTTCGTCCGCCGGACTCGGAATGGCGCGAGACTTTGTGAGGCACCTTCGTGTTGTAAAAATAGGCCGCGGTACAGCCGCGCCCAAAAATAACCGCCCGAAGGCTGGGGCGCCAAGTTCGTCCAGCGGAAAAAGGCCACAAAAACGGGTGGGCTATAGCCTTGGGGGGTGGGGCTGGCCCACTTCGTCCGCCGGACTCAGAATGGCGCGAGACTTTTGCGAGGCGCCTCCGTGTGACAAAAATAGGCCACGGGCACAGCCGCGCCCAAAAATAACCGCCCGAAGGCCGGGGCGCCAAGTTCGTCCAGCGGAAAAAGGCCACAAAAACGGGTGGGCTATAGCCTTGGGGGGTGGGGCTGGCCAACTTCGATCGCCGGACTCGGAATGGCGCGAGTCTATGCAAGGTGCCTCCGTGTGCCAAAAATCATCCGCGGGCACAGCCGTGCCCAAAAATAACCACCCGAAGGCCGGGGCCCCAAGTTCGTCCAGCGGAAAAAGGCCAAAAAAACGGGTGGGCTATAGCCTTGGGGGGTGGGGCTGGCCCACTTCGTCCGCCGGACTCGGAATGGCGCGAGACTTTGCGAGGCACCTCCGTGTGCCAAAAATAGGCTGCGGGCACAGCCGCGCTAATAAATAACTGCCCGAAGGCCGGGGCGCCAAGTTCGTCCAGTGGAAAAAGGCCTCAAAAACGGGTGGGCTACAACCTTGGGGGGTGCGGCTGGCCAACTTCGTCCGCCGGACTCGGAATGCCGCGAGACTTTGCGAGGCGCCTCCGTGTGCCAAAAATAGGCCGCGGGCACAGCCGCGCCAAAAAATCACCGCCCGAAGGCCGGGGTGCCAAGTTCGTCTAGTGGAAAAAGGCCACAAAAACGGGTGGGCTATAGCCTTGGGGGGTGGGGCTGGCCAACTTCATCCGCCGGACTCGGAATGGCGCGAAACTTTACGAGGCGCCTCCGTGTGCCAAAAATAGGCCGCGGGCACAGCGGCGCCCAAAAATAACCGCCCGAAGGCCGGGGCGCCGAGTTCGTCCAGCAGAAGAAGGCCACCAAAACGGGTGGGCTATAGCCTTGGGGGGTGGGGCTGGCCAACTTCGTCCGCCGGACTCGGAATGGCGCGAGACTTTGTGAGGCGCCTCCGTGTGTAAAAAATAGGCCGCGGGCACAGCCGCGTCCAAAAATAACCGCCCGAAGGCCGGGGCGCCAAGTTCGTCCAGCGGAAAAAGGCCATAAAAACGAGTGGGCTATATGTCATGGCCCAAGCCTCCACATGGCCTGGCCCATGGAGAAATCTGGAGCTATGGAGACTTGTGTAGAGCATGTAGATATTTCCTATGTAATTAATGTGCTTAGGTGGTAGTTGTGATAACTCTAGAGACTCTCTAGATACTTCCTTGTACTCAATGAATAGAAGAAGGCCTTATTTGGCCAAATGAATAAGAAGCAGTATACAATTCCAGCACACATGGCTTTGTAAGCATTCTATCGAGCAATATCTGTTATTTTCTCCCATCCTTATTGAGTTAGAGTGAATCCTCTTTCTGGTTCTCGAATCCAGCAACGGATTTGGGTGTAAGGCTGACTTAGGGCCAAGAGAGTGCGAATTTGGCGCCTAAGGCCGCACGGCATAGTGTGGGAACAAACCGGGCCGTGACAGTTGGTATCAGAGCCATCTACACTCGTGGGTAGTTGCGTTGTTCGAAAGGAAGGATGTCGGAGAGCACTCATGATGACCAAAGGGGGAGGGAGCCTAACCCCAATGCGAAAAAGGGGAAAAACAGCAAGGAGAAGTCAGTGGACTTGCTCAACGCCATGGAGAATCGGGTTGTCCGTGGGGAGATTGCTGTCGCCGAGATTAAAGAACGCCTCGAGATCTTTGAGCAAAAGATGGAGGAGGTGGATGATCTTGGTGAGCGGATGGGCGATCTAAGCCAAGATGTGGTGGCGCAACGCCAAAGCCTTGAGGAGTTCCAAGCGGTGGTTCTGAACTCTATTGAGGCGCTAAGGGCTCAAGTGGAGGAGCTTCACACGGGCCTTGAAGAGACTAAGATGGATTGGGTGCTTTGCAAGAAGGCGGTGGCCAGCGGGGTGCTCAACACCAATGCCGCACCTCCAATGAGGGTCGAGGTTCCGAGGCCAAGGAGGTATGGGGGCAAGCGGGATGCCCAGGAGATCGAGAACTTCTTGTGGTCCATGGAGAGGTACTTCGAGGCCACCAACATCCAAGGTGAGCAAGAGAAGGTGAACATTGCGACCGAGTACCTTGAGGATCACGCGACCGCTTGGTGGCAGCGGAAGCATGCAGAGATTGTGCGTGGGACGTGCATCATCAACACATGGGACTTGTTGAAGTGCGAGCTCAAGAGGCAATTCTATCCAGGGAATGTGACATATGAGGCTCGTAAGAAGATGCGGGAGCTGAAGCACACGGGGCCTATCTCAAAGTATGCCGATGAATTCTCGAAGCTCATGCTCCAAATCGACAACATGAACACAGATGATTTGCTGTTCAACTTCATGGAGGGACTCCAGCCGTGGGCACAACGGGAGTTGCAGCGGCGCCAAGTGAATGACATCTCTACAGCCCTCACCGAGGCTGACACGCTTGTGGAATTCCGGAAGGGTGAGTCTTCCAAGCCGAAGAAGGATGATAAGCCGCAACATGGCAAAGGACACCATGATGGCAAGGATAAGCCACAAAAGAAGGATGGCCCGAAGGATGGTTCAAAGGATGGCAAGAAGGAGGCTAAGCGGAAACACAATTGCTTCCTTTGCGATGGGGACCATTGGGTGCGGGACTGCCCAAAGAAGAAGGCTTTCAACGCCATGTTTAGCGAGACCGGGGAGAAGCAACCGGAGGCACCACCAGCGGATGCCGCCAACATGGGTTGTCTCCAAATTTTCAATGCGCTAATGCCAAGCCAATTCCAGCCAAGGTGCAGGACAAGTCGCTCATGCACGTTGAGGCTACGATCAACGGAAAGCGAGCCCAAGCCTTGATTGACACGGGAGCGTCCCACAACTTCATCAAGGTGGATGAAGCCAAGCGGCTTGGACTCAAGGTTGAGAAATCGGATGGCTGGCTCAAGACGGTGAATTCGGAGGCCAAACCACTTAGCGGGGTAGCGCGAGATGTGGAGCTACACCTAGGCCCTTGGCGAGGTAAGGCCAATTTCTCGGTTGTACCTTTGGATGATTTTACACTTGTTTTAGGCATGGAATTTTTGCGACAGTTCAATGCGGTGCCACTTCTGAGGTACAACTCAATGTGTATCCTAGAGGGAGCCCCATGCTTGGTCCCGACCGCGAGTAAGGTCACACCACCAGGCCAACTTTCCGCCATGCAAATCAGCAAAGGTTGCAAGCGGCATGAGGACACATTTCTCGCCACCATTCATGAGGTCGGTGACGGGAAGGACACTATGGCCATGGAGCCCATACCGGAGGCGGTAGGCCAAGTCCTTGAGGCGTATGAGGACGTAATGCCACCCGAGTTGCCAAAGCGGTTGCCGCCACGAAGGGAAGTAGACCACAAGATTGAGCTGGAGCCGGGTGCCAAACCGCCTGCACGAGCACCTTACCGCATGTCTCCACCGGAGCTAGAGGAGTTGCGGAGGCAAATTAAGGAGCTGCTGGACGCAGGATACATCCAGCCCTCGAAAGCACCATACGGAGCACCGGTGCTGTTCCAGCAGAAGCATGATGGCTCACTTCGACTATGTATCGACTACCGGGCTCTTAACAAGGTGACCGTGAAGAACAAATACCCCATCCCACGGACTTGTTCGATCAACTTGGACGGGCCAAATATTTCTCCAAGCTGGACCTTAGATCGGGATATTACCAAGTACGGATTGCGGAGGGAGATGAGCCGAAGACCGCTTGTGTGACGAGGTATGGAGCGTACGAGTTCAAGGTAATGCCTTTCGGCCTCACCAATGCTCCAGCCACATTTTGCACGCTCATGAACCGCATATTCCAGCCATACCTTGATCAGTTTGTGGTGGTGTATCTCGATGACATCGTAGTCTATAGCAACACCTTGGCGGAACATGCTGAGCACTTGCGGGTCGTGTTCGGGGTGTTGTGGGAAAATGAGCTGTATGTGAAGAGGGAGAAGTGTTCGTTCGCAAAACTGGAGGTGGATTTTCTTGGCCATAAAATCAGAGATGGGACGCTGCTCATGGACAAGGCCAAGGTCTGAGCCATTGCCGAATGGGAGCCGCCCACAAAGGTGACTGAGTTGCGCTCTTTCTTAGGCCTTGCCAACTATTATCGGAGGTTCATTAGAGGTTATTCCGCCATTGCCGCACCACTCACTGATTTGCTCAAAAAGACTACCAAGTGGGAATGGACGGAAAGGAGCCAGCAAGCCTTCGATGCCCTCAAGAAGGCTGTGATGGAAGAGCCGGTACTTGTGCTGCCGAACCATGACTTACCATTTGAGGTACACACTGATGCTTCCGATTTTGTTATTGGTGGGGTGTTGATGCAGGCCGAACATCCGATAGCCTTTGAGAGCCGAAAGCTCAACGATACGGAGCGGCGGTACACGGTACAAGAGAAAGAGATGACGGCGGTAGTGCACTGCTTGCGCACATGGAGGCACTACTTGCTTGGGTCCAAGTTCGTGGTGAAGACAGACAACGTGGCCACTAGTTACTTCCAAAGCCAAAAGAAGCTTAGTCCGAAGCAAGCGAGATGGCAAGATTTCTTGGCCGAATTCGACTACGTGCTGGAGTATAAGCCCGGAAAGGCTAATTTGGTAGTGGACGCCTTGAGTCGGAAGGCCGAGCTTGCTGCCATAAGTCGGATACAAGGAGAGCTTCTTGCACTCATCAACGAGGGAATGGAGCATGATTCCTTGGCCAAGCAGCTGGTTTCTCTCGTGCAACAGGGGAAATCGAAGAGGTTTTGGGTCGAAGATGGCCTTTTATACACCAAGGGACGGCGTGTTTATGTTCCGAAGTGGGGAAACTTGCGGCGGAACTTGATCAAGGAGTGTCATGATACGAAGTGGGCTGGACACCCGGGACACAACAGAGCAACAATGTCCCGCGGGGTTGCTTGAGCCACTGCCCACTCCGGATCGACCGTGGGAGAGTATATCGATGGATTTCATCACTTGTCTTCCCAAATCGGAGGGGTTTGCAACTATTGTTGTAGTGGTGGATAGATTCTCGAAATATGCCACTTCCATTCCCGCCCCGAAGGAGTGCACAGTGGAGGACACAGCCAAGCTTTTCTTTAGGCACGTGGTGAAGTATTGGGGACTTCCCAAATCCATCATTAGCGACCGTGACAGCCGGTTTACGGGCAAGTTTTGGACTGAGTTGTTCAAGCTTATGGGGTCGGCGCTGCACTTTTCTACGAGCTTTCATCCACAAACCGATGGGCAAACGGAGAGGGTGAATGCCTTGTTGGAGCTGTACTTGCGGCATTTTGTGAGTGCCAACCAGCATGATTGTGCAAAGTTGCTGGACGTGGCACAATTTTCCTACAACTTGCAGCGGAGCGAGGCTACATCGAGGAGCCCTTTTGAGGTGATCATGGGACAGCAGCCGCTTACGCCAAACACGCTCATCACGAGCTATACCGGGAGGTGTCCTGCAGCATATAAAGTGGCTAAGTCGTGGCATGAGCAAACGGACATAGCACGGGCGCACCTCGACAAAGCAACCAAGCGGATGAAGAAATGGGCGGACAGCAAGCGTAGACACTTGGAGTTCAACGTGGGGGACATGGTGCTAGTCAAGATCGTTCCGGCCCAGCACAAGTCTACACGTTCACTGCACAAGGGCCTCATCCGGAAATACGAGGGGCCATTTCCCATCATCAAGAGGGTCGGCAGTGTGTCGTACAAGCTAGAGTTACCCTCTTGGCGAAAACTCCATCCGGTCTTCCATGTGAGTTCCTTGAAGCCATACCATGGGGATACGGAAGATCCGAAAAGGGATGAATCCAAGCGCCCTCCACTCGGCAACACAAGGGTATATGACAAGGAAGTGGAGACCATTTTGGCGGACCGTGTGGTTCAGAAGAAGAGTTTTCCGCCGTGCCAAGAGTACTTAGTCAAATGGAAGGGACTACCCGAGAGCGAAACAAGTTGGGAGGCCGCAAACGATTTGTGGCAGTTCCAAGACAAGATCAAAGCCTTCCATAGTGAGTCGACGAGGATGTCTCCGGAATAGGTAGGGGAGAATGTCATGGCCCAAGCCTCCACATGGCCTGGCCCATGGAGAATTCTAGAGCTATGGAGACTTGTGTAGAGCATGTAGATATTTCCTATGTAATTAATGTGCTTAGGTGGTAGTTGTGATAACTCTAGAGACTCTCTAGATACTTCCTTGTACTCTATCAATAGAAGAGGGCCTCATTTGGCCAAATGAATAAGAAGCAATATACAATTCCAGCACACATGGCTTTGTAAGCATTCAATCGAGCAATATCTGTTATTTTCTCCCATCCTTATTGAGTTAGAGTGAATCCTCTTTCTGGTTCTCGAATCCAGCAACGGATTTGGGTGTAAGGCTGACTTAGGGCCACGAGAGTGTGAATTTGGCACCTAAGGCCGCACGGCATAGCGTGGGAACAAACCGGGCTGTAACATATAGCCTTGGGTGGTGGGGCTGGCCAACTTCGTCCGCCGGACTCGGAATGGCGCGAAACTTTGCGAGGCGCCTCCGTGTGCCAAAAATAGGCCGCGGGTACAGCCGTACCCAAAAATAACTGCCCGAAGGCCGGGGCGCCACGTTCGTCCAGCGGAAAAAGGCCACAAAAACGGGTGGGCTATAGCCTTGGGGGGTGGGGGTGGCCCACTTCGTCAGCCTGACTCGGAATGCCGCGAGACTTTGTGAGCAGCCTCTGTGTGCCAAAAATAGGACGCGGACAAAGCCGCGCCCAAAAATAAAAGCCCGAAGGCCGGGGTGCCAAGTTCGTCCAGCGGAAAAAGGCCACAAAAACGGGTGGGCTATAGCCTTGGGGGGTGGGGCTGGCCCACTTTGTCAGCCTGACTCGGAATGCCGCGAGACTTTGCAAGCGGCCTCTGTGTGCCAAAAATAGGCCGCGGGCACAGCCGTACCCAAAAATAACTGCCCGAAGGCCGGGGCGCCACGTTCGTCCAGCGGAAAAAGGCCACAAAAATGGGTGGCCTATAGCCTTGGGGCGTGGGGCTGGCCCACTTCGTCAGCCTGACTCGGAATGCCGCAAGACTTTACGAGCGGCCTCCGTGTGCCAAAAATAGGACGGGGACAAAGCCGCGCCCAAAAATAACCGCCCGAAGGCCGGGGTGCCAAGTTCGTCCAGCGGAAAAAGGCCACAAAAACGGGTGGGCTATAGCCTTGGGGGGTGGAGCTGGCCAACTTCGTCCGCCGGACTCGGAATGCCGCGAGACTTTGCGAGGGGCCTCCGTGTGCCAAAACTAGGCCGTGGGCAAAGCCGTGCCCAAAAATAACCGTCCGAAGGCCGGGGAGCCAAGTTCGTCCAGCGGAAAAAGGCCACAAAAACGGGTGGGCTATAGCCTTGGGGGGTGGGGCTGGCCAACTTCGTCCGCTGGACTCGGAATGCCACGAGACTTTGCGAGGGGCCTCCGTGTGCCAAAAATAGGCCGCGGGCAAAGCCGCGCCCAAAAATAACCGCCCGAAGGTCGGGGCGCCAAGTTCGTCCAGCGGAAAAAGGCCACAAAAACGGGTGGGCTATAGCCTTGGGGGCTGGGGCTGGCCTACTTCGTCCGCCGGACCCGGAATGTCGCGAGACTTTGCGAGGGGCTCCCGTGTCCCAAAAATAGGCTGCGGGCAAAGCCGCACCCAAAAATAACCGCCCGAAAGCCGGGGCGCCAAGTTCGTACAGCGGAAAAAGGCCACAAAAACGGGTTGGCTATAGCCTTGGGGGGTGGGGCTGGCCAACTTCGTCCGCCGGACTCGGAATGCCGCGAGACTTTGCAAGGGGCCTCTGTGTGCCAAACATAGGCCACGGACAAAGCCGAGCACACAAATAACCGCCCGAAGGCCGGGGCGCCAAGTTCGTCCAGCGGAAAAAGGCCACAAAAATAGGTGGGCTATAGCCTTGGGGGGTGGGGCTGGCCAACTTCGTCCGCCGGACTCGGAATGCCGCGAGACTTTGCGAGGGGCCTCCGTGTGCCAAAAATAGGCCACGGGCAAAGCCGCGCCCTAAAATAACCGCCCGAAGGCCGGGGCGCCAAGTTCGTCCAGCGGAAAAAGGCCACAAAAACGGGTGCGCTATAGCCTTGGGGGGTGGGGCTGGCCAACTTCGTCCGCCGGACTCGGAATGCCGCGAGACGTTGCGAGGGGCCTCCGTGTGCCAAAAATAGGCCGCGGGCAAAGCCGCGTCCCAAAAAAACTGCCCGAAGGCCGGGGCGCCAAGTTCGCCCGCGGAAAAAGGCCACAAAAATGGGTCGGCTATAACCTTGGGGGGTGGGGCTGGCCCACTTCGTCCGCCGTTCTTCGAATGCCGTGAGACTTTGCGAGGGGCCTCCGTGTGCCAAAATAGGCCGTGGGTAAAGCCGCGCCCCAAAATAACTGCCCGAAGGGCCGGGCGCCAAGTCCGTCCAGCGGAATAAGGGCACAAAAACGGGTGGGCTATACCCTGGGGGGGGGGGGCTGGCCAACTTCGTCCGCCGGACTCGGAATGTCGCGAGACTTTGCGAGGGGCCTCCGTGTGCCAAAAATAGGCCGCGGGCAAAGCCGCGCCCAAAAATAACCGCCCGAAGGCCGGGGCGCCAAGTTCGTCCAGCGGAAAAAGGCCACAAAAAC
>NW_006262043.1:23998-25204 GCF_000493195.1 Citrus x clementina
CGTCCGCCGGACTCGGAATGGTGCCAGAGTTTGTGAGGTGCCTCCGTGTACCAAAAATAGGCCGCGGGCACAGCCGCGCCCAAAAATAACTGCCCGAAGGCCGGGGCGCCAAGTTCGTCCAGCGGAAAAAGGCCACAAAAACGGGTGGGCTATAGCCTTGGCGGGTGGGGCTGCCCAACTTCGTCCGCCGGACTCGGAATGGCGCAAGTCTTTGCGAGGTGCCTCCATGTGCCAAAAATAGGCCGCGGGCACAGCCGTGCCCAAAAATAACCGCCCGAAAGCCGGGGCGCCATGTTCATCCAGCGGAAAAAGGCCACAAAAACGGGTGGGCTATAGCCTTGGGGGGTGGGGCCGGCCCACTTTGTCCGCCGGACTCGGAATGGACCGAGACTTTGTGAGGCACCTCCGTGTGCCAAAAATAGGCCGCAGGCACAGCCACATCCAAAAATAACCGACCGAAGGCCGGGGCGCCAAGTTCATCCAGCGGAAAAAGGCCACAAAAACGGGTGTGCTATAGCCTTGGGGGGTGGGGCAGGCCGACTTCGTCCGCCGGACTCGGACTGGTGCGAGACGTTGCGAGGCGCCTCCGTGTGCCAAAAATAGGCCGCGGGCAAAGCCTTGTCCAAAAATAACAGCCCGAAGGCCGGGGCACCAAGTTCGTCCAGCAGAAAAAGGCCACAAAAACGGGTGGGCTATAGCCTTGGGGGGTGGGGCTGGCCGACTTTGTCCGCCGGACTCGGAATAGCGCGTGACGTTGCGAGGCGCCTCCGTGTGCCAAAAATAGGCCGCGGGCAAAGCCGCGCCCATAAAGAACCGCCTGAAGGCCGGGGCGCCAAGTTCGTCCAGCGGAAAAAGGCCACAAAAACGGGTGGGCTATAGCCTTGGGGGGTGGGGCTGCCCAACTTCGTCCGCCGGACTCGGAATGGCGCGAGTCTTTGCGAGGTGCCTCCATGTGCCAAAAATAGGCCGCGGACACAGCCGTGCCCATAAATAACCGCCCGAAGGCCGGGGCGCCAAGTTCGTCCAGCGGAAAAAGGCCACAAAAACGGGTGGGCTATAGCCTTGGGGGGTGGGGCCGGCCAACTTTGTCCGCCGGACTCGGAATGGACCGAGACTTTGTGAGGCACCTCCGTGTGCCAAAAATAGGCCGCAGGCACAGCCACATCCAAAAATAACCGACCGAAGGCCGGGGCGCCAAGTTCATCC
>NW_006262043.1:25304-25881 GCF_000493195.1 Citrus x clementina
GGACTGGCGCGAGACGTTGCGAGGCGCCTCCGTGTCCAAAAATAGGCCGCGGGCAAAGCCGCGTCCAAAAATAACCGCCCGAAGGCCGGGGCGCCAAGTTCGTCCAGCAGAAAAAGGCCACAAAAACGGGTGGGCTATAGCCTTGGGGGGTGGGGCTGGCCCACTTCGTCCGCCGGACTCGGAATGGCGCGAGACCTTGCGAGGTTCCTCCATGTGCCAAAAATAGGCCGCGGGCGAAGCCGCGCCCAAAAATAACCGCCCGAAGGCCGGGGCGCCAAGTTCGTCCAGCGGAGAAAGGCCACAAAAACGGGTGGGATATAGCCTTGGGAGGTGGGGCTGGCCAACTTCGTCCGCCGGACTCGGAATGGTGCCAGAGTTTGCGAGGCGCCTCCGTGTGCCAAAAATAGGCCGCGGGCACAGCCGCACCAAAAAATAACTGCCCGAAGGCCGGGGCGCCAAGTTCATCCAGCGGAAAAAGGCCACAAAAACGGGTGGGCTATAGCCTTGGGGGGTGGGGCTGGCCAACTTCGTCCACCGGACTCGGAATGGCGCGAGACTTTGCGAGGAACCTCCGTGT
>NW_006262043.1:27620-37842 GCF_000493195.1 Citrus x clementina
GGGCTGGCCAACATCGTCCGCCGGACTCGGAATGCCACGAGACTTTGCAAGGGGCCTCCGTGTGCCAAAATAGGCCGTGGGAAAGCCGCGCCCAAAAATAACCGCCCGAAGGCCGGGGCGCCCAGTTCGTCCAGCGGAAAAAGGCCACAAAAACGGGTGGGCTATAGCCTTGGGGGGTGGGGCTGGCCAACTTCGTCCACCGGACTCGGAATGGCGCGAGACTTTGCGAGGAACCTCCGTGTACCAAAAATAGGCCGCGGGAAAGCCGCGCCCAAAAATAACCGCCCGAAGGCCGGGGCGCCAAGTTCGTCCAGCGGAGAAAGGTCACAAAAACGGGTGGGCTATAGCCTTGGGGGGTGGGGCTGGCCAACTTCGTCCGCCGGACTTGGAATGGTGCCAGAGTTTGTGAGGTGCCTCCGTGTACCAAAAATAGGCCGCGGGCACAGCCGCGCCCAAAAATAACTGCCCGAAGGCCGGGGCGCCAAGTTCGTCCAGCGGAAAAAGGCCACAAAAACGGGTGGGCTATAGGCTTGGGGGGTGGGGCTGGCCAACTTCGTCCGCCGGACTCGGAATGGTGCGAGACTTTACGAGGCACCTCCGCATGCCAAATATAGGTCGGGGACACAGCCGCGCCCAAAAATAACAGCCCGAAGGCCGGGACGCCAACTTCGTCCAGCGGAAAAAGCCCACAAAAACGGGTAGGCTATAGCCTTGGGGGGTGGGGCTGGCCAACTTCGTCCGCCGGACTCAGAATGGCACGAGAATTTGCGACGCGCCTCCGTGTGCCATAAATGAGCCGCAGACACAGCCGCGCTCAAAAATAACTGCCCGAAGGCCGGGGCGCCAAGTTCGTCCAGCGGAAAAAGGCCACAAAAACTGGCGGGCTATACCCTTGGGGGGTGGGGCTGGCCAACTTCGTCCGCCGGACTCGGAATGGCACGAGAATTTGTGACGCGCCTCCGTGTGCCATAAATGAGCCGCAGACACAGCCGCGCCCAAAAATAACTGCCCGAAGGCCGGGGCGCCAAGTTCGTCCAGCGGAAAAAGGCCACAAAAACGGGTGGGCTATAGCCTTGGGGGGTGGGGCTGGCCAACTTCGTCCGCCGGACTCGGAATGGTGCGAGACTTTACGAGGCACCTCCGCATGCGAAATATAGGTAGGGGACACAGCCGCTCCCAAAAATAACCGCCCGAAGGCCGGGACGCCATGTTCGTCCAGCGGAAAAAGCCCACAAAAACGGGTAGGCTATAGCCTTGGGGGGTGGGGCTGGCCAACTTCGTCCGCCGGACTCGGAATAGCGCGAGACGTTGCGAGGCACCTCCGTGTGCCAAATATAGGCCGCGGGCGAAGCCGCACCCAAAAATAACCGGCCGAAGGCCGGGGCGCCAAGTTCGTCCAGCGGAAAAATTCCACAAAAACGGGTGGGCTATAGCCTTGGGGGGTGGGGCTGGCAAACTTCGTCCGCCGGACTCGGAATGGCGCGAGACTTTGCGAGGCACCTCCTCGTGCCAAAAATAGGCCGCGGGCACAGCCGCGCACAAAAATAACCACCCGAAGGCCGGGGCGCCATGTTCGTCCAGCGTAAAAAGGCCACAAAACGGGTGGGCTATAGCCTTGGGGGGTGGGGCTGGCCAACTTCGTCCGCCGGACTCGGAATGCCGCGAGAATTTGCGAGGGGCCTCCGTGTGCCAAAAATAGGCCACGGGCAAAGCCACACCCTAACATAACCGCCCGAAGGCCGTGGCGCCAAGTTCGTCCAACGGAAAAAGGCCACAAAAACGGGTGGGCTATAGGCTTGGGGGGTGGGGCAGGCCAACTTCGTCCGCCGGACTCGGAATGCCGCGAGACTTTGCGAGGGGCCTCCGTGTGCCAAAAATAGGCTGTGGGCAACGCCGCATCCAAAAATAACCTCCCGAAGGCCGGGGCGCCAAGTTCATCCAGCGGAAAAAGGGGACAAAAACGGGTGGACTATAGCCTTGGGGGGTGGGGCTCGCCAACTTCGTCCGCCGGACTCGGAATGCCGCAAGCCTTTGCGAGGGGTCTCCGTGTTCCAAAAATAGGCCGCGGGCAAAGCTACGCCCGAGAATAACGGCCCGAAGGCCGGGGCGTCAAGTTCGTCCAGCGGAAAAAGCCCACAAAAACGGGTGGGTTATAGGCTTGGGGGGTGGGGCTGGCCAACTTCGTCCGCCGGACTCGGAATTCCGCGAGACTTTGCGAGGGGCCTGCGTGTGCCAAAAATAGGCCGCGGGCACAGCCGCCCCCAAAAATAACCGCCCGAAGGCTGGGGCGCCAAGTTCGTCCAGCGGAAAAAGGCCACAAAAACGTGTGGGCTATAACCTTGGGGGGTGGGGCTGGCCAACTTCGTCCGCCGGACTCGGAATGGCGCGAGAGTTTGCGAGGTGCCTCCGCGTGCCAAAAATAGGCCGCGGGCACAGCCGCGCCCAAAAATAACCGCCCGAAGGCCGGGGCGCCAAGTTCGTCCAGCGGAAAAAGGCCACAAAAACGGGTGGGCTATAGCCTTCGGGGGTGGGGCTGGCCAACTTCGTCCGCCGGACTCGGAATAGTCGAGACTTTGCGAGGCCCCTCCGTGTGCCAAAAATAGGCCGCGGGCACAGCTGCGCCCAAAAATAACCGCCCGAAGGCCGGGGCGCCAAGTTCGTCCAGCGGAAAAAGGCCACAAAAACGGGTGGGCTATAGCCTTGCGGGGTGGGGCCGGCCCACTTCGTCCGCCGGACTCGGAATGGCGCGAGACTTTGCGAGGCGCCTCCGTGTGCCAAAAATAGGCCGCGGACACAGCCGCGCCCAAAAATAACGGCCCGAAGGCCGGGGCGCCAAGTTCGTCCAGCGGAAAAAGCCCACAAAAACGGGTGGGCTATAGCTTTGGGGGGTGGGGCGGGCCCACTTCGTCCGCCGGACTCGGAATGGCGCGAGACTTTGCGAGGGGCCTCCGTGTGCAAAAAATCGGCCGCGGACAAAGCCGCACCCAAAAATAACCGCCCGAAGGCCGGGGCGCCAAGTTCGTCTAGCGGAAAAAGGCTACAAAAACGGGTGGGCTATAGCCTTGGGGGGTGGGGCTGGCCAGCTTCGTCCGCCGGACTCAGAATGGCGCGAGACTTTGCGAGGTGCCTCCGTGTGCGAATAATAGGCCACGGGCAAAGCCACGCCCAAAAATAACCGCCCGAAGGCCGGGGCGCCAAGTTCGTCCAGCGGAAAAAGCCCACAAAAACGGGTGGGCTATAGCCTTGGGGGGTGGGGCGGGCCCACTTCGTCCGCCGGACTCGGAATGGCGTGAGACTTTGCGAGGCGCCTTTGTGTGCCAAAAATAGGCCGCGGGCACAGCCGCGCCTAAAAATAACCGCCCGAAGGCCGGCGCGGCAAGTTCGTCCAGTGGAAAAAGCCCACAAAAACGGGTGGGCTATAGCCTTGGGGTGTGGGGCGGGCCCACTTCGTCCGCCGGACTATGAATGGCGCGAGACTTTGCGAGGCGCCTCCGTGTGCCAAAAATAGGCCGCGGGCACAGCCGCGCCCAAAAATAACCGCCCGAAGGCCGGGGCGCCAAGTTCGTCCAGCGGAAAAAGCGCACAAAAACGGGTGGGCTATAGCCTTGGGCGTTGGGGCTGGCCCACTTCGTCCGCCGGACTCGGAATGGCACGAGACTTTGCGAGGCACCTCCGTGTGCCAAAAATAGGCCGCAGACACAGCTGCGCCCAAAAATAACGGTCCGAACGCCGGGGCGCCAAGTTCATCCAGCGGAAAAAGCCCACAAAAACGGGTGGGCTATAGCCTTGGGGGGTGGGGCTGGCCGACTTCGTCCGCAGGACTCGGAATGGCGCGAGACTTTGCGAGGGGCCTCCGTGTGCAAAAAAACGGCCGCGGACAAAGCCGCACCAAAAAATAACCGCCCGGAGGCCGGGGCGCCAAGTTCGTCTAGCGGAAAAAGGCTACAAAAACGGGTGGGCTATAGCCTTGGGGGGTGGGGCTGGCCAGCTTCGTCCGCCGGACTCGGAATGGCGCGAGACTTTGCGAGGTGCCTCCGTGTGCGAATAATAGGCCACGGGCACAGCCACGCCCAAAAATAACCGCCCGAAGGCCGGGGCGCCAAGTTCGTCCAGCGAAAAAAGGCCACAAAAACGGGTGGGCTACAGCCTTGGGGGGTGGGGCTGGCCAACTTCTTCCGCCGGACTCGGAATGGCGCGAGACTTTGCGAGGGGCCTCCGTGTGCCAAAAATAGGCAGCGGTCAAAGCCGCGCCCAAAAATAACAGCCCGAAGGCCGGGGCGCCAAGTTCGTCCAGCGAAAAAAGGCCACAAAAACGGGTGGGCTACAGCCTTGGGGGGTGGGGCTGGCCAGCTTCGTCCGCCGGACTCGGAATGGCGCGAGACTTTGCGAGGCGCCTCCGTGTGCGAATAATAGGCCACGGGCACAGCGGCGCCCAAATATAACCGCCCGAAGGCCGGGGCACCATGTTCGTCCAGCGGAAAAAGCCCACAAAAACGGGTGGACTATAGCCTTGGGGGGTGGGGCTGGCCAGCTTCGTCCGCAGGACTCGGAATGGCGCGAGACTTTGCGAGGCGCCTCCGTGTGCGTAGAATAGGCCACGGGCACAGCCGCGCCCAAATATAACCGCCCGAAAGCCGGGGCGCCATGTTCGTCCAGCGGAAAAAGCCCACAAAAACGGGTGGACTATAGCCTTGGGGGGTGGGGCTGGCCAGCTTCGTCCGCAAGACTCGGAATGGCGCGAGACTTTGCGAGGCACCTCCGTGTGCCAAAAATAGGCCGCGGGCACAGCCGCGCCCAAAAATAACTGCCCGAAGGCCGGGGCGCCAAGTTCGTCCAGCGGAAAAAGCCCACAAAAACGGGTGGGCTATAGCCTTGGGGGGTGGGGCGGGCCCACTTCGTCCGCCGGACTATGAATGGCGCGAGACTTTGCGAGGGGCCTCCGTGTGCCAAAAATAGGCCGCGGGCAAAGCCGCGCCCAAAAATAACCGCCCGAAGGCCGGGGCGCCAAGTTCGTCCAGCGGAAAAAGTCTACAAAAACGGGTGGGCTATAGCCTTGGGGGGTGGGGCTTGCCAGCTTCGTCCGCCGGACTCGGAATGGCGCGAGACTTTGCGAGGCACCTCCGTGTGCCAAAAATAAGCCGCGGGCACAGCCGCGCCCAAAAATGACTGCCCGAAGGCCGGGGCGCCAAGTTCGTCCAGCGGAAAAAGCCCACAAAAACGGGTGGGCTATAGCCTTGGGGGGTGGGGCTGGCCAACTTCGTCCGCCGGACTTGGAATGGCGGGAGACTTTGCGAGGCACCTCCGTGTGCTAAAAATAGGCCACGGGCACAGTCGCACCCAAAAATAACTGCCCGAAGGCCGGGGCGACAAGTTCGTCCAGCGGAAAAAGGCCACAAAAACGGGTGGGCTATAGCCTTCGGGGGTGGGGCTGGCCGACTTCGTCCGCCGCACTCGGAATGGCGCGAGAATTTGCAAGGTGCCTCCGTGTGCCAAAAATAGGCCGTGGGCACAGCCGCGCCCAAAAATAACCGCCCGAAGGCCGGGGCGCCAAGTTCGTCCAGCGGAAAATGGCCACAAAAACGGGTGGGCTATAGCCTTGGGGGGTGGGGCTGGCCAACTTCGTCCGCCGGACTCGGAATGGTTCGAGATTTTGCGAGGCGCCTCCGTGTGCCAAAAATAGGCCGCGGGCACAGCCGCTCCCAAAAATAACCACCCGCAGGCCGGGGCGCCAAGTTCGTCCCGCGGAAAAAGGCCACAAAAACGGGCGGGCTATAGCCTTGGGGGGTGGGGCTGGCCAACTTCGTCCGCCGGACTCGGAATGCCGTGAGACATTACGAGGCGCCTCCGTGTGCCAAAAATAGGCCGCGGGCACAGCCGCGCCCAAAAATAACCGCCCGAGGGCCGGGGCGCCAAGTTCGTCCAGCGGAAAATGGCCACAAAAACGGGTGGGCTATAGCCTTGGGGGGTGGGGCTGGCCAACTTCGTCCGCAGGAATCGGAATGGCGCGAGACCTTACGAGGTGCCTCCGTGTACCAAAAATTGGCCGTGGGCACAGCCGCGCCCAAAAATAACAACCCGAAGGCCGGGGCGCCAAGTTCGTCCAGCGGAAAAAGGCCACAAAAACGGGTGGGCTATAGCCTTCGGGGGTGGGACTGGGCCAACTTCGTCCGCCGGACTCGGAATGGCGCGAGACTTTGCAAGGCACCTCCAAGTAAAAAAAATAGGCCGCGGCCACAGCCGCTCGCAAAAATAACCACCCGAAGGCCGGGGCGCCAAGTTCGTCCAGCGGAAAAAGGCCACAAAAACGGGTGGACTATAGCCTTGGGGGGTGGGGCGGGCCGACTTCCTTCGCCGGACTCGGAATGGCGCGAGACTTTGCGAGGCACCTCCGTGTGCCAAAAATAGGCCGCGGCCATTGCCGCGCCCAAAAATAACCGCCCGAAGGGAGGGGCGCCCAGTTCGTCCCGCGGAAAAGCCCACAAAAACGGGGGGGCTATAGCCTTGGGGGGTCGGGTTGGCCAACTTCGTCCGCCGGACTCGGAATGGCGCGAGACTTTGTGAGGCGCCTTCGTGTGCCAAAAATAGGCCGCGGACACAGCCGCTCCCAAAAATAACCGCCCGAAGGCCGGGGCGCCAAGTTCGCCCAGCGGAAAAAGGGCACAAAAACGGGTGGGCTATAGCCTTGGGGGGTGGGGCTGGCCAACTTCGTCCGCCGGACTCGGAATGGCGCGAGACTTTGCGAGATGCCTCCGTGTGCCGAAAATAGGCTGTGGGCACAGCCGCGCCCAAAAATAACCGCCCGAAGGCCGGGGCGCCAAGTTCGTCCAGCGGAAAAAGCCCACAAAAACGGGTGGGCTACAGCCTTGGGGGTTCGGGCTGGCCTACTTCGTCCGCCGAACTCGGAATGGCGCGAAACTTTGCGAGGCACCTCCGTGTGCCAAAAATAGGCCGCGGGCACAGCCGCTCCCAAAAATAACTGCCCGAAGGCCGGGGCGCCAAGTTCGTCCAGCGGAAAAAGGCCACAAAAATGGGTGGGCTATAGCCTTGGGGGGTGGGGCTGGCCCACTTCGTCCGCCGGACTCGGAATGGCGCGAGACTTTGCGAGGCGCCTCTGTGTGCCAAAAATAGGCCGCGGGCACAGCCGCGCCCAAAAATAACCGCCCCAAGGCCGGGGCGCCAAGTTCGTCCAGCGGAAAAAGCCCACAAAAACGGGTGGGCTATAGCCTTGGGGGGTGGGGCGGGCCCACTTCGTCCGCCGGACTCGGAATGGCGCGAGACTTTGCGAGGGGCCTTCGTGTGGCAAAAATAGGCCGCGGGCACAGCCGCGCCTAAAAATAACCGCCCGAAGGCCGGCGCACCAAGTTCGTCCAGTGGAAAAAGCCCACAAAAACGGGTGGGCTATAGCCTTGGGGGGAGGGGCGGGCCCACTTCGTCCGCCGGACTATGAATGGCGCGAGACTTTGTGAGGCGCCTCCGTGTGCCAAAAATAGGCCGCGGGCACAGCCGCGCCCAAAAATAACCGCCCGAAGGCCGGGGCGCCAAGTTCGTCCAGCGGAAAAAGGCCACAAAAACGGGTGGGCTATAGCCTTGGGGGGTGGGGCTGGCCAACTTCGTCCGCCGGACTCGGAATGGCGCGAGACTTTGCGAGGTGTCTCTGTGTGCCAAAAATAGGCCGCGGACACAGCCGCGCCCAAAAATAACCGCCCGAAGGCCGGGGCGCCATGTTCGTCCAGCGGGAAAATGCCCCAAAAACGGGTGGGCTATAACCTTGGGGGGTGGGGCTGGCCAACTTCATCCGCCGGACTCGGAATGGCGCGAGACTATGCGAGGCACCTCCGTGTGCCAAAAATAGGCCGCGGGCACAGCCACGCCAAAATTTAACCGCCCAAAGGCCGGGCCGCCATGATCGTCCAGCGGAAAAAGCCCACAAAAACGGGTGGGCTATAGCCTTGGAGGGTGGGGCTGGCCGACTTCGTCCGCCGGACTCGGAATGGCATGAGACTTTGCGAGGGGCCTCCGTGTGCGAATAATAGGCCACGGGAACAGCCGCGCCCAAATATAACCGCCCGAAGGCCGGGGCGCCATGTTCGTCCAGCGAAAAAAGGCCACAAAAACGGGTGGGCTACAGCCTTGGGGGGTGGTGCTGGCCAACTTCGTCCGGCGGACTCGGAATGGCGCGAGACTTTGCGAGGTGCCTTCGTGTGCAAAAAATAGGCCGCGGGCACAGCCGCGCCTAAAAATAACCGCCCGAAGGCCGGGGCGCCAAGTTCGTCCAGCGGAAAAAGCCCACAAAAACGGGTGGGCTACAGCCTTGGGGGGTGGGGCTGGCCGACTTCGTCCGCCGGACTCAGAATGGCGCGAGACTTTGCGAGGTACCTTCGTGTGCCAAAAATAGGCCGCGGGCACAGCCGCGCCTAAAAATAACCGCCCGAAGGCCGGGGCGCCAAGTTCGTCCAGCGGAAAAAGCCCACAAAAACGGGTGGGCTATAGCTTTGGGGGGTGGGGCGGGCCCACTTCTTCCGCCGGACTCGGAATGGCGCGAGACTTTATGAGGGGCCTCCGTGTGCCAAAAATAGGCCGCGGGCAAAGCCGCGCCCAAAAATAACCGCCCGAAGGCCGGGGCGCCAAGTTCGTCCAGCGGAAAAAGTCTACAAAAACGGGTGGGCTATAGCCTTGGGGGGTGGGGCTGGCCAACTTCGTCCGCCGGACTCGGAATGCCGCGAGACTTTGCGAGGGGCCTCCGTGTGCAAAAAATCGGCCGCGGACAAAGCCGCGCCCAAAAATAACCGCCCGAAGGTCGGGGCGCCAAGTTCGTCCAGCTGAAAAAGGCTACAAAAACGGGTGGGCTATAGCCTTGGGGGGTGGGGCTGGCCAGCTTCGTCCGCCGGACTCGGAATGGCGCGAGACTTTGCGAGGCGCCTCCGTGTGTGAATAATAGGCCACGGGCACAGCCGCGCCCAAATATAACCACCCGAAGGCCGGGGCGCCATGTTCGTCCAGCGGAAAAAGCCCACAAAAACGGGTGGACTATAGCCTTGGCGGGTGGGGCTGGCCAGCTTCCTCCGCAGGACTCGGAATGGCGCGAGACTTTGCGAGGCGCCTCCGTGTGCCAAAAATAGGCCGCGGGCACAGCCGCGCCAAAATTTAACCGCTCAAAGGCCGGGGCGCCATGATCGTCCAGCGGAAAAAGGCCACAAAAACGGGTGGGCTATAGCCTTGGGGGGTGGGGCTGGCCGACTTCGTCCGCCGGACTCGGAATGGCGCAAGACTTTGCGAGGCACCTCCGTGTGCCAAAAATAGGCCGCGGGCACAGCCACGCCCAAAAATAACCGCCCGAAGGCCGGGGCGCCAAGTTCGTCCAGCGAAAAAAGGCCACAGAAACGGGTGGGCTACAGCCTTGGGGGGTGGGGCTGGCCAACTTCGTCCGCCGGACTCGGAATGCCGCGAGACTTTGCGAGGGGCCTCCGTGTGCCAAAAATAGGCCGCGGACAAAGCCGCGCCCTAAAATAACCGCCCGAAGGCTGGGGCACCAAGTTCGTCCAGCGGAAAAAGCCAATAAAAACGGGTGGGCTATAGCCTTGGGGGGTGGGGCTGGCCGACTTCGTCCGCCGGACTCGGAATGGCGCGAGAGTTTGCGAGGCACCTCCGTGTGCCAAAAATAGGCCGCGGGCACAGCCGCGCCTAAAAATAACTGCCCGAAGGCCGGGGCGCCAAGTTCGTCCAGCGGAAAAAGCCCAAAAAAACGGGTGGGCTATAGCCTTGGGGGGTGGTGCTGGCCAACTTCGTCCGGCGGACTCGGAATGGCGCGAGACTTTGCGAGGTGCCTTCGTGTGCAAAAAATAGGCCGCGGGCACAGCCGCGCCTAAAAATAACCGCCCGAAGGCCGGGGCGCCAAGTTCGTCCAGCGGAAAAAGCCCACAAAAACGGGTGGGCTACAGCCTTGGGGGGTGGGGCTGGCCGACTTCGTCCGCCGGACTCAGAATAGCGCGAGACTTTGCGAGGTGCCTTCGTGTGCCAAAAATAGGCCGCGGGCACAGCCGCGCGTAAAAATAACCGCCCGAAGGCCGGGGAGCCAAGTTCGTCCAGCGGAAAAAGCCCACAAAAACGGGTGGGCTATAGCTTTGGGGGGTGGGGCGGGCCCACTTCTTCCGCCGGACTCGGAATGGCGCGAGACTTTATGAGGGGCCTCCGTGTGCCAAAAATAGGCCGCGGGCAAAGCCGC
>NW_006262042.1:0-943 GCF_000493195.1 Citrus x clementina
TTTTGGCCGCGCTGTGCCCGTGGCGTATTTGTGGCACACGGAGGCCGCCCGCAAAGTCTGGGGCCATTCCGAGTCCGGCGGACGAACTTCGCCCACGCCCCCCACCAAGGCTATAGCCCACCCGTTTTTTGGCCATTTTTCCGCTGGGGGGTCTTGGCGCCCCGACCTTCGGGGGCTGATTTTTGCGCGCAGCTGTGCCCGTGGCCTAATTTTGGCACACGGAGGCCGCCCGCAAAGTCTGGGGCCATTCCGAGTCCGGCGGACGAACTTCGCCCACGCCCCCCACCAAGGCTATAGCCCACCCGTTTTTTGGCCATTTTTCCGCTGGGGGGTCTTGGCACCCCGACCTTCGGGGGCTGATTTTTGGGCGCGGCTGTGCCCGTTGCCTAATAATGGCAAACGGAGGCCGCCCGCAAAGTCTGGGGCCATTCCGAGTCCGGCGGACGAACTTCGCCCACGCCCCCCACCAAGGCTATAGCCCACCCGTTTATTGGCCATTTTTCCGCTGGGGGGTCTTGGCACCCCGACCTTCGGGGGCTGATTTTTCCGCGCAGCTGTGCCCGTGGCCTAATTTTGGCACACGGAGGCCGCCCGCAAAGTCTGGGGCCATTCCGAGTCCGGCGGACGAACTTCGCCCACGCCCCCCACCAAGGCTATAGGCCACCCGTTTTTTGGCCATTTTTCCTCTGGGGGGTCTTGGCACCCCGACCTTCGGGGGCTGATTTTTGGGCGCGGCTGTGCCCGTGGCCTATTTTTGGCACACGGAGGCCGCCCGCAAAGTCTGGGGCCATTCCGAGTCCGGCGGACGAACGTCGCCCACGCCCCCCACCAAGGCTATAGCCCATCCGTTTTTTGGCCATTTTTCCGCTGGGGGGTCTTGGCGCCCCGACCTTCGGGGGCTGATTTTTGCGCGCATCTGTGCCCGTGGCCTATTTTTGGCACA
>NW_006262042.1:1050-1912 GCF_000493195.1 Citrus x clementina
GGGCGTCTTGGCGCCCCGACCTTCGGGGGCTGATTTTTGGGCACGGCTGTGCCCGTGGCCTAATTTTGGCACACGGAGGACGCCCGCAAAGTCTGGGGCCATTCCGAGTCCGGCGGACGAACTTCGCCCACGCCCCCCACCAAGGCTATAGCCCACCCGTTTTTTGGCCATTTTTCCGCTGGGGGGTCTTGGCGCCCCGACCTTCGGGGGCTGATTTTTGGGCGCGGCTGTGCCCGTGGCCTAATTTTGGCACACGGAGGCCGCCCGCAAAGTCTGGGGCCATTCCGAGTCCGCGCGGACGAACTTCGCCCACGCCCCCCACCAAGGCTATAGCCCACCCGTTTTTTGGCCATTTTTCCGTTGGGGGGTCTTGGCACCCCGACCATCGGGGGCTGATTTTTGGGCGCAGCTGTGCCCGTGGCGTATTTGTGGCACACGGAGGCCGCCCGCAAAGTCTGGGGCCATTCCGAGTCCGGCGGACGAACTTCGCCCACGCCCCCCACCAAGGCTATAGCCCACCCGTTTTTTGGCCATTTTTCCGCTGGGGGGTCTTGGCACCCCGACCGTCGGGGGCTGATTTTTTGGCGCGGGTGTGCCCGTTGCCTAATATTGGCAAACGGAGGCCGCCCGCAAAGTCTGGGGCCATTCCGAGTCCGGCGGACGAACTTCGCCCACGCCCCCCACCAAGGCTATAGCCCACCCGTTTTTTGGCCATTTTTCCGCTGGGGGGTCTTGGCGCCCCGACCTTCGGGGGCTGATTTTTGGGCACGGCTGTGCCCGTGGCCTAATTTTGGCACACGGAGGACGCCCGCAAAGTCTGGGGCCATTTCGAGTCCGGCGGACGAACTTCGCCCACGCCCCC
>NW_006262042.1:2228-6315 GCF_000493195.1 Citrus x clementina
TCTGGGGCCATTCCGAGTCCGGCGGACGAACTTCGCCCACGCCCCCCACCAAGGCTATAGCCCACCCGTTTATTGGCCATTTTTCCGCTGGGGGGTCTTGGCACCCCGACCTTCGGGGGCTGATTTTTCCGCGCAGCTGTGCCCGTGGCCTAATTTTGGCACACGGAGGCCGCCCGCAAAGTCGGGGGCCATTCCTAGTCCAGCGGACGAACTTCGCCCACGCCCCCCACCAAGGCTATAGGCCACCCGTTTTTTGGCCATTTTTCCTCTGGGGGGTCTTGGCACCCCGACCTTCGGGGGCTGATTTTTGGGCGCGGCTGTGCCCGTGGCCTATTTTTGGCACACGGAGGCCGCCCGCAAAGTCTGGGGCCATTCCGAGTCCGGCGGACGAACGTCGCCCACGCCCCCCACCAAGGCTATAGCCCATCCGTTTTTTGGCCATTTTTCCGCTGGGGGGTCTTGGCGCCCCGACCTTCGGGGGCTGATTTTTGCGCGCATCTGTGCCCGTGGCCTATTTTTGGCACACGGAGGCCGCCCGCAAAGTCTGGGGCCATTCCGAGTCCGGCGGACGAACTTCGCCCACGCCCCCCACCAAGGCAATACCAGCCCGTTTTTTGGCCATTCTTCCGCTGGGGCGTCTTGGCGCCCCGACCTTCGGGGGCTGATTTTTGGGCACGGCTGTGCCCGTGGCCTAATTTTGGCACACGGAGGACGCCCGCAAAGTCTGGGGCCATTCCGAGTCCGGCGGACGAACTTCGCCCACGCCCCCCACCAAGGCTATAGCCCACCCGTTTTTTGGCCATTTTTCCGCTGGGGGGTCTTGGCGCCCCGACCTTCGGGGGCTGATTTTTGGGCGCGGCTGTGCCCGTGGCCTAATTTTGGCACACGGAGGCCGCCCGCAAAGTCTGGGGCCATTCCGAGTCCGCGCGGACGAACTTCGCCCACGCCCCCCACCAGGCTATAGCCCACCCGTTTTTTGGCCATTTTTCCGCTGGGGGGTCTTGGCACCCCGACCATCGGGGGCTGATTTTTGGGCGCAGCTGTGCCCGTGGCGTATTTGTGGCACACGGAGGCCGCCCGCAAAGTCTGGGGCCATTCCGAGTCCGGCGGACGAACTTCGCCCACGCCCCCCACCAAGGCTATAGCCCACCCGTTTTTTGGCCATTTTTCCGCTGGGGGGTCTTGGCGCCCCGACCTTCGGGGGCTGATTTCTGGGCGCGGCTGTGCCCGTGGCCTAATTTTGGCACACGGAGGCCGCCCGCAAAGTCTGGGACCATTCCGAGTCCGCGCGGACGAACTTCGCCCACGCCCCCCACCAAGGCTATAGCCCACCCGTTTTTTGGCCATTTTTCCGATGGGGGGTCTTGGCACCCCGACCATCGGGGGCTGATTTTTGGGCGCCGCTGTGCCCGTGGCGTATTTGTGGCACACGGAGGCCGCCCGCAAAGTCTGGGGCCATTCCGAGTCCGGCGGACGAACTTCGCCCACGCCCCCCACCAAGGCTATAGCCCACCCGTTTTTTGGCCATTTTTCCGCTGGGGGGTCTTGGCGCCCCGACCTTCGGGGGCTGATTTTTGCGCGCAGCTGTGCCCGTGGCCTAATTTTGGCACACGGAGGCCGCCCGCAAAGTCTGGGGCCATTCCGAGTCCGGCGGACGAACTTCGCCCACGCCCCCCACCAAGGCTATAGCCCACCCGTTTTTTGGCCATTTTTCCGCTGGGGGGTCTTGGCGCCCCTACCTTCGGGGGCTGATTTTTGCGCGCAGCTGTGCCCGTGGCCTAATGTTGGCACACGGAGGCCGCCCGCAAAGTCTGGGGCCATTCCGAGTCCGGCGGACGAACTTCGCCCACGCCCCCCACCAAGGCTATAGCCCACCCGTTTTTTGGCCATTTTTCCGCTCGGGGGTCTTGGCGCCCCGACCTTCGGGGGCTGATTTTTGCGTGCAGCTGTGCCCGTGGCCTAATGTTGGCACACGGAGGCTGCCCGCAAAGTCTGGGGCCATTCCGAGTCCGGCGGACGAACTTCGCCCACGCCCCCCACCAAGGCTATAGCCCACCCGTTTTTTGGCCATTTTTCCGCTGGGGGGTCTTGGCACCCCGACCTTCGGGGGCTGATTTTTGGGCGCGGCTGTGCCCATGGCCTATTTTTGGCACACGGAGGGCGCCCGCAAAGTCTGGTGCCATTTCGAGTCCGGTGGACGAACTCGGCCCACGCCCCCCACCAAGGCTATAACCCACCCTTTTTTTGGCCATTTTTCCGCTGGGGGGTCTTGGCACCCCGACCTTCGGGGGCTGATTTTTTGGGCGCGGCTGTGCCCGTGGCTTAATTTTGGCACACGGAGGCCGCCCCCAAAGTCTGGGGCCATTCCGAGTCCGGCGGACGAACTTCGCCCACGCCCCCCACCAAGGCTATAGCCCACCCGTTTTTTGGCCATTTTTCCGCTGGGGGGTCTTGGCACCCTGACCTTCGGGGGCTGATTTTTGCGCGCAGCTGTGCCCGTGGCCTAATTTTGGCACATGGAGGCCGCCCGCAAAGTCTGGGGCCATTCCGAGTCCGGCGGACGAACTTCGACCACGACCCCCACCAAGGCTATAGCCCACCCATTTTTTGGCCATTTTTCCGCTGGGGGGTCTTGGCGCCCCGACATTCGGGGGCTGATTTTTGGGCGCGGCTGTGCCCGCGGCCTAATTTTGGCACACGGAGGCAGCCCGCAAAGTCTGGGGCCCTTCCGAGTCCGGCGGTCGAACTTCGCCCACGCCCCCCACCAAGGCTATAGCCCACCCGTTTTTTGGCCATTTTTCCGCTGGGGGGTCTTGGCACCCCGACCTTCGGGGGCTGATTTTTGGGCGCGGGTGTGCCCGTGGCCTAATTTTGGCACACGGAGGCCGCCCCCAAAGTCTGGGGCCATTCCGAGTCCGGCGGACGAACTTCGCCCACGCCCCCCACCAAGGCTATAGCCCACCCGTTTTTTGGCCATTTTTCCGCTGGGGGGTCTTGGCACCCCGACCTTCGGGGGCTGATTTTTCTGCGCAGCTGTGCCCGTGGCCTAATTTTGGCACACGGAGGCCGCCCGCAAAGTCTGGGGCCATTCCGAGTCCGGCGGACGAACTTCGCCCACGCCCCCCACCAAGGCTATAGCCCACCCGTTTTTTGGCCATTTTTCCGCTGGGGGGTCTTGGCGCCCCGACCTTCGGGGGCTGATTTTTGTGTGCAGCTGTGCCCGTGGCCTAATGTTGGCACACGGAGGCTGCCCGCAAAGTCTGGGGCCATTCCGAGTCCGGCGGACGAACTTCGCCCACGCCCCCCACCAAGGCTATAGCCCACCCGTTTTTTGGCCATTTTTCCGCTGGGGGGTCTTGGCACCCCGACCTTCGGGGGCTGATTTTTGGGCGCGGCTGTGCCCATGGCCTATTTTTGGCACACGGAGGCCGCCCGCAAAGTCTGGTGCCATTCCGAGTCCGGTGGACGAACTTCGCCCACGCCCCCCACCAAGGCTATAACCCACCCTTTTTTTGGCCATTTTTCCGCTGGGGGGTCTTGGCACCCCGACCTTCGGGGGCTGATTTTTGGGCGCGGCTGTGCCCGTGGCTTAATTTTGGCACACGGAGGCCGCCCCCAAAGTCTGGGGCCATTCCAAGTCCGGCGGACGAACTTCGCCCACGCCCCCCACCAAGGCTATAGCCCACCCGTTTTTTGGCCATTTTTCCGCTGGGGGGTCTTGGCGCCCCGACCTTCGGGGGCTGATTTTTGGGTGCGGCTGTGCCCGTGGCCTAATTTTGGCACACGGAGGCCGCCCGCAAAGTCTGGGGCCATTCCGAGTCCGCGCGGACGAACTTCGCCCACGCCCCCCACCAAGGCTATAGCCCACCCGTTTTTTGGCCATTTTTCCGTTGGGGGGTCTTGGCACCCCGACCATCGGGGGCTGATTTTTGGGCGCAGCTGTGCCCGTGGCGTATTTGTGGCACACGGAGGCCGCCCGCAAAGTCTGGGGCCATTCCGAGTCCGGCGGACGAACTTCGACCGCGCCCCCCACCAAGGCTATGTTTGGATTTAAGTATGGCCGTGATCCAAACGAACCGTCCCCAAG
>NW_006262041.1:0-5885 GCF_000493195.1 Citrus x clementina
CTGGTCCCGCGGGACCCGACGGAAACGGAATCGGAGGCCCGGATCATGAGTTACGGCCCCTTCTTTGCGGCCCCCGAGGACGTGCGCTATAGCCCCCCGGGCCACCCCCCATCCGGCCGCACCCGCCCGAACCCCACCGAACGCGTCCGCCGCCTCCCGATCCCGCCCCGCGGTCCCCCCCGGGGCATGAACCGCCCCCCGGCGGGCCGAAACCGGCCAAACCGGCAAAACCGCCCCGATCATGCCCGTTTTTCGGCGTTCAAACCGCCGCGCGGCTACCCCCCCATCCCGATGTCCCCGGACCCCTGGTCCCGTGGGACCTGACGGAAACGGAATCGGATGCCCGGATCATGAGATACGCCCAAAACCGTCTAAACCTACTGAGCGCACCCCGAACATGCCCATTTTTCGGCGTTCAAACCGCCGCGCGGCTACCCCCCCATCCCGATGCCCCCGGAACCCTGGTCCCGCGGGACCCGACGGAAACGGAATCGGAGGCCCGGATCATGAGTTACGGCCCCTTCTTTGCGGCCCCCGAGGACGTGCGCTATAGCCCCCCGGGCCACCCCCCATCCGGCCGCACCCGCCCGAACCCCACCGAACGCGTCCGCCGCCTCCCGATCCCGCCCCGCGGTCCCCCCCGGGGCATGAACCGCCCCCCGGCGGGCCGAAACCGGCCAAACCGGCAAAACCGCCCCGATCATGCCCGTTTTTCGGCGTTCAAACCGCCGCGCGGCTACCCCCCCATCCCGATGCCCCCGGACCCCTGGTCCCGTGGGACCTGACGGAAACGGAGTCGGATGCCCGGATCATGAGATACGCCCAAAACCGTCTAAACCTACTGAGCGCACCCCGAACATGCCCATTTTTCGGCGTCCAAACCGCCGCGCGGCTACCCCCCCATCCCGATGCCCCCGGAACCCTGGTCCCGCGGGACCCGACGGAAACGGAATCGGAGGCCCGGATCATGAGTTACGGCCCCTTCTTTGCGGCCCCCGAGGACGTGCGCTATAGCCCCCCGGGCCACCCCCCATCCGGCCGCACCCGCCCGAACCCCACCGAATGCGTCCGCCGCCTCCCGATCCCGCCCCGCGGTCCCCCCCGGGGCATGAACCGCCCCCCGGCGGGCCGAAACCGGCCAAACCGGCTAAACCGCCCCGATCATGCCCATTTTTCGGCGTTCAAACCGCCGTACGGCTACCCCCCCCATCCCGATGCCCCCGGACCCCTGGTCCCGTGGGACCTGACGGAAACGGAATCGGATGCTCGGATCATGAGATACGCCCAAAACCGTCTAAACCTACTGAGCGCACCCCGAACATGCCCATTTTTCGGCGTTCAAACCGCCGCGCGGCTACCCCCCCATCCCGATGCCCCCGGAACCCTGGTCCCGCGGGACCCGACGGAAACGGAATCGGAGGCCCGGATCATGAGTTACGGCCCCTTCTTTGCGGCCCCCGAGGACGTGCGCTATAGCCCCCCGGGCCACCCCCCATCCGGCCGCACCCGCCCGAACCCCACCGAACGCGTCCGCCGCCTCCCGATCCCGCACTGCGGTCCTCCCCGGGGCATGAACCGCCCCCCGACGGGCCGAAACCGGCCAAACCGGCTAAACCGCCCCGATCATGCCCATTTTTCGGCGTTCAAACCGCCGCACTGCTACCCCCCCATCCCGATGCCCCCGGACCCCTGGTCCCGTGGGACCTGACGGAAACGGAATCGGATGCTCGGATCATGAGATACGCCCAAAACCGTCTAAACCTACTGAGCGCACCCCGAACATGCCCATTTTTCGGCGTTCAAACCGCCGCGCGGCTACCCCCCCATCCCGATGCCCCCGGAACCCTGGTCCCGCGGGACCCGACGGAAACGGAATCGGAGGCCCGGATCATGAGTTACGGCCCCTTCTTTGCGGCCCCCGAGGACGTGCGCTATAGCCCCCCGGGCCACCCCCCATCCGGCCGCACCCGCCCGAACCCCACCGAACGCGTCCGCCGCCTCCCGATCCCGCCCCGCGGTCCCCCCCGGGGCATGAACCGCCCCCCGGCGGGCCGAAACCGGCCAAACCGGCTAAACCGCCCCGATCATGCCCATTTTTCGCCGTTCAAACCGCCGCACGGTTACCCCCCCATCCCGATGCCCCCCGACCCCTGGTCCCGTGGGACCTGACGGAAACGGAATCGGATGCTCGGATCATGAGATACGCCCAAAACCGTCTAAACCTACTGAGCGCACCCCGAACATGCCCATTTTTCGGCGTTCAAACCGCCGCGCGGCTACCCCCCCATCCCGATGCCCCCGGAACCTTGGTCCCGTGGGACCTGACGGAAACGGAATCGGATGCTCGGATCATGAGATACGCCCAAAACCGTCTAAACCTACTGAGCGCACCCCGAACATGCCCATTTTTCGGCGTTCAAACCGCCGCGCGGCTACCCCCCCATCCCGATGCCCCCGGAAACCCTGGTCCCGCGGGACCCGACGGAAACGGAATCGGAGGCCCGGATCATGAGTTACGGCCCCTTCTTTGCGGCCCCCGAGGACGTGCGCTATAGCGAGGACGTGCGCTCCCCCATCCGGCCGCACCCGCCCGAACCCCACCGAACGCGTCCGCCGCCTCCCGATCCCGCCCCGCGGTCCCCCCCGGGGCATGAACCGGCCCCCGGCGGGCCGAAACCGGCCAAACCGGCTAAACCGCCCCGATCATGCCCATTTTTCGGCGTTCAAACCGCCGCACGGCTACCCCCCCATCCCGATGCCCCCGGACCCCTGGTCCCGTGGGACCTGACGGAAACGGAATCAGATGCTCGGATCATGAGATACGCCCAAAACCATCTAAACCTACTGAGCGCACCCCGAACATGCCCATTTTTCGGCGTTCAAACCGCCGCGCGGCTACCCCCCCATCCCGATGCCCCCGGAACCCTGGTCCCGCGGGACCCGACGGAAACGGAATCGGAGGCCCGGATCATGAGTTACGGCCCCTTCTTTGCGGCCCCCGAGGACGTGCGCTATAGCCCCCCGGGCCACCCCCCATCCGGCCGCACCCGCCCGAACCCCACCGAACGCGTCCGCCGCCTCCCGATCCCGCCCCGCGGTCCCCCCCGGGGCATGAATCGGCCCCCGGCGGGCCGAAACCGGCCAAACCGGCTAAACCGCCCCGATCATCCCATTTCTCGGCGTTCAAACCGCCGCACGGCTACCCCCCCATCGCGATGCCCCCGGACCCCTGGTCCCGTGGGACCTGACGGAAACGGAATCGGATGCTCGGATCATGAGATACGCCCAAAACCGTCTAAACCTCATGAACGCACCCCGAACATGCCCATTTTTCGGCGTTCAAACCGCCGCGCGGCTACCCCCCCATCCCGATGCCCCCGGAACCCTGGTCCCGCGGGACCCGACGGAAACGGAATCGGAGGCCCGGATCATGAGTTACGGCCCCTTCTTTGCGGCCCCCGAAGACGTGCGCTATAGCCCCCCGGGCCACCCCCCATCCGGCCGCACCCGCCCGAACCCCACCGAATGCGTCCGCCGCCTCCCGATCCCGCCCCGAGGTCCCCCCCGGGGCATGAACCGCCCCCCGGTGGGCCGAAACCGGTCTAACCGGCTTAACCGCCCCGATCATGCCCTTTTTTCGGCGTTCAACCCCCGCGCGGCTACCCCCCCATCCCGATGCCCCCGGACCCCTGGTCCCGGGGGACCTGACGGAAACGGAATCGGATGCCCGGATCATGAGATACGCCCAAAACCGTCTAAACCTACTGAGCGCACCCCGAACATGCCCATTTTTCGGCGTTCAAACCGCCGCGCGGCTACCCCCCCATCCCGATGCCCCCGGAACCCTGGTCCCGCGGGACCCGACGGAAACGGAATCGGAGGCCCGGATCATGAGTTACGGCCCCTTCTTTGCGGCCCCCGAGGACGTGCGCTATAGCCCCCCGGGCCACCCCCCATCCGGCCGCACCCGCCCGAACCCCACCGAACGCGTCCGGCGCCTCCCGATCCCGCCCCGCGGTCCCCCCCGGCGGGCCGAAACCGGCCAAACCGGCAAAACCGCCCCGATCATGCCCGTTTTTCGGCGTTCAAACCGCCGCGCGGCTACCCCCCCAACCCGATGCCCCCGGACCCCTGGTCCCGTGGGACCTGACGGAAACGGAATCGGATGCCCGGATCATGAGATACGCCCAAAACCGTCTAAACCTACTGAGCGCACCCCGAACATGCCCATTTTTCGGCGTTCAAACCGCCGCGCGGCTACCCCCCCATCCCGATGCCCCCGGAACCCTGGTCCCGCGGGACCCGACGGAAACGGAATCGGAGGCCCGGATCATGAGTTACGGCCCCTTCTTTGCGGCCCCCGAGGACGTGCGCTATAGCCCCCCGGGCCACCCCCCATCCGGCCGCACCCGCCCGAACCCCACCGAACGCGTCCGGCGCCTCCCGATCCCGCCCCGCGGTCCCCCCCGGCGGGCCGAAACCGGCCAAACCGGCAAAACCGCCCCGATCATGCCCGTTTTTCGGCGTTCAAACCGCCGCGCGGCTACCCCCCCATCCCGATGCCCCCGGAACCTTGGTCCCGTGGGACCTGACGGAAACGGAATCGGATGCTCGGATCATGAGATACGCCCAAAACCGTCTAAACCTACTGAGCGCACCCCGAACATGCCCATTTTTCGGCGTTCAAACCGCCGCGCGGCTACCCCCCCATCCCGATGCCCCCGGAACCCTGGTCCCGCGGGACCCGACGGAAACGGAATCGGAGGCCCGGATCATGAGTTACGGCCCCTTCTTGCGGCCCCCGAGGACGTGCGCTATAGCCCCCCGGACCACCCCCCATCCGGCCGCACCCGCCCGAACCCCACCGAACGTGTCCTCCGCCTCACGATCCCGGCCCGCGGTCCCCCCCGGGGCATGAACCGCCCCCCGGCGGGCCGAAACCGGCCAAACCGGCTAAACCGCCCCGATCATGCCCATTTTTCGGCGTTCAAACCGCCGCACGGCTACCCCCCCATCCCGATGCCCCCGGACCCACTGGTCCCGTGGGACCTGACGGAAACGGAATCGGATGCTTGGATCATGAGATACGCCCAAAACCGTCTTAACCTACTGAGCGCACCCCGAACATGCCCATTTTTCGGCGTTCAAACCGCCGCGCCGCTTCCCCCCCATCCCGATGCCCCCGGAACCCTGGTCCCGCGGGACCCGACGGAAACGGAATCGGAGCCCCGGATCATGAGTTACGGCCCCTTCTTTGCGGCCCCCGAGGACGTGCGCTATAGCCCCCCGGGCCACCCCCCATCCGGCCGCACCCGCCCGAACCCCACCGAACGCGTCCGCCGCCTCCCGATCCCGCCCCGCGGTCCCCCCCGGGGCTTGAACCGGCCCCCGGCGGGCCGAAACCGGCCAAACCGGCTAAACCGCCCCGATCATGCCCATTTTTCGGCGTTAAAACCGCCGCACGGCTACCCCCCCATCCCGATGCCCCCGGACCCCTGGTCCCGTGGGACCTGACGGAAACGGAATCGGATGCAAGGATCATGAGATACGCCCAAAACCGTCTAAACCTACTGAGCGCACCCCGAACATGCCCATTTTTCGGCGTTCAAACCGCCGCGCGGCTACCCCCCCATCCCGATGCCCCCGGAACCCTGGTCCCGCGGGACCCGACGGAAACGGAATCGGAGGCCCGGATCATGAGTTACGGCCCCTTCTTTGCGGCCCCCGAGGACGTGCGCTATAGCCCCCCGGGCCACCCCCCATCCGGCCGCACCCGCCCGAACCCCACCGAACGCGTCCGCCGCCTCCCGATCCCGCCCCGCGGTCCCCCCCGGGGCATGAACCGCCCCCCGGCGGGCCGAAACCGGCCAAACCGGCTAAACCGC
>NW_006262040.1:0-5867 GCF_000493195.1 Citrus x clementina
CGACCTTCGGGCGCTTATTTTGGGGCGCGGCCTTGCCCGCGGCTTATTTTTGGCACCCCGAGGCCCCTCGCAAAGTCTCGCCCCATTCCGAGTCCGGCGGACGAACTTCGCCCGCGCCCCCCACCAAGGCTATAGCCCACCCGTTTTTTGGCCATTTTTCCGCTGGGGGGTTTTGGCACCACGACCTTCGGGCGCTTATTTTTGGACGCGGCTGTGCCTGCGACTTCCCGCTGGCACCCCGAGGCCCCTCGCAAAGTCTCGCCCCATTCCGAGTCCGGCGGACGAACTTCGCCCGCGCCCCCCACCAAGGCTATAGCCCACCCGTTTTTTGGCCATTTTTCCGCTGGGGGGTTTTGGCACCACGACCTTCGGGCACTTATTTTTGGAAGCGGCCTTGCCCGCGGCTTATTTTTGGCACCCCGAGGCCCCTCGCAAAGTCTCGCCCCATTCCGAGTCCGGCGGACGAACTTCGCCCGCGCCCCCCACCAAGGCTATAGCCCACCTGTTTTTTGGCCATTTTTCCGCTGGGGGGTTTTGGTACCACGACCTTCGGGCGCTTATTTTTGGACGCGGCTGTGCCCGCGACTTCCCGATGGCACCCCGAGGCCCCTCGCAAAGTCTCGCCCCATTCCGAGTCTGGCGGACGAACTTCGCCCGCGCCCCCCACCAAGGCTATAGCCCACCCGTTTTTTGGCCATTTTTCCGCTGGGGGTTTTGGCACCACGACCTTCGGGCGCTTATTTTTAGGTGCGGCTTTGCCCGCGGCTTATTTTTGGCGCCCCGAGGCCCCGCGCAAAGTCTCGCCCCATTCCGAGTCCGGCGGACGAACTTCGCCCGCGCCCCCCACCAAGGCTATAGCCCACCCGTTTTTTGGCCATTTTTCCGCTGGGGGGTTTTGGGACCACGACCTTCGGGCGCTTATTTTTGGGCACGGCTTAGCCCGCGGCTTATTTTTGGTGCCCCGAGGCCCCTCGCAAAGTCTCGCCGCATTCCGAGTCCGGCGGACGAACTTCGCCCGCGCCCCCCACCAGGGCTATAGCCCACCCGTTTTTTGGCCATTTTTCCGCTGGGGGGTTTTGGCACCACGACCTTCGGGTCTTATTTTTGGGCGCGGCTGTGCCCGCGACTTCCCGCGGGCACCCTGAGGCCCCTCGCAAAGTCTCGCCCCATTCCGAGTCCGGCGGACGAACTTCGCCCGCGCCCCCCACCAAGACTATAGCCCACCCGTTTTTTGGCCATTTTTCCGCTGGGGGGTTTTGGCACCACGACCTTCGGGCGCTTATTTTTGGGCGCGGCCTTGCCCGCGGCTTATTTTTGGCACCCCGAGGCCCCTCGCAAAGTCTCGCCCCATTCCGAGTCCGGCGGACGAACTTCGCCCGCGCCCCCCACCAAGGCTATAGCCCACCCGTTTTTTGGCCATTTTTCCGCTGGGGGGTTTTGGCACCACGACCTTCGGGCGCTTATTTTTGGACGCGGCTGTGCCCGCGACTTCCCGCGGGCACCCCGAGGCCCCTCGCAAAGTCTCGCCCCATTCCGAGTCCGGCGGACGAACAACGCCCGCGCCCCCCACCAAGGCTATAGCCCACCCGTTTTTTGGCCATTTTTCCGCTGGGGGGTTTTGGCACCACGACCTTCGGGCGCTTATTTTTGGGCGCGGCCTTGCCCGCGGCTTATTTTTGGTACCCCGAGGCCCCTCGCAAAGTCTCGCCCCCTTCCGAGTCCGGCGGACGAACTTCGCCCGCGCTCCCCACCAGGCTTTAGCCCACCCGTTTTTGGCCCTTTTTCCACTGGGAGGTTTTGGCCCCACGACCTTTCGGGCGCTTTATTTTTGGGCGCGCTGTGCCCGGGCTTTCCGGTGCCCCTCGCAAAGTCTCGCCCCATTCCGAGTTCGGCGGACGAAATTCGCCCGCGCCCCCCACCAAGGCTATAGCCCACCCGTTTTTGGCCATTTTCGGCTGGGGGGTTTTGGAACCACGGCTTTCGGGCACTTATTTTGGAAGCGGCTTGCCCCGCGGCTTATTTTTGGCACCCCGAGGCCCCTCGCAAAGTCTCGCCCCATTCCGAGTCCGGCGGACGAACTTCGCCCGCGCCCCCCACCAAGGCTATAGCCCACCCGTTTTTTGGCCATTTTTCCGCTGGGGGGTTTTGGCACCACGACCTTCGGGCGCTTATTTTTGGACGCGGCTGTGCCCGCGACTTCCCGATGGCACCCCGAGGCCCCTCGCAAAGTCTCGCCCCATTCCGAGTCTGGCGGACGAACTTCGCCCGCGCCCCCCACCAAGGCTATAGCCCACCCGTTTTTTGGCCATTTTTCCGCTGGGGGGTTTTGGCACCACGACCTTCGGGCGCTTATTTTTAGGTGCGGCTTTGCCCGCGGCTTATTTTTGGCGCCCCGAGGCCCCGCGCAAATTCTCGCCCCATTCCGAGTCCGGCGGACGAACTTCGCCCGCGCCCCCCACCAAGGCTATAGCCCACCCGTTTTTTGGCCATTTTTCCGCTGGGGAGTTTTGGCACCACGACCTTCGGGCGCTTATTTTTGGGCGCGGCTTTGCCCGCGGCTTATTTTTGGTGCCCCGAGGCCCCTCGCAAAGTCTCGCCCCATTCCGAGTCTGGCGGACGAACTTCGCCCGCGCCCCCCACCAAGGCTATAGCCCACCCGTTTTTTGGCCATTTTTCCGCTGGGGGGTTTTGGCACCACGACCTTCGGGAGCTTATTTTTGGGCGTAGCTTTGCCCGCGGCTTATTTTTGGTGCCCCGAGGCCCCTCGCAAAGTCTCGTCCTATTCCGAGTCCGGCAGACGAACTTCGCCCGTGCCCCCCACCAAGGCTGTAGCCCACCCGTTTTTTGGCCATTTTTCCGCTGGGGGGTTTTGGCACCACGACCTTTGGGCGCTTATTTTTTGGCGCGGCTTTGGCCGCGGCTTATTTTTGGTACCCCGATGCCCCTCGCAAAGTCTCGCCCCATTACGAGTCCGGCGGACGAACTTCGCCCGCGCCCCCCACCAAGGCTATAGCCCACCCGTTTTTTCGCCATTTTTCCGCTGGGGGGTTTTGGCACCACGACCTTCGGGCACTTATTTCTGGACGCGGCTGTGCCCGCGACTTCCCGCGGGCACCCCGAGGCCCCTCGCAAAGTCTCGCCCCATTCTGAGTCCGGCGGACGAACTTCGCCCGCGCCCCCCACCAAGGCTATAGCCCACCCTTTTTTTGGCCATTTTTCCGCTGGGGGGTTTTGGCACCACGACCTTCGGGCGCTTATTTTTGGGCGCGCCTTTGCCCACGGCTTATTTTTGGTGCCCCGAGGCCCTTCGCAAAGTCTCGCCCCAATCCGAGTCCGGCGGACGAACTTCGCCCGCGGCGCCCACCAAGGCTATAGCCCACCCGTTTTTTGGCCATTTTTCCGCTGGGGGGTTTTGGCACCACGACCTTCGGGCACTTATTTTTGGGCGCGGCTTTGCCCGCGGCTTATTTTTGGCGCCCCGAGGCCCCGCGCAAAGTCTCGCCCCATTCCGAGTCCGGCAGACGAACTTCGCCCGCGCCCCCCACCAAGGCTATAGCCCACCCGTTTTTTGGCCATTTTTCCGCTGGGGGGTTTTGGCACCACGACCTTTGGGCGCTTATTTTTTGGCGCGGCTTTGCCCGCGGCTTATTTTTGGTACCCCGAGGCCCCTCGCAAAGTCTCGCCCCATTCCGAGTCCGGCGGACGAACTTCGCCCGCGCCCCCCACCAAGGCTATAGCCCACCCGTTTTTTGGCCATTTTTCCGCTGGGGGGTTTTGGCACCACGACCTTCGGGCACTTATTTCTGGACGCGGCTGTGCCCGCGACTTCCCGCGGGCACCCCGAGGCCCCTCGCAAAGTCTCGCCCCATTCTGAGTCCGGCGGACGAACTTCGCCCGCGCCCCCCACCAAGGCTATAGCCCACCCTTTTTTTGGCCATTTTTCCGCTGGGGGGTTTTGGCACCACGACCTTCGGGCGCTTATTTCTGGACGCGGCTGTGTCCGCGACTTCCCGCGGGCACCCCGAGGCCCCTCGCAAAGTCTCGCCGCATTCCGAGTCCGGCGGACGAACTTCGCACGCGCCCCCCACCAAGGCTATAGCCCACCCGTTTTTTGGCCATTTTTCCGCTGGGGGGTTTTTGGCACCACGACCTTCGGGCTCTTATTTTTGGGCGCGGCCTTGCCCGCGATTTATTTTGGGCACCCCGAGCCCCTCGCAAAGTCCCGCCCCATTCCGAGTTCGGCGGACGAACTTCGCCCGCGCCCCCCACCAAGGCTATAGCCCACCCGTTTTTTGGCCATTTTTCCGCTGGGGGGTTTTGGCACCACGACCTTCGGGCGCTTATTTTTGGACGCGGCTTTGCCCGCGACTTCCCGCGGGCACCCCGAGGCCCCTCGCAAAGTCTCGCCCCATTCCGAGTCCGGCGGACGAACTTCGCCCGCGCCCCCCACCAAGGGTATAGCCCACCCGTTTTTTGGCCATTTTTCCGCTGGGGGCTTTTGGCACCACGACCTTCGGGCGCTTATTTTGGGGCGCGGCCTTGCCCACGGCTTATTTTTGGCACCCCGAGGCCCCTCGCAATGTCTCGCCCCATTCCGAGTCCGGCGGACGAACTTCGCCCGCGCCCCCCACCAAGGCTATAGCCCACCCGTTTTTTGGCCATTTTTCCGCTGGGGGGTTTTGGCACCACGACCTTCGGGCGCTTATTTTTGGACGCGGCTGTGCCCGCGACTTCCCGCGGGCACCCCGAGGCCCCTCGCAAAGTCTCGACCCATTCCGAGTCCGGCGGACGAACTTCGCCCGCGCCCCCCACCAAGGCTATAGCCCACCCGTTTTTTGGCCATTTTTCCGCTGGGGGGTTTTGGCAACACGACCTTCGGGCGCTTATTTTTGGACGCGGCTGTGCCTGCGACTTCCCGCGGGCACCCCGAGGCCCCTCGCAAAGTCTCGCCCCATTCCAAGTCCGGCGGACGAACTTCGCCCGCGTCCCCCACCAGGGCTATAGCCCACCCGTTTTTTGGACATTTTTCCGCTGGGGGGGTTTTGGCACCACGACCTTCGGGCGCTTATTTTTTGGCGCGGCCTTGCCCGCGGCTTATTTTTGGCACCCCGAGGCCCCTCGCAAAGTCTCGCCCCATTCCGAGTCCGGCGGACGAACTTCGCCCGCGCCCCCCACCAAGGCTATAGCCCACCCGTTTTTTGGCCATTTTTCCGCTGGGGGGTTTTGGCAACACGACCTTCGGGCGCTTATTTTTGGACGCGGCTGTGCCTGCGACTTCCCGCGGGCACCCCGAGGCCCCTCGCAAAGTCTCGCCCCATTCCAAGTCCGGCGGACGAACTTCGCCCGCGTCCCCCACCAGGGCTATAGCCCACCCGTTTTTGGACATTTTTCCGCTGGGGGGTTTATGCACCACGACCTTCGGGCGCTTATTTTTTGGCGCGGCCTTGCCCGCGGCTTATTTTTGGCACCCCGAGGCCCCTCGCAAAGTCTCGCCCCATTCCGAGTCCGGCGGACGAACTTCGCCCGCGCCCCCCACCAAGGCTATAGCCCACCCGTTTTTTGGCCATTTTTCCGCTGGGGGGTTTTGGCACCACGACCTTCGGGCGCTTATTTTTGGACGCGGCTGTGCCCGCGACTTCCCGCGGGCACCCCGAGGCCCCTCGCAAAGTCTCGCCCCATTCCAAGTCCGGCGGACGAACTTCGCCCGCGTCCCCCACCAGGGCTATAGCCCACCCGTTTTTTGGACATTTTTCCGCTGGGGGGTTTATGCACCACGACCTTCGGGCGCTTATTTTTTGGCGCGGCCTTGCCCGCGGCTTATTTTTGGCACCCCGAGGCCCCTCGCAAAGTCTCGCCCCATTCCGAGT
>NW_006262039.1:0-4507 GCF_000493195.1 Citrus x clementina
CACCCGAGGCCCCTCGCAAGTCTCGCCCCATTCCGAGTCCGGCGGACGAACTTCGCCCGCGCCCCCCACCAAGGCTATAGCCCACCCGTTTTTTGGCCATTTTTCCGCTGGGGGGTTTTGGCACCACGACCTTCGGGCGCTTATTTCTGGACGCGGCTGTGCCCGCGACTTCCCGCGGGCACCCCGAGGCCCCTCGCAAAGTCTCGCCCCATTTCGAGTCCGGCGGACGAACTTCGCCCGCGCCCCCCACCAAGGCTATAGCCCACCCGTTTTTTGGCCATTTTTCCGCTGGGGGGTTTTGGCACCACGACCTTCGGGCACTTATTTTTGGGTGCGGCTTTGCCCACGGCTTATTTTTGGCACCCCGAGGCCCCTCGCAAAGTCTCGCCCCATTCCGAGTCCGGCGGACGAACTTCGCCTGCGCCCCCCACCAAGGCTATAGCCCACCCGTTTTTTGGCCATTTTTCCGCTGGGTGTTTTTGGCACCACGACCTTCGGGCGCGGCTTTGCCCGCGGCTTATTTTTGGCACCCCGAGGCCCCTTGCAAAGTCTCGCCCCATTCCGAGTCCGGCGGACGAACTTCGCCCGCGCCCCCCACCAAGGCTATAGCCCACCCGTTTTTTGGCCATTTTTCCGCTGGGGGGTTTTGGCACCACGACCTTCGGGCACTTATTTTTGGGCGCGGCTTTGCCCGCGGCTTATTTTTGGTGCCCCGAGGCCCTGCGCAAAGTCTCGCCCCATTCCGAGTCCGGCGGACGAACTTCGCCCGCGCCCCCCACCAAGGCTATAGCCCACCCGTTTTTTGGCCATTTTTCCGCTGGGTGTTTTTGGCACCACGACCTTCGGGCGCGGCTTTGCCCGCGGGTTATTTTTGGCACCCCGAGGCCCCTCGCAAAGTCTCGCCCCATTCCGAGTCCGGCGGACGAACTTCGCCCGCGCCCCCCACCAAGGCTATATTCCACCCGTTTTTTTGCCATTTTTCCGCTGGGGGGTTTTGGCACCACGAACTTCGGGCGCTTATTTTTCCACGCGGCTGTGTCCGCGACTTCCCGCGGGCACCCCGAGGCCCCTCGCAAAGTCTCGCCCCATTCCGAGTCCGGCGGACGAACTTCGCCCGCGCCCCCCACCAAGGCTATAGCCCACCCGTTTTTTGGCCATTTTTCCACTGGGGGGTTTTGGCACCACGACCTTCGGGCGCTTATTTTTGGGCGCGGCTTTGCCCGCGGCTTATTTTTGGCACCCGAGGCCCCGCGCAAAGTCTCGCCCCATTCCAAGTCCGGCGGACGAACTTCGCCCGCGCCCCCCACCAAGGCTATAGCCCACCCGTTTTTTGGCCATTTTTCCACTGGGGGTTTTGGCACCACGACCTTCGGGCGCTTATTTTTGGGTGCGGCTTTGCCCGCGGCTTATTTTTGGTGCCCCTAGGCCCCTCGCAAAGTATCGCCCCATTTCGAGTCCGGCGGACGAACTTCGCCCGCGCCCCCCACCAAGGCTATAGCCCACCCGTTTTTTGGCCATTTTTCCGCTGGGGGGTTTTGGCACCACGACCTTCGGGCGCTTATTTTTGGGCGCGGCTTTGCCCGCGGTTTATTTTTGGCACCCGAGGGCCCGCGCAAAGTCTCGCCCCATTCCAAGTCCGGCGGACGAACTTCGCCCGCGCCCCCCACCAAGGCTATAGCCCACCCGTTTTTTGGCCATTTTTCCACTGGGGGTTTTGGCACCACGACCTTCGGGCGCTTATTTTTTGGTGCGGCTTTGCCCGCGGCTTATTTTTGGTGCCCCGAGGCCCCTCGCAAAGTATCGCCCCATTTCGAGTCCGGCAGACGAACTTCGCCCGCGCCCCCCACCAAGGCTATAGCCCACCCGTTTTTTGGCCATTTTTCCGCTGGGGGGTTTTGGCACCACGACCTTCGGGCGCTTATTTTTGGGCGCGGCTTTGCCCGCGTCTTATTTTTGGCACCCCGAGGCCCCTCGCAAACTCTCGCCCCATTCCGAGTCTGGCGGACGAACTTCGCCCGCGCCCCCCACCAAGGCTATAGCCCACCCGTTTTTTGGCCATTTTTCCGCTGGGGGGTTTTGGCACCACGACCTTCGGGCGCTTATTTTTGGACGCGGCTATGCCCGCGACTTCCCGCGGGCACCCCGAGGCCCCTCGCAAAGTCTCGCCCCATTCCGAGTCCGACGGACGAACTTCGCCCGCGCCCCCCACCAAGGCTATAGCCCACCCGTTTTTTGGCCATTTTTCCGCTGGGGGGTTTTGGCACCACGACCTTCGGGCACTTATTTTTGGACGCGGCTGTGCCCGCGAATTCCCGCGGGTACCCCGAGGCCCCTCACAAAGTCACGCCCCATTCCGAGTCCGGCAGACGAACTTCGCCCGCGCCCCCCACCAAGGCTATAGCCCACCCGTTTTTTGGCCATTTTTCCGCTGGGGGGTTTTGGCACCACGACCTTCGGGCGCTTATTTTTGGGCGCGGCTTTGCCCGCGGCTTATTTTTGGTGCCCCGAGGCCCTGCGCAAAGTCTCGCCCCATTCCGAGTCCGGCGGACGAACATCGCCCGCGGCCCCCACCAAGGCTATAGCCCACCCGTTTTTTGCCCATTTTTCCGCTGGGTGTTTTTGGCACCACGACCTTCGGGCGCAGCTTTGCCCGCGGGTTATTTTTGGCACCCCGAGGCCCCTCGCAAAGTCTCGCCCCATTCCGAGTCCGGCGGACGAACTTCGGCCGCGCCCCCCACCATGGCTATAGCCCACCCGTTTTTTGGCCATTTTTCCGCTGGGGGGTTTTGGCACCACGACCTTCGGGCGCTTATTTCTGGACGCGGCTGTGCCAGCGACTTCCCGCGGGCACCCCGAGGCCCCTCGCAAAGCCTCGCCCCATTCCAAGTCCGGCGGAAGAACTTCGCCCGCGCCCCCCACCAAGGCTATAGCCCACCCGTTTTTTGGCCATTTTTCCGCTGGGGGGTTTTGGCACCACGACCTTCGGGCGCTTATTTTTGGACGCGGCTGTGCCCGCGACTTCCCGCGGGCACCCCGAGGCCCCTCGCAAAGTCTCGCCCCATTCCGAGTCCGGCGGACGAACTTCGCCCGCGCCCCCCACCAAGTCTATAGCCCACCCGTTTTTTGGCCATTTTTCCGCTGGGGGGTTTTGGCACCACGACCTTCGGGCGCTTATTTCTGGACGCGGCTGTGCCCGCGACTTCCCGTGGGCACCCCGAGGCCCCTCGCAAAGTCTCGCCCCATTCCAAGTCCGGCGGAAGAACTTCGCCCGCGCCCCCCACCAAGGCTATAGCCCACCCGTTTTTTGGCCATTTTTCCGCTGGGGGGTTTTGGCACCACGACCTTCGGGCGCTTATTTTTGGGCGCGGCTTTCCCTGCGGCTTATATTTGGCACCCCGAGGCCCCTCGCAAAGTCTCGCCCCATTCCGAGTCCGGCGGACGAACTTCGCCCGCGCCCCCCACCAAGGCGATAGCCCACCCGTTTTTTGGCCATTTTTCCGCTGGGGGGTTTTGGCACCACGACCTTCGGGCGCTTATTTTTGGACGCGGCTGTGCCCGCCACTTCCCGCGGGCACCCCGAGGCCCCTCGCAAAGTCTCGCCCCATTCCCAGTCCGGCGGACGAACTTCGTCCTCGCCCCCCACCAAGGCTATAGCCCACCCGTTTTTTGGCCATTTTTCCGCTGGGGGTTTTGGCACCACGACCTTTGGGCGCTTATTTTTGGACGCGGCTGTGCCCGCGACTTCCCGCGGGCACCCCGAGGCCCCTCGCAAAGTCTCGGCCCATTCCGAGTCCGGCGGACGAGCTTCGCCCGCGCCCCCCACCAAGGCTATAGCCCACCCGTTTTTTGGCCATTTTTCCGCTGGGGGGTTTTGGCACCACGACCTTCGGGTGCTTATTTTTGGGCGCGGCTTTGCCCGCGGCTTATTGTTGGCGCCCCGAGGCCCTGCGCAAAGTCTCGTCCCATTCCGAGTCCGGCGGACGAAGTTCGCCCGCGCCCCCCACCAAGGCTATAGCCCACCCGTTTTTTGGCCATTTTTCCGCTGGGGGGTTTTGGCACCACGACCTTCGGGTGCTTATTTTTGGACGCGGCTGTGCCCGCGACTTCCCGCGGGCACCCCGAGGCCCCTCGCAAAGTCTCGCCCCATTCCGAGTCCGGCGGACGAACTTCGCCAGCGCCCCCCACCAAGGCTATAGCCCACCCATTTTTTGGCCATTTTTCCGCTGGGGGGTTTTGGCACCACGACCTTCGAGCGCTTATTTTTGGGCGCGGCTTTGCCCGCGGCTTATTTTTGGCACCCCGAGGCCCCGCGCATAGTCTCACCCCATTCCGAGTCCGGCGGACGAACTTCGCCTGCACCCCCCACCAAGGCTATAGCCCACCCGTTTTTTGGCCTTTTTCCGCTGGGGGGTTTTGGCACCACGACCTTTCGGCGCTTATTTTTGGGACGCGGCTTGCCCGCAGCTTATTTTTGGCGCCCCGAGGCCCCTCGCAAAGTCTCGCCCCA
>NW_006262039.1:4804-6160 GCF_000493195.1 Citrus x clementina
TTTTGGGCACGGCTTTGCCCGCGGCTTATTTTTGGCACCCTGAGGCCCCTCGCAAAGTCTCGCCCCATTCCGAGTCCGGCGGACGAACTTCGCCCGCGCCCCCCACCAAGGCTATAGCCCACCCGTTTTTTGGCCATTTTTCCGCTGGGGGGTTTTGGCACCACGACCTTCGGGTGCTTATTTTTGGACGCGGCTGTGCCCGCGACTTCCCGCGGGCACCCCGAGGCCCCTCGCAAAGTCTCGCCCCATTCCGAGTCCGGCGGACGAACTTCGCCAGCGCCCCCCACCAAGGCTATAGCCCACCCATTTTTTGGCCATTTTTCCGCTGGTGGGTTTTGGCACCACGACCTTCGAGCGCTTATTTTTGGGCGCGGCTTTGCCCGTGGCTTATTTTTGGCACCCCGAGGCCCCGCGCAAAGTCTCACCCCATTCCGAGTCCGGCGGACGAACTTCGCCTGCACCCCCCACCAAGGCTATAGCCCACCCGTTTTTTGGCCATTTTTCCGCTGGGGGGTTTTGGCACCACGACCTTCGGGCGCTTATTTTTGGGCGCGGCTTTGCCCCGCAGCTTATTTTTGGCACCCCGAGGCCCCTCGCAAAGTCTCGCCCCATTTCGAGTCCGGCGGACGAACTTCGCCCGCGCCCCCCACCAAGGCTATAGCCCACCCGTTTTTTGGCCATTTTTCCGCTGGGGGGTTTTGGCACCACGACCTTCGGGCGCTTATTCTTGGACGCGGCTGTGCCCGCGACTTCCCGCGGGCACCCCGAGGCCCCTCGCAAAGTCTCGCCCCATTCCGAGTCCGGCGGAGGAACTTCGCCCGCGCCCCCCACCAAGGCTATAGCCCACCCGTTTTTTGGCCATTTTTCCGCTGGGGGGTTTTGGCACCACGACCTTCGGGCGCTTATTTTTGGGCACGGCTTTGCCCGCGGCTTATTTTTGGCACCCTGAGGCCCCTCGCAAAGTCTCGTCCCATTCCGAGTCCGGCGGACGAACTTCGCCCGCGCCCCCCACCAAGGCTATAGCCCACCCGTTTTTTGGCCATTTTTCCGCTGGGGGGTTTTGGCACCACGACCTTCGGGCGCTTATTTTTGGACACGGCTGTGCCCGCGACTTCCCGCGGGCACCCCGAGACCCCTCGCAAAGTCTCGCCCTATTCGGAGTCCGGCGGACGAACTTCGCCCGCGCCCCCCACCAAGGCTATAGCCCACCCGTTTTTTGGCCATTTTTCCGCTGGGGGGTTTTGGCACCACGACCTTCGGGTGCTTATTTTTGGGCGCGGCTTTGCCCGCGGCTTATTGTTGGTGCCCCGAGGCCCTGCGCAAAGTCTCGTCCCATTCAGAGTCCGGCGGACGAAG
>NW_006262038.1:0-5859 GCF_000493195.1 Citrus x clementina
ATCAGCCCCCGAAGGTCGGGGTCCCAAGACCCCCCAGCAGAAAAATGGCCAAAAAACGGGTGGGCTATAGCCTTGGTGGGGGGAGTGGGCGAAGTTCGTCCGCGGGACTCGCAATGGCACCATACTTGGCGGGCGACCTCCGTGTGCCAAAAATAGGCCACGGGCGCAGCCGCGCCCAAAAATCAGCCCCCGAAGGTCGGGGTCCCAAGACCCCCCAGCGGAAAAATGGCCAAAAAACGGTTGGGCTATAGCCTTGGTGGGGGGCGTGGGCGAAGTTCGTCCGCGGGACTCGAAATGGCACCAGACTTGGCGGGCGGCCTCCGTGTGCAAAAAAATAGGCCACGGGCACAGCCGCGCCCAAAAATCAGCCCCCAAAGGTCGGGGTCCCAAGACCCCCCAGCGGAAAAATAACCAAAAAACGGGTGGGCTATAGCCTTGGTGGGCGGCGTGGGCGAAGTTCGGGCGCGGGACTCAGAATGGCCCCAGACTTGGCGGGCGGCCTCCGTGTGCAAAAAATAGGCCATGGGCACAGCCGCGCCCAAAAATCAGCCCCCGAAGGTCGGGGTCCCAAGACCCCCCAGCGGAAAATTGGCCAAAAAACGGGTGGGCTATAGCCTTGGTGGGGGGCGTGGGCGAAGTTCGTCCGCCGGACTCGGAATGGCACCATACTTGGCGGGCGGCCTCCGTGTGCCAAAAACAGGCCACGGGCGCAGCCGCACCCAAAAATCAGCCCCCGAAGGTCGGGGTCCCAAGACCCCCCAGCAGAAAAATGGCCAAAAAACGGGTGGGCTATAGCCTTGGTGGGGGGCGTGGGCGAAGTTCGTCCGCGGGACTCGGAATGGCACAGACTTGGAGGGCGGCCTCCGTGTGCCAAAAATAGGCCACGGGCACAGCCGCGCCCAAAATCAGCCACCGAAGGTCGGGGTCCCAAGACCCCCCAGCGGAAAAATGGCCAAAAAATGGGTGGGCTATAGCCTTGGTGGGGGGCGTGGGCGAAGTTTGTCCGCCGGACTCGGAATGGCCCCAGACTTGGCGGGCGGCCTCCCTGTGCCAAAAATAGGCCACGGGCACAGCCGCGCCCAAAAATCAGCCCCCGAAGGTCAGGGTCCCAAGACCCCCCAGCGGAAAATTGGCCAAAAAACGGGTGGGCTATAGCCTTGGTTGGGGGCGTGGGCGAAGTTCGTCCGCCGGACTCGGAATGGCACCAGACTTGGCGGGCGGCCACCGTGTGCCAAAAATAGGCCACGGGCATAGCCGCGCCCAAAAATCAGCCCCCGAAGGTCGGGGTCCAAAGACCCCGCAGCGGAAAAATGGCCAAAAAACGGGTGGGCTATAGCCTTGGTGGGGGGCGTGGGCGAACTTCGTCCGCGGGACTCGGAATGGTACCATACCTGGCGGGTGGCCTCCGTGTGCCAAAAACAGGCCACGGGCACAGCTCCGCCGAAAAATCAGCCCCCGAAGGTTGGGGTCCCAAGACCCCCCGGCGTAAAAATGGCCAAAAAAACGGTGGGCTATAGCCTTGGTGGGGGGCGTGGGCGAAGTTCGTCCGCGGGACTCGGAATGGCCCCAGACTTGGCGAGCGGCCTCCGTGTGCCAAAAATAGGCCACGGGCACAACCGCGCCCAAAAATCAGCCCCCGAAGGTCGGGGTCCCAAGACCCCCCAGCGGAAAAATTGCCAAAAAACGGGTGGGCTATAGCCTTGGTGGGGGGCGTGGGCGAACTTCGTCCGCGGGACTCGGAATGGTACCATACCTGGCGGGTGGCCTCCGTGTGCCAAAAACAGGCCACGGGCACAGCTCCGCCGAAAAATCAGCCCCCGAAGGTTGGGGTCCCAAGACCCCCCGGCGTAAAAATGGCCAAAAAAACGGTGGGCTATAGCCTTGGTGGGGGGCGTGGACGAAGTTCGTCCGCGGGACTCGGAATGGCCCCAGACTTGGCGGGCGGCCTCCGTGTGCCAAAAATAGGCCACGGGCACAGCCGCGCCCAAAAATCAGCCCCCGAAGGTCGGGGTCCCAAGACCCCCCAGCGGAAAAATGGCCAAAAAACGGGTGGGCTATAGCCTTGGTGGGGGGAGTGGGCGAAGTTCGTCCGCGGGACTCGCAATGGCACCATACTTGGCGGGCGACCTCCGTGTGCCAAAAATAGGCCACGGGCGCAGCCGCGCCCAAAAATCAGCCGCCGAAGGTCGGGGTCCCAAGACCCCCCAGCGGAAAAATGGCCAAAAACCGGGTGGGCTATAGCCTTGGTGGGAGGCGTGGGCGAAGTTCATCCGTGGTACTCGGAATGGCACCAGACTTGGCGGGCGGCCTCCGTGTGCCAAAAATAGGCCACGGGCACGGCCGCGCCCAAAAATCAGCCCCCGAAGGTCGGGGTCCCAAGACCCCCCAGCGGAAAAATATCCAAAAAACGGGTGGGCTATAGCCTTGGTGGGCGGCGTGGGCGAAGTTCGTCCGCGGGACTCAGAATGGCCCCAGACTTGGCGGGCGGCCCCCGTGTGCCAAAAATAGGCCACGGGCACAGCCGCGCCCAAAAATCAGCCCCCGAAGGTCGGGGTCCCAAGACCCCCCAGCGGAAAAATGGCCAAAAAAAGGGTGGGCTATAGCCTTGGTGGGGGGCGTGGGCGAAGTTCGTCCGCGGGACTCGGAATGGCACCATACTTGGCGGGCGGCCTCCGTGTGCCAAAAACAGGCCACGGGCGCAGCCGCGTCCAAAAATCAGCCCCCGAAGGTCGGGGTCCCAAGACCCCCCAGCGGAAAAATGGCCAAAAAACGGGTGGGCTATAGCCTTGGTGGGGGGCGTGGGCGAACTTCGTCCGCGGGACTCGGAATGGTACCATACCTGGCGGGTGGCCTCCGTGTGCCAAAAACAGGCCACGGGCACAGCTCCGCCGAAAAATCAGCCCCCGAAGGTTGGGGTCCCAAGACCCCCCGGCGTAAAAATGGCCAAAAAAACGGTGGGCTATAGCCTTGGTGGGGGGCGTGGACGAAGTTCGTCCGCGGGACTCGGAATGGCCCCAGACTTGGCGGGCGGCCTCCGTGTGCCAAAAATAGGCCACGGGCACAGCCGCGCCCAAAAATCAGCCCCCGAAGGTCGGGGTCCCAAGACCCCCCAGCGGAAAAATGGCCAAAAAACGGGTGGGCTATAGCCTTGGTGGGGGGAGTGGGCGAAGTTCGTCCGCGGGACTCGCAATGGCACCATACTTGGCGGGCGACCTCCGTGTGCCAAAAATAGGCCACGGGCGCCGCCGCGCCCAAAAATCAGCCGCCGAAGGTCGGGGTCCCAAGACCCCCCAGCGGAAAAATGGCCAAAAACCGGGTGGGCTATAGCCTTGGTGGGAGGCGTGGGCGAAGTTCGTCCGTGGTACTCGGAATGGCACCAGACTTGGCGGGCGGCCTCCGTGTGCCAAAAATAGGCCACGGGCACGGCCGCGCCCAAAAATCAGCCCCCGAAGGTCGGGGTCCCAAGACCCCCCAGCGGAAAAATATCCAAAAAACGGGTGGGCTATAGCCTTGGTGGGCGGCGTGGGCGAAGTTCGTCCGCGGGACTCAGAATGGCCCCAGACTTGGCGGGCGGCCCCCGTGTGCCAAAAATAGGCCACGGGCACAGCCGCGCCCAAAAATCAGCCCCCGAAGGTCGGGGTCCCAAGACCCCCCAGCGGAAAAATGGCCAAAAAAAGGGTGGGCTATAGCCTTGGTGGGGGGCGTGGGCGAAGTTCGTCCGCGGGACTCGGAATGGCACCATACTTGGCGGGCGGCCTCCGTGTGCCAAAAACAGGCCACGGGCGCAGCCGCGCCCAAAAATCAGCCCCCGAAGGTCGGGGTCCCAAGACCCCCCAGCGGAAAAATGGCCAAAAAACGGGTGGGCTATAGCCTTGGTGGGGGGCGTGGGCGAAGTTCGTCCGCCGGACTCGGAATGGCACCATACTTGGCGGGCGGCCTCCGTGTGCCAAAAATAGGCCACGGGTGCAGCCGCGCCCAAAAATCAGCCCCCGAAGGTCGGGGTCCCAAGAGCCCCCGAAGGTCGGGGTCCCAGGAGCCCCCAGCGGAAAATTGGCCAAAAAACGGGTGGGCTATAGCCTTGGTGGGGGGCGTGGGCGAAGTTCGTCCGCGGGACTCAGAATGGCCCCAGACTTGGCGGGCGGCCCCCGTGTGCCAAAAATAGGCCACGGGCACAGCCGCGCCCAAAAATCAGCCCCCGAAGGTCGGGGTCCCAAGACCCCCCAGCGGAAAAATGGCCAAAAAACGTGTGGGCTATAGCCTTGGTGGGGGTCGTGGGCGAAGTTCGTCCGCGGGACTCGGAATGGCCCCAGACTTGGCGGGCGGCCTCCCTGTCCTAAAAATAGGCCACGGGCACAGCCGCGCCCAAAAATCAGCCCCCGAAGGTCGGGGTCCCAAGACCCCCCAGCGGAAAAATAACCAAAAAACGGGTGGGCTATAGCCTTGGTGGGCGGCGTGGGCGAAGTTCGGGCGCGGGACTCAGAATGGCCCCAGACTTGGCGGGCGGCCTCCGTGTGCAAAAAATAGGCCACGGGCACAGCCGCGCCCAAAAATCAGCCCCCGAAGGTCGGGGTCCCAAGACCCCCCAGCGGAAAATTGGCCAAAAAACGGGTGGGCTATAGCCTTGGTGGGGGGCGTGGGCGAAGTTCGTCCGCCGGACTCGGAATGGCACCATACTTGGCGGGCGGCCTCCGTGTGCCAAAAACAGGCCACGGGCGCAGCCGCACCCAAAAATCAGCCCCCGAAGGTCGGGGTCCCAAGACCCCCCAGCAGAAAAATGGCCAAAAAACGGGTGGGCTATAGCCTTGGTGGGGGGAGTGGGCGAAGTTCGTCCGCGGGACTCGCAATGGCACCATACTGGGCGGACGACTTCCGTGTGCCAAAATAGGCCACGGGCGCAGCCGCGCCCAAAAATCAGCCCCCGAAGGTCGAGGTCCCAAGACCCCCCAGCGGAAAAATGGCCAAAAAACGGGTGGGCTATAGCCTTGGTGGGGGGCGTGGGCGAAGTTCGTCCGCGGGACTCGAAATGGCACCAGACTTGGCGGGCGGCCTCCGTGTGCCAAAAATAGGCCACGGGCACAGCCGCGCCCAAAAATCAGCCCCCGAAGGTCGGGGTCCCAAGACCCCCCAGCGGAAAAATAACCAAAAACCGGGTGGGCTATAGCCTTGGTGGGCGGCGTGGGCGAAGTTCAGGCGCGGGACTCAGAATGGCCCCAGACTTGGCGGGCGGCCTCCGTGTGCAAAAAATAGGCCACGGGCACAGCCGCGCCCAGAAATCAGCCCCCGAAGGTCGGGGTCCCAAGACCCCCCAGCAGAAAAATGGCCAAAAAACGGGTGGGCTATAGCCTTGGTGGGGGGAGTGGGCGAAGTTCGTCCGCGGGACTCGCAATGGCACCATACTTGGCGGACGACCTCCGTGTGCCAAAAATAGGCCACGGGCGCAGCCGCGCCCAAAAATCAGCCCCCGAAGGTCGGGGTCCCAAGACCCCCCAGCGGAAAAATGGCCAAAAAACGGGTGGGCTATAGCCTTGGTGGGGGGCGTGGGCGAAGTTCGTCCGCGGGACTCAGAATGGCCCCAGACTTGGCGGGCGGCCTCCGTGTGCAAAAAATAGGCCACGGGCACAGCCGCGCCCAAAAATCAGCCCCCGAAGGTCGGGGTCCCAAGACCCCCCAGCGGAAAATTGGCCAAAAAACGGAAGGGGTATAGCCTTGGTGGGGGGCGGGGCGAAGTTCGTCCGCCGGACTTGGAATGGCACCAAAAAAAAAAAAATTTTAAAAAAGCCAAAAACGGGTTTTTTTTTTTTTTAACAACCAAAAATCAAAAGGCTATTGTAAGGGTTTCAAAATTCTCCAGCTATGAAA
>NW_006262037.1:0-1373 GCF_000493195.1 Citrus x clementina
GAGTTCGGTCCAAGGCGGTTAAAATAAAAGTCCACAAAAACGGGTGGGCTATAGCCTTGGGGGGTGGGGCTGGCCAACTTCGTCCGCCGGACTCGGAATGCCGCGAGACTTTACGAGGGGCCTCCATGTGCCAAAAATAGGCCGCGGACAAAGCCACGCCCAAAAATAACCGCCCGAAGGCCGGGGCGCCAAGTTCGTCCAGCGGAAAAAGGCCACAAAAACGGGTGGGCTATAGCCTTGAGGGGTGGGGCTGGCCAACTACATCCGCCGGATTCAGAATGGCACGAGACTTTGCGAGGTGACTCCGTGTGCAAAAAATAGGCCGCAGGCAAAGCCTCGCCCAAAAAGAACCGCCCGAAGGCCGGGGCGCCAAGTTCGTCCAGCGGAAAAAGGCCACAAAAACGGGTGGGCTATAGCCTTGGGGGGTGGGGCTGGCCCACTTCGTCCGCCGGACTCGAAATGCCGCGAGACATTGCGAGGGGCCTCCGTGTGCCAAAAATAGGCTGCGGGCAAAGCCGCGCCCAAAAATAACCGGCCGAAGGCCGGGGCGCCAAGTTCGTCCAGCAGAAAAAGGCCACAAAAACGGGTGGGCTATAGCCTTGGGGGGTGGGGCTGGCCAACTTCGTCCGCCGGACTCGGAATGGCGCGAGACTTTGCGAGGGGCCTCCGTGTGCCAAAAATAGGCCGCGGGCTAAGCCTCGCCCAAAAATAACCGCCCGAAGGCCGGGGCGCCAAGTTCGTCCAGCGGTAAAAGTCCACAAAAACGGGTGGGCTATAGCCTTGGGGGTTGGGGCTGGTCAACTTCGTCCGCCGGACTCGGAATGCCGCGAGACTTTGCGAGGGGCCTCCATGTGCCAAAAATAGGCCGCGGACAAAGCCGCGCCCAAAAATAACTGCCCGAAGGCCGGGGCGCCAAGTTCGTCCAGCGGGTAAAAGGCCACCAAAACGGGTGGGCTATAGCCCTTGGGGGGTGGGGCTGGCCCACTTCGTCCGCCGGACTCGAAATGCCGCGAGACTTTGCGAGGGGCCTCCGTGTGAAAAAAAATAGGCCGCGGGCAAAGCCGCGCCCAAAAATAACTGCCCGAAGGCCGGGGCGCCAAGTTCGTCCAGCGGTAAAAGGCCACAAAAACGGGTGGGCTATAGCCTTGGGGGGTAGGGCTGGTCAACTTCGTCCGCCGGACTCGAAATGCCTCGAGACATTACGAGGGGCCTCCGTGTGCCAAAAATAGGCCGCGGACAAAGTGTCACCCAAAAATAACCGCCCGAAGGCCGGGTCGCAAAGTTCGTCCAGCGGAAAAAGCCCACAAAAACGGGTGGGCTATAGCCTTGGGGGGTGAGGCTGGCCAACTTCGTCCGCCGGACTCGGAATGGCG
>NW_006262037.1:1877-3576 GCF_000493195.1 Citrus x clementina
GTAGGGCTGGTCAACTTCGTCCGCCGGACTCGGAATGCCTCGAGACATTGCGAGGGGCCTCCGTGTGCCAAAAATAGGCCGCGGGCAATGTGTCACCCAAAAATAACCGGCAGAAGGCCGGGCCGCAAAGTTTGACCAGCGGAAAAAGCCCACAAAAACGGGTGGGCTATAGCCTTGGGGGGTGGGGCTGGCCAACTTCGTCCGCCGGACTCGGAATGGCGCGAGACTTTGCGAGGGGCCTCCGTGTGCCAAAAATAGGCCGCGGGCTAAGCCTCGCCCAAAAATATCCGCCCGAAGGCCGGGGCGCCAAGTTCGTCCAGCGGTAAAAGTCCACAAAAACGGGTGGGCTATAGCCTTGGGGGTTGGGGCTGGTCAACTTCGTCCGCCGGACTCGGAATGCCGCGAGACATTGCGAGGGGCCTCCATGTGCCAAAAATAGGTTGCGGACAAATCCGCGCCCAAAAATAACCGCCCGAAGGCCGGGGCGCCAAGTTCGTCCAGCGGTAAAAGGCCACAAAAACGGGTGGGCTATAGCCTTGGGGGGTGGGGCTGGCCCACTTCGTCCGCCGGACTCGAAATGCCACGAGACTTTGCGAGGGGCCTCCGTGTGACAAAAAATAGGCCGCGGGCAAAGCCGCGCCCAAAAATAACTGCCCGGAAAGGCCGGGGCGCCCAAGTTGTCCCAGCGGTAAAAGCCCACAAAAACGGTGGGGCTTTAGCCTTGGGGGGTAGGGCTGGTCAACTTCGTCCGCCGGACTCGGAATGCCTCGAGACATTACGAGGGGCCTCCGTGTGCCAAAAATAGGCCGCGGGCAAAGTGTCACCCAAAAATAACCGCCCGAAGGCCGGGTCGCAAAGTTCGTCCAGCGGAAAAAGCCCACAAAAACGGGTGGGCTATAGCCTTGGGGGGTGGGGCTGGCCAACTTCGTCCGCCGGACTCGGAATGGCGCGAGACTTTGCAAGGGGCCTCCTTTTGCCAAAAATAGGCCGCAGACAAAGCCGCGCCCAAAAATAACTGCCCGAAGGCTGGGGCGCCAAGTTCGTCCAGCGGAAAAAGGCCACAAAAACGGGTGGGCTATAGCCTTGGGGGGTGGGGCTGGCCTACGTCGTCCGCCGAACTCGGAATGCCGCGAGACTTTGCGAGGGGCCTCCGTGTGCCAAAAATAGGCCGCGGACCAAGCCGCGCCCAAAAAAAACCGCCCGAAGGCCGGGGCGCCAAGTTCGTTCAGCGGAAAAAGGCCACAAAAACGGGTGGGCTATAGCCTTGGGGGGTGGGGCTGGCCCACTTCGTCCGCCGGTCCCGGAATGCCGCGAAACTTTGCGAGGGGCCTCCGTGTGCCAAAAATAGGCTGTGGGTAAAGCCGTGGCCAAAAATAACAGCCCGAAGGCCGGGGCGCCAAGTTCGTCCAGCGGAAAAAGGCCACAAAAACGGGTGGGCTATAGCCTTGGGGGGTGGGGATGGCCCACTTCATCCGCCGGGCTCGGAATGCCGCGAGACATTACGAGGGGCCTCCATGTGCCAAAAATAGGCGCGGGCAAAGCCTTGCCCAAAAATAACCGCCCGAAGGCCGGGGCGCCAAGTTCGTCCAGCGGAAAAAGGCCACAAAAACGGGTGGGCTATAGCCTTGGGGGGTGGGGCTGGCCAACTTCGTCCGCCGGACTCGGAATGCCGCGAGACTTTCCGAGGGGCCTCCGTGTG
>NW_006262037.1:3996-5249 GCF_000493195.1 Citrus x clementina
CCAAGTTCGTCCAGCAGAAAAAGGCCACAAAAACGGGTGGGCTGTAGCCTTGGGGGGTGGGGCTGGCCCACTTCGTCCGCCGGACTCGGAATGCCGCGAGGCTTTGCGAGGGGCCTCCGTGTGCCAAAAATAGGCCGCGGACAAAGCCGCGCCCAAAAATAACCGCCCGAAGGCCGGGGCGCCAAGTTCGTCCAGCGGAAAAAGGCCACAAAAACGGGTGGGCTATAGCCTCGGGGGGTGGGGCTGTCCCACTTCGTCCGCAGGACTCGGAATGCCGCGAGACTTTGCGAGGGGCCTCCGTGTGCCAAAAATAGGCCGTGGGCAGAGCCGCGCCCAAAAATAACCGCCCGAAGGCCGGGGCGCCAAGTTCGTCCAGCGGAAGAAGGCCACAAAAACGGGTGGGCTATAGCCTTGGGGGGTGGGGCTGGCCTACGTCGTCCGCCAGACTCGGAATGCCGCGAGACTTTCCGAGGGGCCTCCGTGTGCCAAAAATAGGCCGCGGACCAAGCTGCACCCAAAAAAAACCGCCCGAAGGCCGGGGCGCCAAGTTCGTTCAGCGGAAAAAGGCCACAAAAACGGGTGGGCTATAGCCTTGGGGGGTGGGGCTGGCCAACTTCGTCCGCCGGACTCGGAATGGCGCGAGACTTTGCGAGGGGCCTTCGTGTGCCAAAAATAGGCCGTGGACAAAGCCTTTCCCAAAAATAGCCGCCCGAAGGCCGGGGCGCCAAGTTCGTCGAGCAGAAAAAGGCCACAAAAACGGGTGGGCTGTAGCCTTGGGGGGTGGGGCTGGAACGGGTGGGCTATAGCCTCGGGGGGTGGGGCTGTCCCACTTCGTCCGGAGGGCTCGGAAAGCCGCGAGACTTTGCGAGGGGCCTCCGTGTGCCAAAATTAGGCCGCGTTCAAAGCCGCACCCAAAAAAAACTGCCCGAAGGCCGGGGCGCCAAGTTCGTCCAGCGGTAAAAGGCCACAAAAACGGGTGGGCTATAGCCTTGGGGGGTGGGGCTAGCCAACTTCATCCGCCGGACTCGAAATGCCGCGAGAGATTGCGAGGGGCCTCCGTGTGCCAAAAATAGGCCGCGGGCAAAGCCTCGCCCAAAAATAACCGCCCGAAGGCCGGGGCGCCAAGTTCGTCCAGCGGAAGAAGGCCACAAAAACGGGTGGGCTATAGCCTTGGGGGGTGAGGCTGGCCTACTACGTCCGCCGGACTCGAAATGCCGCGAGACTTTGCGAGGGGCCTCCGTGTGCCAAAAATA
>NW_006262037.1:5692-6655 GCF_000493195.1 Citrus x clementina
CGGGTGGGCTATAGCCTTGGGGGGTGGGGCTGGCCCACCTCGTCCGCGGGACTCGAAATGCCGCGAGACATTGCGAGGGGCCTCCGTGTGCCAAAAATAGGCCGCGGGCAAAGCCGCGCCCAAAAATAACCGCCCGAAGTACGGGGCGCCAAGTTCGTTCAGCGGAAAAAGGCCACAAAAACGGGTGGGCTATAGCCCTGGGGGGTGGGGCTGGCCAACTTCGTCCGCCGGACTCGGAATGGCGCGAGACTTTGCGAGGGGACTCCGTGTGCCAAAAATAGGCCGCGGGCAAAGCCGCGCCCAAAAAAAACTGCCCGAAGGCCGGGGCGCCAAGTTCGTCCAGCGGTAAAAGGCCTCAAAAACGGGTGGGCTATAGCCTTGGGGGGTGGGGCTGGCCAACTTCATCCGCCGGACTCGAAATGCCGCGAGACATTGTGAGGGGCCTCCATGTGCCAAAAATAGGCCGCAGGCAAAGCCTCGCACAAAAATAACCGCCCGAAGGCCGGGGCGCCAAGTTCGTCCAGCGGAAAAAGGCCACAAAAACGGGTGGGCTATAGCCTCGGGGGGTGGGGCTGTCCCACTTCGTCCGCAGGGCTCGGAATGCCGCGAGACTTTGCGAGGGGCCTCCGTGAGCCAAAAATAGGCCGCGGGCAAAGCCGCGCCCAAAAAAAACTGCCCGAAGGCCGGGGCGCCAAGTTCGTCCAGCGGTAAAAGGCCACAAAAACGGGTGGCCTATAGCCTTGGGGGGTGGGGCTAGCCAACTTCATCCGCCGGCCTCGAAATGCCGCGAGAGATTGCGAGGGGCCTCCGTGTGCCAAAAATAGGCCGCGGGCAAAGCCTCGCCCAAAAATAACCGCCCGAAGGCCGGGGCGCCAAGTTCGTCCAGCGGAAGAAGGCCACAAAAACGGGTGGGCTATAGCCTTGGGGGGTGAAGCTGGCCTACTACGTCCGCCGGACTCGGAA
>NW_006262037.1:9273-9824 GCF_000493195.1 Citrus x clementina
GCGCCAAGTTCGTCCAGCGGAAAAAGGCCACAAAAACGGGTGGGCTATAGCCTTGGGGGGTGGGGCTGGCCAACTTCGTCCGCCGGACTCGGAATGCCGCGAGACTTTGCGAGGGGCCTCCGTGTGCCAAAAATAGGCCGCGGACAAAGCCTCGCCCAAAAATAACCGCCCGAAGGCCGGGGCGCCAAGTTCGTCCAGCGGAAAAAGGCCACAAAAACGGGTGGGCTGTAGCCTTGGGGGGTGGGGCTGGCCCACTTCGTCCGCCGGACTCGGAATGCCGCGAGACTTTGCGAGGGGCCTCCGTGTGCCAAAAATAGACCGCGGGCAAAGCCGCGCCCAAAAATAACCGCCCGAAGGCCGGGGCGCCAAGTTCGTCCAGCGGAAAAAGGCCACAAAAACGGGTGGGCTATAGCCTCGGGGGGTGGGGCTGTCCCACTTCGTCCGCAGGGCTCGGAAAGCCGCGAGACTTTGCGAGGGGCCTCCGTGTGCCAAAATTAGGCCAAGGGCAAAGCCGCGCCCAACTGACCGCCTCTTGACTCGCGCTGGTCATA
>NW_006262036.1:0-3163 GCF_000493195.1 Citrus x clementina
TTCTTAAAAAAAAATTTTAAAACATTTCCAAAAACCTTTTTAATTTTTGTTTTTAAAAAAAAAAAAAAGCCTTCCAAAAATTTTTAAAAATTTTTTTTTTTTTAAAAAAAAAAAAAATTTTTTTTTCCTTTTTTTAGGCCCCCTTTTTTTTCCCCCCCACAAAAACACGGCCTTCGGGCGGTTATTTTTGGCCGTGGCTTTGCCCGCGGGCTATTTTTGGCACACGGAGGCCCCTCGTAAAGTCTCCCGGCATTCCGAGTCCGGCGGACGAAGCCGGCCAGCCCCACCCGCCAAGGCTATAGCCCACCCGTTTTTGTGGCCTTTTTCCGCTGGACGAACATGCCGCCCCGGCCTTCGGGTGGTTATTTTTGGGCGCGGCTTTGCCCGCGGCCTATTTTTGGCACACGGAGGCCCCTCCCAAAGTCTCGCGGCATTCCGAGTCCGGCGGACGAAGTTGGCCAGCCCCACCCCCCAAGGCTATAGCCCACCCGTTTTTGTGGCCTTTTTCCGCTGGACGAACTTGGCGCCCCGGCCTTCGGGAGGTTATTTTTGGACGCGGTTTTACCCGCGGCCTATTTTTGGCACACGGAGGCCCCTCGCAAAGTCTCGCGGCATTCCGAGTCCGGCGGACGAATTTGCCAGCCCCACCCCCCAAGGCTATAGCCCACCCGTTTTTGTGGCCTTTTTCCGCTGGACGAACTGGGCGCCCCGGCCTTCGGGCGGTTACTTTTGGGCGTGGCTTTGCGCGCGGCCTATTTTTGGCACACGGAGTCCCCTCGCAAAGTCTCGCGGCATTCCGAGTCTGGCGGACTAAGTTGATCCGCCCCACCCCCCAAGGCAATAGCCCACCCTTTTTTGAGACCTTTTTCCGCTGGACGAACTTGGCGCCCCGGCCTTCGGGCGGTTATTTTTGGGCGCGGCTAGGACCGCGTCCTATTTTTGGCACACGGAGGCCCCTCGAAAAGTCTCGCAGCATTCCGAGTCCGGCGGACGAAGTTGGTCAGCCCCACCCCCCAAGGCAATAGCCCACCCTTTTTTGTGGCCTTTTTCCGCTGGACGAACTTCGCGCCCCGTCCTTCGGGTGGTTATTTTTGGCACACGGAGGCCCCTCGCAAAGTCTCGCGGTATTCCGAGTCCGGCGGACAAAGTTGGCCAGCCCCACCCCCCAAGGAAATAGCCCACCCGTTTTTGTGGCCTTTTTCCGCAGGAAGAACTTGGCGCCCCGGCCTTTGGGCGGTTATTTTTGGGTCCGGCTTTGCCCGCGGCCTATTTTTGGCACACGGAGGCCCCTCTGAAAGTGTCACGGCATTCCGAGTCCGGCGGACGAAGTGGGCCAGCCCCACCCCCCAAGGCCATAGCCCATCCGTTTTTGTGGCCTTTTTCCGTTGGACGAACTTGGTGCCCCGGCCTACGGGCGGTTATTTTTGCGCGCGGCTTTGTCCTCGGCCTATTTTTGGCACACGGAGGCCCCTCGCAAAGTCTCCCGGCATTCCGAGTCCGGCAGACGAAGTTGGCCAGCCCCACCCCCCAAGGCTATAGCCCACCCGTTTTTGTGGCCTTTTTCCGCCGGACGAACTTGACGCCCCGGCCTTCGGGTGGTTATTTTTGGGTGCGGCTTTGCCCGCAGCCTATTTTTGGCACACGGAGCCGCTCGCAAAGTCTAGCGGCATTCCGAGTCCGGCGGCGAAGTTGGCCAGCCCCACCCCCCAAGCTAAAGCCCACCCGTTTTTGTGGCCTTTTTCCGCTGGACGAACTTGGGGCCCCGGCCTTCAGGCGGTTATTTTCGGGCGCGGCTTTGCCCGCGGCCTATTTTTGGTACACGGAGGCCCCTCGCAAAGTCTCACGGCATTCCGAGTCCGGCGGACGAAGCTGGCCTGCCCCACCCCCCAAGGCTATAGCCCACCCGTTTTTCTGGCCTTTTTCCGCTGGACGAACTTGGCGCCCCGGCCTTCGGGCGGTTATTTTTGGGCTCGGCTTTGACCGCGGCCTATTTTTGGTACACTGAGGTCCCTCGCAAAGTCTCGCTGCATTCCGAGTCCGGCGGACGAAGTGGGCCAGCCCCACCCCCCAAGGCTATAGCCCACCCGTTTTTGTGGCCTTTTTCCGCTGGACGAACTTGGTGCCCCGGCCTTCAGGCGGTTATTTTTGGGCGCGGCTTGGCCCGCGTCCTATTTTTGGCACACGGAGGCCCCTCGAAAAGTCTCGCAGCATTCCGAGTCCGGCGGACGAAGTTGGTCAGCCCCACCCCCCAAGGCAATAGCCCACCCTTTTTTGTGGCCTTTTTCCGCTGGACGAACTTGGCGCCCCGTCCTTCGGGTGGTTATTTTTGGCACACGGAGGCCCCTCGCAAAGTCTCGCGGTATTCCGAGTCCGGCGGACAAAGTTGGCCAGCCCCACCCCCCAAGGAAATAGCCCACCCGTTTTTGTGGCCTTTTTCCGCAGGACGAACTTGGCGCCCCGGCCTTCGGGCGGTTATTTTTGGGCGCGGCTTGGACCGCGTCCTATTTTTGACACACGGAGGCCCCTCGAAAAGTCTCGCAGCATTCCGAGTCCGGCGGACGAAGTTGGTCAGCCCCACCCCCCAAGGCAATAGCCCACCCTTTTTTGTGGCCTTTTTCCGGTGGACGAACTTGGCGCCCCGTCCTTCGGGGGGTTATTTTTGGCACACGGAGGCCCCTCGCAAAGTCTCGCGGCATTCCGAGTCCGGCGGACGAAGTTGGCCAGCCCCACCCCCCAAGGCCATAGCCCATCCGTTTTTGTGGCCTTTTTCCGTTGGACGAACTTGGTGCCCCGGCCTACGGGCGGTTATTTTTGCGCGCGGCTTTGTCCTCGGCCTATTTTTGGCACACGGAGGCCCCTCGCAAAGTCTCCCGGCATTCCGAGTCCGGCAGACGAAGTTGGCCAGCCCCACCCCCCAAGGCTATAGCCCACCCGTTTTTGTGGCCTTTTTCCGCCGGACGAACTTGACGCCCCGGCCTTTGGGTGGTTATTTTTGGGTGCGGCTTTGCCCCCAGCCTATTTTTGGCACACGGAGATGCCTCGCAAAGTCTCACGCCATTCCTAGTCTGGCGGACGAAGTAGGCCAGCCCCACCCCCCAAGGCTATAGCCCACCCGTTTTTGTGGGCTTTTTCTGCTGCACGATCTTGGCGCCCCGGCCTTCGG
>NW_006262036.1:3263-4160 GCF_000493195.1 Citrus x clementina
CCACCCCCCAAGGTTATAGCGCGCCCGTTTTTGTGGCCTTTTTCCGCTGAACGAACTTTGCGCCCCGGATTTCGGGCGGGTATTTTTTGGTACGGCTTTCTCGCGGCCTATTTTTGGCACACGGAGGACCCTCGCAAATCCTCGCGGCATTCCGAGACCGGCGGACGAAGTTGGCCAGCCCAACCCCCCAAGGCTATAGCCCACCCGTTTGTGTGGCCTTTTTCCGCGGGATGAACTTGGCGCCCCGGCCTTCGTGCGGTTATTTTTGGGTGAGGCTTTGCCCGCGGCCTATTTTTGGCACACGGAGGCGCCTCGCAAAGTCTCGCACCATTCCGAGTCCGGCGGACGAAGTTGGCCAGCCCCATCCCGCATGGCTATAGCCCACCCGTTTTTAAGGCCTTTTTCCGCTGGACGAATTTGGCGCCCCGGCCTTCGGGTGGTTATTTTTGGGCGCGGCTGTGCCCACGGCCTATTTTTGGCACACGGAGGTGCCTCGCAAATTCTTGCACATTTCCGAGTCCGGCGGACAAAGTTGGCCAGCCCCACCGACCAAGGCTATAGCCCACCCGTTTTTGTGGCCTTTTTCCGCAGGACGAGCTTGGCACCCCGGCCTTCGGGCGGTTATTTTTGCGCGCGGCTTTGGACGTGGCCTATTTTTGGCGCACGGAGGCCCCTCGGAAAGTCTCGCGGAATTCCGAGTCCGGCGGGCGAAGTAGGCCAGCCCCAAACCCCAAGGTTATAGCCCACCCATTTTTGTGGCCTTTTTCCGCTGGACGAGCTTGGCGCCCCGGCCTTCGGGCGGTTATTTTTGGGCGCGGCTTTGGACGCGGCCTATTTTTGGCGCACGGAGGCCCCTCGGAAAGTCTCGCGGCATTCCGAGTCCGGCGGGCGAAGTAG
>NW_006262036.1:4633-5485 GCF_000493195.1 Citrus x clementina
CGGCCTATTTTTGGCACAGGGAGGCGCCTCGCAAAGTCTCGCACCATTCCGAGTCCGGCGGACGAAGTTGGCCAGCCCCACCCCCCAAGGTTCCCACCCGTTTTTGTGGCCTTTTTCCGCTGGACGAACTTCGCGCCCCGGTCTTCAGGTGGTTATTTTTGGGTGCGGCGTTGCCCGTGGCCTATTTTTGGCACAGGGAAGCCCCTCGTAAAGTCTCGTGGCATTCCGAGTCCGGCGGACGAAGTTGGCCAGCCCCACCCCCCAAGGCTATAGCCCACCCGTTTTTGTGGCCTTTTTCCGCTGGACGAACTTGGCGCCCCGGCCTTCGGGCGGTTATTTTTGGGCGCGGCTATGCCCGCGGCCTATTTTTGGCACAAGGTGGTGGCTCGCAATGTCTCACGCCATTCCTAGTCTGGCGGACGAACTAGGCCAGCCACACCCCCCAAGGCTATAGCCCACCCGTTTTTGTAGGCTTTTTCTGCTGGACGATCTTGGCGCCCCGGCCTTCGGGCGGTTATTTTTGGCCGTGGCTGTGCCCGCGGCCTATTTTTGGAACACGGAGGTGCCTCGCAAAGTCTCGCACCATTCCGAGTCCGGCGGACGAAGTTGGCCAGCCCCACCCCGCATGGCTATAGCCCACCCGTTTTTAAGGCCTTTTTCCGCTGGACGAATTTGGCGCCCCGGCCTTCGGGTGGTTATTTTTGGGCGCGGCTGTGCCCACGGCCTATTTTTGGCACACGGAGGACCCTCGCAAAGTCTCGCGCCATTCCGAGTCCGGCGGACGAAGTGGGCCAGCCCCACCCCCCAAGGCTATAGCCCACCCGATTATGTGGCCTTTTTCCGCTGGACGAA
>NW_006262036.1:6485-7412 GCF_000493195.1 Citrus x clementina
TTCCGAGTCCGGCGGACGAAGTTGACCAGCCCCACCCCCCAAGGTTATAGCCCACCCGTTTTTGTGGCCTTTTTCCGCTGGACGAACATGGCACCCCGGCCTTCGGGCGGTTATTTTTGGGCGCGGCTGTGCATGCAGCCTATTTTTGGCACACGGAGGTGCCTCGCAAAGTCTCACGCCATTCCGAGTCCGGCGATCAAAGTTGGCCAGCCCCACCCCCCAAGGCTATGGCCCACCCGTTTTTGTGTGCTTTTTCCGCTGGACGAACATGGCACCCCGGCCTTCGTGCAGTTATTTTTGGGCACGGCTTTCACCGCGGCCTGTTTTTGGCACACGGAGGTTCCTCGCAAAGTATCGTGCCATTCCGAGTCCGGCGATCGAAGTTGGCCAGCCCCACCCCCCAAGGCTATAGCCCACCCGTTTTTGTGGGCTTTTCCCGCTGGACGAACATGGCACCCCGGCCTTCGGGCGGTTATGTTTGGGCGCGGCTGTTCCCGCGGCCTATTTTTGGCACACGGAGGCCCCTCGCAAAGTCTCGCGCCATTCCGAGTCCGGCGATCGAAGTTGGCCAGCCCCACCCCCCAAGGCTATAGCCCACCCGTTTTTGTGTGCTTTTTCCGCTGGACGAACATGGCACCCCGGCCTTCGTGCAGTTATTTTTGGGCACGGCTTTGACCATGGCCTGTTTTTGGCACACGGAGAACCCTCGCAAAGTCTCGCGGCATTTTGAGTCCGGCGGACGAAGTTGGCCAGCCCCACCCCCCAAGGCTATAGCCCACCCGTTTTTGTGGGCTTTTTCCACTGGACGAACTTGGCGCCCCGGCCTTAGGGCGGATATTTTTGGGCGCGGCTTTGCCCGCGGCCTATTTTTTGCCCACGGAGGCCCCTCGCAAATTCTCACTGCATTGCGAGTCCGGCGGACGAAGT
>NW_006262035.1:0-5815 GCF_000493195.1 Citrus x clementina
GGGTACGGCTGTGCCCGCGGCCTATTTTTGGTACACGGAGGCCCTTCGCAAAATCTCGCCCCATTCCGAGTCTGGCGGACGAACTTCGCCCGCCCCCCCCACCAAGGCTATGGCCCACCCGTTTTTTGGCCATTTTTCCGCGGGGGGCTTTTGGCACCCCAACCTTCGGGAGCTTATTTTTGGGCGTGGCTTTGCCCACGACTCCCTGCAGGAACACGGAGGCCGCTCGCAAAGTCTCGTCCCATTTCGAGTCCGGCGGACGAACTTCGCCCGCCCCCCAAACCAAGGCTATAGCCCATCCGTTTTTTGGCGATTTTTACGCTGGGGGCTTTCGGCACCCCAGCCTTCGGGCACTTATTTTTGGGGGCGGCGGTGCCCGCGACTCCCCGCGGGCACACGGAGGCCCCTCGCAAAGTCTCACCCCATTCCGAGTCCGGCGGACTAACTTCGCCCGCCCCCCCCACCAAGGTATAGCCCACCCGATTTTTGGCCATTTTTCCGCTGGGGGCTTTTGGCACCCCGACCTTCGGGAGCTTATTTTTGGGCGTGGCTTTGCCCACGACTCCCTGCGGGAACATGGAGGCCGCTCGCAAAGTCTCGTCCCATTCCGAGTCCGGCGGACGAACTTCGCCCGCCCCCCAAACCAAGGCTATAGCCCATCCGTTTTTTGGCGATTTTTACGCTGGGGGCTTTTGGCACCCCAGCCTTCGGGCACTTATTTTTGGGTGCGGCTGTGCCCGCGGCCTATTTTTGGAACACGGAGGCCCCTCGTAAAGTCTCGCCCCATTCCGAGTCCGGCGGACGAACTTCGCCCGCCCCCCCCACCAAGGCTATAGCCCACCCGTTTTTTGGCTATTTTTCAGCTGGGTGCTTTTGGCGCCCCAACCTTCCGGCGCTTATTTTTGGGCCCGGCTGTACCCGCGGCCTATTTTTGGCCCACGGATGCCCCTCGTAAAGTCTCACCCCATTCCGAGTCCGGCGGACGAACTTCGCCCGCCCCCCACCCCACCAAGGCTATGGCCCACCCGATTTTTGGCCATTTTTCCACTGGGGGCTTTTGGCATCCCAACCTTTGGGCGCTTATTTTTGGGGGCGGCTGTGCCCGCGACTCCCCGCGGGCACACGGAGGCCCCTTGCAAAGTCTCACCCCATTCCGAGTCTGGCGGACTAACTTCGCCCGCCCCCCCCACCAAGGCTATAGCCCACCCGATTTTTGGCCATTTTTCCGCTGGGGGCTTTTGGCACCCCGACCTTCGGGAGCTTATTTTTGGGCGTGGCTTTGCCCACGACTCCCCGCGGGAACACGGAGGCCCCTCGCAAAGTCTCGCCCCATTCCGAGTCCGGCTGACGAACTTCGCCCGCCCCCCCCGCCAAGGCTATAGCCCATCCGTTTTTTGGCCATTTTTACGCTGGGGGCTTTTGGCACCCCAGCCCTCGGGCACTTATTTTTGGGTGCGGCTGTGCCCGCGACCGATTTTTGGTACACGGAGGCCCCTCGCAAAATCTCGCCCATTCCGAGTCCGGCGGACGAACTTCGCCCGCCCCCCCCACCAAGGACATAGCCCACCCGATTTTTGGCCATTTTTCCGCTGGGGGCTTTTGGTACCCCGACCTTCGGGTGCTTATTTTTGGGCACGGCTGTGCCTGCGACTCCCCGCGGGCACACGGAGGCCCCTCGCAAAGTCTCGCCCCATTCCGAGTCCGGCGTACGAACTTCGCCCGCCCCCCCCCCACCATGGCTATGGCCCACCCGTTTTTTGGCAGTTTTTCCGCTGGGGGCTTTTGGCACCCCAACCTTCGGGCACTTTTTTTTGGGCGCGGCTGTGCCCGCGGCCTATTTTTGGTACACGGAGGCCCCTCGTAAAGTCTCGCCCCATTCCGAGTCCGGCAGACGAACTTCGCCCGCCCCCCCTCACCAAGGCTATAGCCCACCCGTTTTTTGGCTATTTTTCAGCTGCGTGCTTTTGGCGCCCCAACCTCCCGGCGCTTTTTTTAGGGCCCGGCTGTACCCGCGGCCTATTTTTGGCCCACGGATGCCCCTCGTAAAGTCTCACCCCATTCCGAGTCCGGCGGACGAACTTCGCCCGCCCCCCCCCACCAAGGCTATAGCCCACCCGATTTTTGGCCATTTTTCCGCTTGGGGCTTTTGGCAACCCGACCTTCGGGCACTTATTTTTGGGCGTGGCTGTGCCCACGACTCCCCGCGGGCACATGGAGGCCCCTTGCAAAGTCTTGCCCCATTCCGAGTCCGGCGGACGAACTTGGCCAGCCCCAACCCCCAAGGCTATCGCCCACCCCTTTTTTTGGCGGACGAACTTGGGGACCCGACCGTCGGGCGGTCATTTTTGGGCGCGGCTGTGCCCGCAGCCTATATTTGGCACACGGAGGCCCCTTGCAAAGTCTCGCCACATTCCGAGTCCGGCGGACGAACTTGGCCAGCCCCACCCCCCAAGGCTATAGCCCACCCGTTTTTTTGGCCTTTTTCCGGTGGACGAACTTTGGGACCCGACCTTCGGGCGGTCATTTTTTGGCGTGGCTGTGCCCGCGGCCTATTTTTGGCACTCGGAGGCCCCTCGCAAAGTCTCGCCCCATTCTGAGTCCGGCGGATGAACTTCGCCCGCCCCCCCCACCAAGGCTATAGCTCACCCGTTTTTTGGCCATTTTTCCGCTGGGGGCATTTGGCACCCCAACCTTCGGGCGCTTATTTTTGGGCCCGGCTGTACCCACGGCCTAGTTTTGGCCCACGGATGCCCCTCGTAAAGTCTCACCCCATTCCGAGTCCGGCGGACGAACTTCGCCCGCCCCCCCCCCCCCCCCCGACCAAGGCTATAGCCCACCCGATTTTTGGCCATTTTTCCGCTTGGGGCTTTTGGCAACCCGACCTTCGGGCGCTTATTTTTGGGGCGCGGCTGTGCTTGCGACTCCCCGCGGGCACACGGAGGCCCCTCACAAAGTCTCGCCCCATTCCGAGTCAGGCGGACGAACTTCACCCGCCCCCCCCACCAAGTCTATAGCCAACCCGATTTTTGGCCATTTTTCCGCTGGGGGCTTTTGGCACCCCGACCTTCGGGTGCTTATTTTTGGGCGTGTCGGTGCCTGCGACTCCCCGCGGGAACACGGAGGCCGCTCGCAAAGTCTCGCCCCATTCCGAGTCCGGGGGACGAACTTCGCCCGCCCCCCCCCCCCCCCCCGACCAAGGCTATAGCCCACCCGATTTTTGGCCATTTTTCCGCTTGGGGCTTTTGGCAACCCGACCTTCGGGCGCTTATTTTTGGGCGGGGCTGTCCCCACGACTCCCCGCGGGCCCATGGAGGCCCCTCGCAAAGTCTTGCCCCATTCCGAGTCCGGCGGATGAACTTCGCTAACCCCCCCCACCATGGCTATAGCCCACCCGTTTTTTGGCCATTTTTCCGCTGGGGGATTTTGGCACCCCAACTTTCGGGCACTTATTTTTGGACGCGGCTGTGCCCGCGGCTTATTTTTGGCACACGGAGGCCCCTCGTAAACTGTCGCCCCATTCCGAGTCCGGCGGACGAACTTCGCCCGCCCCCCCCACCAAGGCTATAGCCCACCCGTTTTTTGGCCATTTTTCCGCTGGGGCTTTTGGCACCCCGACCTTCGGGCGCTTATTTTTGGGTGTAGCTGTGCCCACGACTCCCCGCGGGCACACAGAGGCGCCTCGTAAAGTCTCGTCCCATTCCGAGGCCGGCGGATGAACTTCGGCCCCCCCCCACCAAGGCTATAGCCCACCCGTATTTTAGCCATTTTTACGCTGGGGACTTTTGGTACCCCAACCTTCGGGCACTTATTTTTGGGTGCGGCTGTGCCCGTGTCCTATTTTTGGCACACGGAGGCCCCTCACAAAATCTCGCCCCATTCCGAGTCCGGCGGATGAACTTCGCCCGCCCCCTGCACCAAGGATATAGCCCACCCGATTTTTGGCCATTTTTCCACTGGGGGCTTTTGGCACCCTGACCTTCGGGTGCTTATTTTTGGGCACGGCCATGCCTGTGACTCCCCGCGGGCACACGGAGGCCTCCCGCAAAGTCTTGCCCCATTCCGAGTCCGGCGGATGAACTTCACCCACCCCCCCCACCATGGCAATAGCCCACCCGTTTTTTGGCCATTTTTCCGCTGGGGGATTTTGGCACCCCAACCTTCGGGCACTTATTTTTGGGCGCGGCCGTGCCCGCGGCCTATTTTTGGCACACGGAGGCCCCTCGTAAAGTGTCGCCCCATTCCGAGTCCGGCGGACGAATTTCGCCCGCCCCCCCCACCAAGGCTATAGCCCACCCGTTTTTTGGCCATTTTTCCGCTGGGGGCTTTTGGCACCCCAACCTTCGGGCGCTTATTTTTGGGTGAGGCTGTGCCCGCGACTCCCCACGGGCACACAGATGCCCCTCGGAAAGTCTCGCCCCATTCCGAGTCCGGTGGACGAACCTGGGGACCCGACCTTCGGGTGGTCATTTTTTGGCGTGGCTGTGCCCGCGGCCTATTTTTGGCACACGGAGACCCCTCGCAAAGTCTCGCCCCATTCCGAGTCCGGCGGATGAACTTCACCCACCCCCCCCACCATGGCAATAGCCCACCCGTTTTTTGGCCATTTTTCCGCTGGGGGCTTATGGTACCCCAACCTTCGGGCGTGGCTGTGCCCGTGGCCTATTTTTGGCATACGCAGGCCCCTCATAAAGTCTCGCCCCATTCCGAGTCCGGCGGACGAACTTCGCCCGCCCCCCCCACCAAGCTACGGCCCACCCGATTTTTGGCCATTTTTCCGCTGGGGCTTTTGGTACCCCGACCTTCGGGCGCTTATTTTTGGGCGTCGCTATGACCGCGGCCTATTTTTGGCACACGGAGGCCCCTCGCAAAGTCTTGCCCCATTCCGAGGCCGGCGGACGAACTTCACCCGCCCCCCCCCACCAAGGCTATAGCCCACCTGATTTTTGGCCATTTTTCTGCTGGGGCTTTTGGCACCCAGACCTTCGGGCGCTTATTTTTGGGCGCGGCTGTGCCCGCGACTCCCCGTGGGCACACGGAGGCCCCTCGCAAAGTCTCGCCCCATTCCGAGTCCGGCGGACGAACATCGCCCGCCCCCTCCACCAAGGCTATAGCCCACCCGATTTTTGCCCATTTTTCCGCTGGGGCTTTTGGCACCCCGACCTTCCGGCTCTTATTTTTGGGCCCGTCTGCACCCATAGCCTATTTTTGGCCCACGGAGGCCCCTCGCAAAGTCTCGCCCCATTCCGAGTCCGGCGGACGAACTTCGCCCGCCCCCCCCCCACCAAGGCTATAGCCCACCGGATTTTTGGCCATTTTCCGCTTGGGGCTTTTGGCACCCCGACCTTCGGGGGCTTATTTTTGGGCATGGTTGTGCCCATGACTCCCCGCAGGTACACGGAGGCCCCTCGCAAAGTCTTGCCCAATTCCGAGTCCGGCGAATGAACTTCGCCCACGCCCCCCACCAAGGCTATATTCCACCTGTTTTTTGGCCATTTTTCCGCTGGGGGATTTTGGCACCCCAACCTTCGGGCACTTATTTTTGGGTGCGGATGTGCCCGCGGCCTATTTTTGGCTCACGGAGGCCCCTCGCAAGGTCTCGCCCCATTCCGAGTCCCGCGGGCGAACTTCGGCCGCCCCCCCACCAAGGATATAGCCCACCCGATTTTTGGCCATTTTTCCGCTGGGGACTTTTGGCACCCCGACCTTTGGGTGCTTATTTTTGGGCGCGGCTGTTCCCATGACTCCCCACGGGTACACGGAGACCCCTCGCAAAGTCTCGCCCAATTCCGAGTCCGGCGGACGAACTTCGCCCACC
>NW_006262034.1:0-5811 GCF_000493195.1 Citrus x clementina
TAAAACGGGTGGGCTATAGCCTTGGGGGGTGGGGCTGGCCAACTACGTCCGCCGGACTCGGAATGGCGCGAGACTTTGCGAGGCACCTCCGTGTGCCAAAAATAGCCCGCGGACACAGCCGCGCCCGAAAACAACCGCCCGAAGGCCGGAGCACCAAGTTCGTCCAGCGCAAAAAGGCCACAAAAACGGGTGGGCTATTGCCTTGGGGGGTGGCGCTGGCCAACTTCGTCCGCCGGACTCGGAATCGAGCGAGACTTTGCGAGGCGCCTCCGTGAGCTAAAAGTAGGCTACGGACACAGCCGCGCCCAAAAATAACCGCCCGAAGGCCGGGGCGCCAAGTTCGTCCAGCGGAAAAAGGCCACAAAAACGGGTGGGCTATAGCCTTGGGGGGTGGGGCTGGCCAACTTCGTCCGCCAGACTCGGAAAGGCTCGAGACTTTGCGAGGTGCCTGCGTGTGCCAAAAATAGGCCACGGACACAGCCGCGACCAAAAATAACCGCCCGAAGGCCGGGGCGCCAAGTTCGTCCAGTGGAAAAAGGCCACAAAAACGGGTGGGCTATAGCCTTGGGGGGTGGGGCTGGCAAACATCGTTCACCGGACTCGGAATGGCGCGAGACTTTCCAAGGCGCCTCCGTGTGCCAAAAATAGGCCGCGGGCACAGCCGCGTCCAAAAATAACCGCCCCAAGGCCGGGACGCCAAGTTCGTCCAGCGGAAAAAGGCCACCAAAACGGGTGGGCTATAGCCTTGGGGGGTGGGGCTGGCCGACTTCGTCCGCCAGACTCGGAAAGGCTCGAGACTTTGCGATGTGCCTCCGTGTGCCAAAAATAGGCCACGGACACACCCGCGACCAAAAATAACCGCACGAAGGCCGGGGCGCCAAGTTCGTCCAGCGGAAAAAGCCCACAAAAACGGGTGGGCTATAGCCTTGGTGGGTGGGGCTGGCCAACATCGTTCGCCGGACTCGGAATGGCGCGAGACTTTGCAAGGCACCTCCGTGTGCCAAAAAGTGGCCGTGCGCACAGCCGCGCCCAAAAATAACCGCCCGAAGGCCGGGGCGCCAAGTTCGTCCAGCGGAAAAAGGCCACCAAAACGGGTGGGCTATAGCCTTGGGGGGTGGGGCTGGCCAACATCGTCCGCCGGACTCGGAATGGCGCGAGACTTTGCAAGGCGCCTCCGTGTGCCAAAAAGTGGCCGTGGGCACAGCCGCGCCCAAAAATAACCGACCGAAAGCCGGGGCGCCAAGTTCTTCCTGCGGAAAAAGCCCACAAAAACGGGTGGGCTATAGCCTTGGGGGGTGGGGCTGGCCAACTTCGTCCGCTGGTCTCGGAATGGCACGAGACTTTGTGAGGCGCCTCTGTGTGCCAAAAATAGACCGCGGGCACAGCCGTACCCAAAAATAACCGCCTGAAGGCCGGGGCGCCAAGTTCGTCCAGCGGAAAAAGACCACAAAAACGGGTGCGCTATAGCCTTGGGGGGTGGGGCTGGACCACTTCTTCCGCCAGACTCGGAATGGCGCGAGACTTTGTGAGGCACCTCCGTGTGCCAAAAATAGGCTGCGGGCACAGCCGCGCCCAAAAACATCCGCCCGAAGGCCGGGGCGCCAAGTTCGTCCTGCGGAAAAATGCCACAAAAACGGGTGGGCTATAGCCTTGGGGGGTGGGGCTGGCAAACATCGTTCACCGGACTCGGAATGGCGCGAGACTTTGCAAGGCGCCTCCGTGTGCCAAAAATAGGCCGCGGGCACAGCCGCGTCCAAAAATAACCGCCCCAAGGCCGGGACGCCAAGTTCGTCCAGCGGAAAAAGGCCACCAAAACGGGTGGGCTATAGCCTTGGGGGGTGGGGCTGGCCAACTTCGTCCGCCGGACACGGAATGGCGCGAGACTTTGCGAGGCGCCTCCGTGGGCCAAAAATAGGCCGCAAGCACAGCCGTACCCAAAAATAACCGCCCGAAGGCCGGGGCGCCAAGTTCGTCCAGCGGAAAAAGGCCACCAAAACGGGTGGGCTATAGCCTTGGGGGGTGGGGCTGGCCAACTTCGTCCGGCTGACTCGGAATGGCGCGAGACTTTGTGAGCCACCTCCGTGTGCCAAAAATAGGCCGAGGGCTCAGCCGCGCCCAAAAAAAACCGCCCGAAGGCCGGGGCGCCAAGTTCGTCCAGCGGAAAAAGGCCACAAAAATGGGTGGGCTATAGCCTTGGGCGGTGGGGCTGGCCAACTTCGTCCGCCAGACTCGGAAAGGCTCGAGACTTTGCGAGGTGCCTCCGTGTGCCAAAAATAACAGCCCGATGGCCGGGGCGCCACGTTCGTCCAGCGGAAAAAGGCCACAAAAACGGGTGGGTTATAGCCTTGGGGGGTGGGGCTGGCCGACTTCGTCCGCCGGACCCGGAATGGCGCGAGACTATGCGAGGCACCTCCGTTTGCCTAAAATAGGCCGTGGGCAAAGCCGCACCCAAAAATAACCGCCCGAAGGCCGGGGCGCCAAGTTCGTCCAGTGGAAAAAGGCCATAAAAACGGGTGGGCTATAGCCTTGGGTGGTGGGGCTGGCCAACTTTGTCCGCCGGACTCGGAATGCGGCGAGACTTTGCGAGGGGCCTTTGTGGGCCAAAAATAGGCCGCAGGCACAGCCGTACCCAAAAATAACCACCCGAAGGCCGGGGCGCCAAGTTCGTCCAGCGGAAAAAGGCCACCAAAACGGGTGGGCTATAGCCTTGTGGGGTGGGGCTGGCCAACTTCGTCCGCTGGTCTGGAAATGGCGCGAGACTTTACGAGGTGCCTCCGTGTGCCAAAAATAGGCCGCGGGCACAGCCGCGCTCAAAAATAACCGCCCGAAGGCCGGGGCGCGAAGTTCGTCCAGCGGAAAAAGGCCACCAAAACGGGTGGGCTATAGCCTTGGGGGGTGGGGCTGGCCAACTTCGTCCGGCGGACTAGGAATAGCGCGAGACTTTGGAAGGTGCCTCCGTGTGCCAAAAAATAGGCCGCGGGCACAGCCGCGCCCAAAAATAACCGCCCGAAGGCCGGGGCGCCAAGTTCGTCCAGCGGAAAAAGCCCACAAAAACGGGTGCGCTATAGCCTTGGGGGTTGGGGCTGGCCAACTTCGTCCGCCGGACTCGGAATGGCACGAGACTTTGCGAGCCACCTCCGTGTACCAAAAAAATGCCGCGGGCACAGCCGTGCCCAAAAATAACTGCCCGAAGGCCGAGGCGCCAAGTTCGTCCAGCGGAAAAAGCCCACAAAAACGGGTGGGCTATAGCCTTGGGGTGTGGGGCTGGCCAACTTCGTCTGCCGGACCCAGAATGGCGCGAGACTATGCGAGGCACCTCCATTTGCCAAAAATAGGCCGTGGACAAAGCCGCGCCCAAAAATAACTGCCCGAAGGCCGGGGCACCAAGTTCGTCCAGCGGAAAAAGGCCACAAAAACGGGTGGGCTATAGCCTTGGGTGGTGGGGCTGGCCAACTTCGTCCGCCGGACTCGGATTGCCGCGAGACTTTGCGAGGGGCCTCTGTGTGCCAAAAATAGGCCGTGGGCAAAGCCGCACCCAAAAATAACCACCCGAAGGCCGGGGCGCCAATTTCGTCCAGCGGAAAAAGCCACAAAAACGGGTTGGCTATAGCCTTGGGGGGTGGGGCTGGCCAACTTCGTCCGCCGGACTCGGAATGCCGCGAGACTTTGCGAGGGGCCTCCGCGTGAAAAAATAGGCCTCGGGCGCAGCTACACCCAAAAATAACTGCCCGAAGCACGGGGCGCCAAGTTCGTCCAGCGGAAAAAGGCCACAAAAACGGGTGGGCTATAGCCTTGGGTGGTGGGGCTGGCCAACTTCGTCCGCCGGACTCGGAATGCCGCGAGACTTTGTGAGGGGCCTCCGTGTGCCAAAAATAGGCCGCGGGCAAAGCCGCGCCCAAAAATAACCGCCCGAAGGCCGGGGCGCCAAGTTCGTCCAGCGGAAAAAGGCCACAAAAACGGGTGGGCTATAGCCTTTGGGGGTGGGGCTGGCCGACTTCGTCCGCCACACTCGAAATGGCGCGAGACTTTGCGAGGCCCCTCCGTGTGCCAAAAATAGGCCGTGGGCACAGCCGCACCCAAAAATAACCGCCCGAAGGCCGGGGCGCCAAGTTCGTCCAGCGGAAAAAGGCCACAAGAACGGGTGGGCTACAGCCTTGGGGGGTGGGGCTGGCCAACTTCGTCCGCCGGACTCGGACTCGGTGCGGTTTATCATAGGTCTTCTCCGTGTGCCAAAAATAGGCCGCGGGCACAGCCGCGCCCAAAAATAACCACCCGACGGCTGGGGCGCCAAGTTCGTCCAGCGGAAAAAGGCCACAAAAACGGGTGGGCTATAGCCTTGGGGCGTGGGGCTGGCCAACTTCGTCCGCCGGACTCGGAATGGCGCGAGACTTTGCGAGGGGCCTCCATGTGACAAAAATAGGCCTCGGGCACAGCCGCACCCAAAAATAACTGCCCGAAGCCCGGGGTGCCAAGTTCGTCCAGCGGAAAAAGGCCACAAAAACTGGTGGGCTATAGCCTTGGGGGGTGGGGCTGGCCAACTTCGTCTGCCGGACCCGGAATGGCGCGAGACTTTGTGAGGCACCTCCATGTGCCAAAAATAGGCCGTGGGCAAAGCCGCGCCCAAAAATAACCGCCCGAAGGCCGGGGCGCCAAGTTCGTCCAGCGGAAAAAGGCCACAAAAACGGGTGGGCTATAGCCTTGGGTGGTGGGGCTGGCCAACTTCGTCCGCCGGACTCAGAATGCCGCGAGACTTTGCGAGGGGCCTCCGTGTGCCAAAAATAGGCCGCGGGCAAAGCCGCGCCCAAAAATAACCACCCGAAGGCTGGGGCGCCAAGTTCGTCCAGCGGAAAAAGGCCACAAAAACGGGTTGGCTATAGCCTTGGGGGGTGGGGCTGGCCAACTTCGTCCGCCGGACTCGGAATGCCGCGAGACTTTGCGAGGGGCCTCCGCGTGACAAAAATAGGCCTTGGGCACAGCTGTACCCAAAAATAACTGCCCGAAGCACGGGGCGCCAAGTTCGTCCGGCGGAAAAAGGCAACAAAAACAGGTGGGCTATAGCCTTGGGGGGTGGGGCTGGCCAACTTCGTCTGCCGGACCCGGAATGGCGCGAGACTATGCGAGGCACCTCCATTTGCCAAAAATAGGCCGTGGACAAAGCCGCGCCCAAAAATAACCGCCCGAAGGCCGGGGCGCCAAGTTCGTCCAGCGGAAAAAGGCCACAAAAACGGGTGGGCTATAGCCTTGGGGGGTGGGGCTGGCCATGTTCGTCCGCCGGACTCGGAATGCCGCGAGACTTTAAGAGGGGCCTCCGCGTGACAAAAATAGGCCTCGGGCACAGCTGTACCCAAAAATAACTGCCCGAAGCACGGGGCGCCAAGTTCGTCCGGCGGAAAAAGGCAACAAAAACAGGTGGGCTATAGCCTTGGGGGGTGGGGCTGGCCAACATCGTCCGCCGGACTTGGAATGGCGCGAGACTTTGCACGGCGCCTCCGTGTGCCAAAAAGTGGCCGTGGGCACAGCCGCGCCTAAAAATAACCACCCGAAGGCCGGCGCGCCAAGTTCGTCCAGCGGATAAAGCCCACAAAATCGGGTGGGCTATTGCCTTGGGGTGTGGGGCTGGCCAACTTCGTCCGCCGGACTCGGAATGGTGCGAGCGTTTGCGAGGCACCTCTGTGTGCCAAAAATTGGCCGCGGGCACAGCCGCGCCCAAAAATAACCGCCCGAAGGCCGGGGCGCCAAGTTCGTCCAGCGGAAAAAGGCCACAAAAACGGGTGGGCTATAAGGCCCTGCCTCTGAAGTGCCAACGGTCTC
>NW_006262033.1:0-860 GCF_000493195.1 Citrus x clementina
TGTGCAAAAGTAGGCCGTGGGCAAAGCCGCGCCCAAAATAACCGCCCGAAGGCCGGGGCGCCAAGTTCGTCCAGCGGAAAAAGCCCACAAAAACGGGTGGGCTATAGCCTTGGGGGGGGGGGGCTGGCCAAATTCGTCCGCTGGACTCGGAATGCCGCAAGAATTTGCGAGGGGCCCCCGTGTGCCAAAAATAGGCCACGGGCACAGCCGCACCCAAAAATAACCGCCCGAAGGCCGGGGCGCCAAGTTCGTCCAGCCGAAAAAGGCCACAAAAACGGGTTGGCAATAGCCTTGGGGGGTGGGGCTGGCCAACTTCGTCCGCCGGACACGGAATGCCGCGATGCTTTGCGAGGGGCCTCCGTGTGCCAAAAATAGGCCGCGGCCAAAGCCGCGCCCAAAAATAACCGCCCGAAGGACGGGGCGCCAAGTTCGTCCAGCGGAAAAAGGCCACAAAAACGGGTGGGCTATAGCCTTGGGGGGTGGGGCTGGCCAACTTCGTCCGCCGGATTCGGAATGCCGCAAAACTTTGCGAGGGGCCTCCGTGTGTAAAAACTAGACCGCGGGCAAAGCCGCGCCCAAAAATAACCGCCCGAAGGCCGGGGCGCCAAGTTCGTCCAGCGGAAAAAGGCCACAAAAACGGGTGGGCTATAGCCATGGGGGGTGGGGCTGGCCAACTTCGTCCGCCGGACTCAGAATGCCGCAAGACTTTGCGAGGGGCCTCCGTGTGCCAAAAATAGGCCGTGGGCCAAGCCGCGCACAAAAATAACAGCCTGATGCCCGGGGCGCCAAGTTCGTCCAGCGGAGAAAGGCCACAAAAACGGGTGGGCTATAGCCTTGGGGGGTGGGTCTGGCCAACTTCG
>NW_006262033.1:2330-4092 GCF_000493195.1 Citrus x clementina
GGTCCTCCGTGTGCCAAAAATAGGCCGCGGGCAAAGCCGTACCAAAAAATAACCGCCCGAAGTCCGGGGCGCAAAGTTCGTCCAGCGGAAAAAGGCCACAAAAACGGTTGCGCTATAGCCTTGGGGGGTGGGGCTGGCCCACTTCGTCCGCCGGACTCGGAATGCCTCGAGACTTTGTGTGGGGCCTCGTTGTGCCAAAAATAGGCCACGGGCACAGACGCGCCCAAAAATAACTGCCCGAAGGCCGGGGCGCCAAGTTCGTCCAGCGGAAAAAGGCCACAAAAACGGGTGGGCTATAGCCTTGGGGGGTGGGGCTGGCCAACTTCATCCGCCGGACTCGGAATGCTATGAGACCTTGCGAGGGGTCTCCGTGTGCCAAAAATAGGCCGCGGGCAAAGCCGCGCCCAAAAATAACAACCCGAAGGCCGGGGCGCCAAGTTCATCCAGCGGAAAAAAGGCCACATAAACGGGTGGGCTATAGCCTTGGGGGGTGGGGCTGGCCAACTTCGTCCGCCAGACTCGGAATGCCGCGAGACTTTGTGAGGGCCCTCCGTGTGCCAAAAATAGGCCGCGGCCAAAGCCGCGCCCAAAAATAACCGCCCGAAGGCCGAGGCGCCAAGTTCGTCCAGCGGAAAAAGGCCACAAAAACGGGTGGGCTATAGCCTTGGGGGGTGGGGCTGGCCAACTTCGTCCGCCGGACTCGGAATGCTACGAGACCTTGCGAAGGGCCTCCGTTTGCCAAAAATAGGCCACGGACAAAGCCGAGCCCAAAAATAACCGCTCGAAGGCCGGGGCGCCAAGTTCGTCCAGCGGAAAAAGGCCACACAAACGGGTGGGCTATAGCCTTGGGGGGTGGGGCTGGCCAACTTCGTCCGCCGGACTCGGAATGCCGCGAGACTTTGAGATGGGCCTCCGTGTGCCAAAAATAGGCCGCGGACAAAGCCGAGCCCAAAAATAACTGCCCGAAGGCCGGGGCGCCAACTTCGCCCAGCGGAAAATGGCCACAAAAACGGGTGGGCTATAGCCTTGGGGGGTGGGGCTGGCCAACTTCGTCCGCCGGACTTCGAATGCCGCGAGACTTTGCGACGGGCCTCCGTGTGCCAAAAATAGGCCGTGCGCAAAGCCGTACCCAAAAATAACCGCCCGAATGCTGGGACGCCGAGTTCGTCCAGCGGAAAAAGGCTACACAAACGGGTGGGCTATAGCCATGCGGGGTGGGGCTGGCCAACTTCGTCCGCCGGACTCGGAATGCCGCGAGACTTTGCGAGGGGCCTCCAAGTGCCAAAAATAGGCCGCGGGCAAAGCCGCGCCAAAAAATAACCGCCCGAAGGCCGAGGCGCCAAGTTCTTCCAGCGGAAAAAGGCCACAAAAACGGGTGGGCTATAGCCTTGGGGGGTGGGGCTGGCCAACTTCGTCCGCCGGACTCGGAATGCTACGAGACTTTGCGAGGGGCCTCCGTGTGCCAAAAATAGGCCGCGGGCAAAGCCGCGCCCAAAAATAACGACCCGAAGGCCGGATCGTCAAGTTCGTCCAGCGGAAAAAGGCCACAAAAACGGGTGGGCTATAGCCTTGGGGGGTGGGGCTGGCCAACTTCGTCCGCCGGACTCGGAATGCTACGAGACCTTGCGAAGGGCCTCCGTTTGCCAAAAATAGGCCACGGACAAAGCCGAGCCCAAAAATAACCGCTCGAAGGCCGGGGCGCCCAGTTCGTCCAGCGGAAAAAGGCCACCAAAACCGGTGCGCTATACCCTTGGGGGGTGGG
>NW_006262033.1:4230-5686 GCF_000493195.1 Citrus x clementina
AAAAGGCTGCTCTATGTGACGCAAGCTATAGCCTTGGGGGGTGGGGCTGGCCAACTTCGTCCGCCGGACTTGGAATGCCGCGAGACTTTGCGAGGGGCCTCCCTGTGCCAAAAATAGGCCGCGGGCAAAGCCGCGTCCAAAAATAACTGCCCGAAGGCGTTCGTCCAGCGGAAAAAGGCCACAAAAACGGGTGGGCTATAGCCTTGGGGGGTGGGGCTGGCCAACTTCGTCCGCCGGACTCGGAATGGTGCGAGACATTGCGAGGTGCCTCCGTGTGCCAAAAATAGGCCGCGGGCAACGCCGCACCCAAAAATAACCACACGAAGGCCGGGGCGCCAAGTTCGTCCCGCGGAAAAAGGCCACACAAACGGGTGGGCTATAGCCTTGGGGGGTTGGGCACGCCAACTTCGTCCGCCGGTCTCGGAATGCCGCGAGACTTTGCGAGGGTCCTCCGTGTGCCAAAAATAGGCCGCGGGCAAAGCCGCGCCCAAAAATAACACCCCGAAGGCCGGGGCGCCAAGTTCGTCCAGCGGAAAAAGGCCACAAAAACGGGTGGGCTATAGCCTTGGGGGGTGGGGCTGGCCAACTTCGTCCGCCGGACTTGGAATGCCGTGAGACTTTGCGAGGGGCCACCGTGTGCTAAAAATAGGCCGTGGGTAAAGCCGCGCCCAAAAATAACCTCCCGAAGGCCGGGGCGCCAAGTTCGTCCAGCGGAAAAAGGCCACAAAAATGGGTGGGTTATAACCTTGGGGTTTGGGGCTGGCCTACTTCGCCCGCCAGACTCGGAATGCCGTGAGACTTTGCGAGGGGACTGCATGCGCCAAAAATAGGCCACGGCCAAAGCCATGCCCAAAATAACCGCCCGAAGGCCGGGGCGCCAAGTACGTCCAGCGGACAAAGGCCACAAAAACGGGTGGGCTATAACCATGGGGTTTGGGGCTGGCCAACTTTGTCAGCCGGACTCGGAAAGCCGCGAGACTTTGCGAGGGGCCTCCGTGTGCCAAAAATAGGCCGCGGACAAAGCCGCACCCAAAAATAACCGCCTGAAGGCCGGGGCGCCAAGTTCGTCCAGCGGAAAAAGGCCACAAAAATGGGTGGGCTATAACCTTGGGGTTTGGGGCTGGCCTACTTCGCCCGCCGGACTCGGAAAGCCGCGAGACTTTGCGAGGGGCCTCCGTGCGCCAGACATAGGCCGCGGCCAAAGCCGCGCCCATAAATAACCGCCCGAAGGCCGGGGCGCCAAGCTCGTCCTGCGGAAAAAGGCCACAAAAACGGGTGGGCTATAGCCTTTGGGGGTGGGGCAGGCCAACTTCGTCCGCCGGACTCGGAATGCCGCGAGACTTTGCAAGAGGCCTCCGTGTGCCAAAAATAGGCCGCGGGGAAAGCCGCACCCAAAAATAACGGCCGGAAGGCCGAGGCACCAAGTTCGTCCAGCGGAAAAAGGCCACAAAAGCGG
>NW_006262033.1:5868-6609 GCF_000493195.1 Citrus x clementina
TGGGCTATAACCTTGGGGTTTGGGGCTGGCCAACTTCGTCCGCCGGACTCGGAATGGCGCGAGACTTTGCGAGGCGCCTCCGTGTGCCAAAAATAGGCCATGGGCACAGCCGCGCCAAAAAAAAACCGCCCGAAGGTCGGGGCGCCAAGTTCGTCCAGCGGAAAAAGCCCACAAAAACGGGTGGGCTATAGCCTTCGAGGGTAGGGCTGGCCAACTTCGTCCGCCGGACTCGGAATGGCGTGAGACTTTGCGAGGCATCTCCGCGTGCCAAAAATAGGCCACGGGCACAGCCGCGCCCAAAAATAACCACCCAAAGGCCGGAGCGCCAAGTTCGTCCAGTGGAAAAAGCCCACAAAAACGGGTGGGCTATAGCCTATGGGGGTGGGGCTGGCCAATTTCGTCCGCCGGACTCGGAATGGCGCGAGACTTTGCGAGGTGCCTCCGTGTGCCAAAAATAGGCCGCGGGCAAAGCCGCGCCCAAAAATAACCGCCCGAAGGCCGGGGCGCCAAGATCGTGCAGCGGAAAAAGGCCACAAAAACGGGTGGGCTATAGCCTTGGGGGGTGGGGCTGGCCAACTTCGTCCGCCGGACACGGAATGGCACGAAACTTTCCGAGGCGCCTCTGTGTACCAAAAATAGGCAGCGGGCACAGCCTCGACTAAAAATAACCTCCCGAAGGCCGGGGCGCCAAGTTCATCCAGCGGAAAAAGCCCACCAAATTTGGTGGGCTATAGCCTTGGG
>NW_006262033.1:7386-8370 GCF_000493195.1 Citrus x clementina
AGGGGCCTCCGGGTGCCAAAAATAGGCCGCGGGCAAAGCCGCGCCCAAAAATAACCGCCCGAAGGCCGGAGCGCCAAGTTCGTCCAGCGGAAAAAGGCCACAGAAACGGGTGGGCTATAGCCTTGGGGGGTGGGGCTGGCCAACTTTGTCTGCCGGACTCGGAATGGCGTGAGACTTTGCGAGGCGTCTCCGCGTGCCAAAAATAGGCGACGGGCACAGCCGCGCCCAAAAATAACCACCCAAAGGCCGGAGCGCCAAGTTCGTCCAGTGGAAAAAGCCCACAAAAACGGGTGGGCTATAGCCTTGGGGGGTGGGGCTGGCCAATTTCGTCCGCCGGACTCGGAATGGCGCGAGACTTTGCGAGGGGCCTCCGTGTGCCAAAAATAGGCCGCGGTCAAAGCCACGCCCAAAAATAACCGCCCGAAGGCCGGGGCGCCAAGTTCGTCCAGCGGAAAAAGGCAACAAAAACGGGTGGGCTATAGCCTTGGGGGGTGGGGCTGGCCCACTTCGTCCGCCGGACTCGGAATGCCGCGAGACTTTGCGAGGGGCCTCCGTGCGCCAAAAATAGGCTGCGGGCAAAGCCGCGCCCAAAAATAACCGCCCGAAGGCCGGAGCGCCAAGTTCGTCCAGCGGAAAAAGGCCACAAAAACGGGTGGGCTATAGCCTTGAGGGGTGGGGCTGGCCCACTTAGTCCGCCGGACTCGGAATGCCGCGAGACTTTGCGAGGGGCCTCCGTGTGCTAAAAATAGGCCGCGGGCAAATCCACGCCCAAAAATAACGGCCCGAAGGCCGGGGCGCCAAGTTCGTCCAGCGGAAAAAGGCCACAAAAATGGGTGGGCTATAGCCTTGGGGGGTGGGGCTGGCCAACTTCGTCCGCCGGACTCGGAATGCCATCAGACTTTGCGAGGGGCCTCCGTGTGCCAAAAATAGGATACGGGTAAAGCAGTGGCCAAAAATAACTGCCCGAAGGCCGGGGCGCCAAGT
>NW_006262032.1:0-1533 GCF_000493195.1 Citrus x clementina
TTTTTTGGCACACGGAATTTGCACGCAAAATTTGGGACCATTCCGAATTTCGCGGACAAATTTTAGCCCACCCCCCCACCAAGGATATAAGCCAACCGATTTTGGGCCATTTTTTTGTGGGGGGGTCTTGGTGCCCCGACCATCGGGGGATGAATTTTTGGGCGGGATTCTGCCCGTGGCCTATTTTTGGCACACGGAACTCGCCCGCAAAGTCTGGGGCCATTCCGAGTCCGGCGGACGAATTTCGCCCACGCCCCACACCAAGGCTATAGCCCACCCGTTTTTTGGCCATTTTTCTGCTGGGGGGTGTTGGCACCCCGACCTTCGGGGGCTGATTTTTGGGCACGGCTGTGCCTGTGGCCAATTTTTGGCACACGGAGGCCGCCCGCAACGTCTGGGGACATTCCGAGTTCGGCGGACGAACTTCGCCCACGCCCCCCACCAAGGCTATAGCCCGCCCACCCTTTTTTTCGCCATTTTTCCGCTGGGGGGTCTTGGCGCCCCGACCTTCGGGGGCTGATTTTTGGGCGCGGCTGTGCCTGTGGCCTATTTTTGGCACACGGAGGCCGCCCGCAACGTCTGGGGCCATTCCGAGTCCGGCGGACGAACTTCGCCCACGCCCCCCACCAAGGCTATAGCCCACCCATTTTTTGGCCATTTTTCCGCTGGGGGAGTCTTGGCACCCCGACCTTCGGGGGCTGATTTTTGGGCGCGGCTCTGCCCGTGGCCTATTTTTGGCACACGGAGGCCGCCCGCAAAGTCTGGGGCCATTCCGAGTCCGGCGGACGAACTTCGCCCACGCCCCCCACCAAGGCTATAGCCCACCCGTTTTTTGGCCATTTTTCCGCTGGGGGGTGTTGGCACCCCGACCTTCGGGGGCTGATTTGTGGGCGCGGCTCGGCCCGTGGCCTATTTTTGGCACACGGAAGCCGCCCGCAAAGTCTGGGGCCATTCCGAGTCCGGCAGACGAACTTCGCCCACGCCCCCCACCAAGGCTATAGCCCACCCGTTTTTTGGCCATTTTTCCGCTGGGGGGTCTTGGCACTCCGACCTTCGGGGGCTGATTTTTGGGTGCGGCCCTGCCCGTGGCCTATTTTTGGCACACGGAGGCCGCCCGCGAAGTCTGGGGCCATTCCGAGTCCGGCGGACGAACTTCGCCCACGCCCCCCACCAAGGCTATAGCCCACCCTTTTTTTGGCCATTTTTCCGCTGGGGGGTGTTGGCACCCCGACCTTCGGGGGCTGATTGTTGGGCGCGGCTGTGCCCGTGGCCTATTTTTGGCACACGGAGGCTGCCCGCAACGTCTGGGGCCATTCCGAGTCCGGCGGACGAACTTCGCCCACGCCCCCCACCAAGCTATAGCCCACCCTTTTTTTGGCCATTTTTCCGCTGGGGGGTGTTGGCACCCCCGACCTTCGGGGGCTGATTGTTGGCGCGGCTGTGCCCGTGGCCTATTTTTGGCACACGGAGGCCCGCCCGCAAGTCTGGGGCCATTCCGAGTCCGGCGGACGAACTTCGCCCACGCCCCCCACC
>NW_006262032.1:1915-5632 GCF_000493195.1 Citrus x clementina
TTTGGCCATTTTTCCGCTGGGGGGTCTTGGCACCCCGACCTTCGGGGGCTGATTTTTGGGCGCGGCTCTGCCCGTGGCCTATTGTTGGCACACGGAGGCCGCCCGCAAAGTCTGGGGCCATTCCGAGTCCGGCGGACGAACTTCGCCCACGCCCCCCACCAAGGCTATAGCCCACCCGTTTTTTGGCCATTTTTCCGCTGGGGGGTCTTGGCGCCCCGACCTTCGGGGACTGATTTTTGGGCGCAGCTCTGCCCGTGGCCTATTTTTGGCACACGGAGGCCGCCCGCAAAGTCTGGGGCCATTCCGAGTCCGGCGGACGAACTTCGCCCACGCCCCCCACCAAGGCTATAGCCCACCCGTTTTTTGGCCATTTTTCCGCTGGGGGGTGTTGGCACCCCGACCTTCGGGGGCTGATTTTTGGGCGCGGCTGTGCCCGTGGCCTATTTTTGGTACACGGAAGCCGCCTGCAAAGTCCGGGGCCATTCCGAGTCCGGCGGACGAACTTCGCCCACGCCCCCCACCAAGGCTATAGCCCACCCGTTTTTTGTCCATTTTTCCGCTGGGGGGTCTTGGCGCCCCGACCTTCGGGGGCTGATTTTTGGGCGCGACTCTGCCCGTGGCCTATTTTTGGCACACGGAAGCCGCCCGCAAAGTCTGGGGCCATTCCGAGTCCGGCGGACGAACTTCACCCGCGCCCCCCACCAAGGCTATAGCCCACCCGTTTTTTGGCCATTTTTCCGCTGGGGGGCCTTGGCGCCCCGACCTTCGGGGGCTGATTTTTGGGCGCGGGTGTGCCCGTGGCCTGTTTTTGGCACACGGAGGCCGCCCGTAAAGTCTGGGGCCATTCCGAGTTCGGCGGACGAACTTCGCCCACGCCCCCCACCAAGGCTATAGCCCACCCGTTTTTTGGCCATTTTTCCGCTGGGGGGTCTTGGCGCCCTGACCTTCGGGAGCTGATTTTTGGGCGCGGCTGTGCCCGTGGCCTATTTTTGGCACACGGAGGCCGCCCGCAAAGTCTGGGGCCATTCCGAGTCCGGCGGACGAACTTCGCCCACGCCCCCCACCAAGGCTATAGCCCACCCGTTTTTTGGCCATTTTTCCGCTGGGGGGTCTTGGCGCCCCGACCTTCGGGGGCTGATTTTTGGGCGCGGCTGTGCCCGTGGCCTATTTTTGGCACACGGAGGCCGCCCGCAAAGTCTGGGGCCATTCCTAGTCCGGCGGACGAACTTCGCCCACGCCCCCCACCAAGGCTATAGCCCACCCGTTTTTTGGCCATTTTTCCGCTGGGGGGTCTTGGCACCCCGACCTTCGGGGGCTGATTTTTGGGCGCGGCTCTGCCCGTGGCCTATTTTTGGCACACGGAAGCCGCCCGCAAAGTCTGGGGCCATTCCGAGTCCGGCGGACAAACTTCGCCCACGCCCCCCACCAAGGCTATAGCCCACCCGTTTTTTGCCCATTTTTCCGCTGGGGGGTCTTGGCGCCCCGACCTTCGGGGACTGATTTTTGGGCGCAGCTCTGCCCGTGGCCTATTTTTGGCACACGGAGGCCGCCCGCAAAGTCTGGGGCCATTCCGAGTCCGGCGGACGAACTTCGCCCACGCCCCCTACCAAGGCTATAGCCCACCCGTTTTTTGGCCATTTTTCCGCTGGGGGGTGTTGGCACCCCGACCTTCGGGGGCTGATTTTTGGGCGCGGCTGTGCCCGTGGCCTATTTTTGGCACACGGAGGCCGCCCGCAACGTCTGGGGCCATTCCGAGTCCGGCGGACGAACTTCGCCCACGCCCCCCACCAAGGCTATAGCCCACCCTTTTTTTGGCCATTTTTCCGCTTGGGGGTGTTGGCACCCCGACCTTCGGGGGCTGATTGTTGGGCGCGGCTGTGCCCGTGGCCTATTTTTGGCACACGGAGGCCGCCCGCAACGTCTGGGGCCATTCCGAGTCCGGCGGACGAACTTCGCCCACGCCCCCCACCAAGGCTATAGCCCACCCGTTTTTTGGCCATTTTTCCGCTTGGGGGTCTTGGCACCCCGACCTTCGGGGGCTGATTTTTGGGCGCGGCTCTGCCCGTGGCCTATTTTTGGCACACGGAGGCCGCCCGCAAAGTCTGGGGCCATTCCGAGTCCGGCGGACGAACTTCGCCCACGCCCCCCACCAAGGCTATAGCCCACCCGTTTTTTGGCCATTTTTCCGCCGGGGGGTCTTGGCACCCCGACCTTCCGGGGCTGATTTTTGGGCGCTGCTGTGCCAGTGGCCTATTTTTGGCGCACGGAGGCCGCCCGCCAAGTCTAGGGCCATTCCGAGTCCGGCGGACGAACTTCGCCCACGCCCCCCACCAAGGCTATAGCCCACCCGTTTTTTGGCCATTTTTCCGCTGGGGGGCCTTGGCGCCCCGACCTTCGGGGGCTGATTTTTGGGCGCGGGTGTGCCCGTGGCCTGATTTTGGCACACGGAGGCCGCCCGCAAAGTCTGGGGCCATTCCGAGTCCGGCGGACGAACTTCGCCCACGCCCCCCACCAAGGCTATAGCCCGTCCACCCATTTTTTGCCCATTTTTCCGCTGGGGGGTCTAGGCGCCCCGACCTTCGGGGGCTGATTTTTGGGCGCGGGTGTGCCCGTGGCCTGTTTTTGGCACATGAAGGCCGCCCTCAAAGTCTGGGGCCATTCCGAGTCCGGCGGACGAACTTCGCCCACGCCCCCCACCAAGGCTATAGCCCAACCGTTTTTTGGCCATTTTTCCGCTGGGGGGTCTTGGCGCCCCGACCTTCGGGGGCTGATTTTTGGGCGCGGCTGCGCCCGTGGCCTATTTTTGGCACACGGAGGCCGCCCGCAAAGTCTGGGGCCTTTCCGAGTCCGGCGGACGAACTTCGCCCACGCCCCCCACCAAGGCTATAGCCCACCCGTTTTTTGGCCATTTTTCCGCTGGGGGGTCTTGGCACCCCGACCTTCGGGGGCTGATTTTTGGGCGCGGCTCTGCCCGTGGCCTGTTTTTGGCACACGGAAGCCGCCCGCAAAGTCTGGGGCCATTCCGAGTCCGGCGGACGAACTTAGGCCACGCCCCCCACCAAGGCTATAGCCCACCCGTTTTTTGGCCATTTTTCCGCTGGGGGGTCTTGGCGCCCCGACCTTCGGGGGCTGATTTTTGGGCGCGGCTGTGCCCGTGGCCTATTTTTGGCACACGGAGGCCGCCCGCAACGTCTGGGGCCATTCCGAGTCCGGCGGACGAACTTCGCCCACGCCCCCCACCAAGGCTAAAGCCCACCCGTTTTTTGGCCATTTTTCCGCTGGGGGGTGTTGGCATCCCGACCTTCGGGGGCTGATTTTTGGGCGTGGCTCTGCCCGTGGGCTATTTTTGGCACACGGAAGCCGCCCGCAAAGTCTGGGGCCATTCCGAGTCCGGCGGACGAACTTCGCCCACGCCCCCCACCAAGGCGATAGCCCACCCGTTTTTTGGCCGTTTTTCCGTTGGGGTTCTTGGCACCCCGACCTTCGGGGGCTGATTTTTGGGCGCGGCTGTGCCCGTGGCCTATTTTTGGCACACGGAGGCCGCCCGCAACGTCTGGGGCCATTCCGAGTCCGGCGGACGAACTTCGCCCACGCCCCCCACCAAGGCTATAGCCGACCCGTTTTTTTGCCATTTTTCCGCTCGGGGGTCTTGGCACCCCGACATTCGGGGGCTGTTTTTTGGGCGCGGCTGTGCCCGTGGCCTATTTTTGGCACACG
>NW_006262032.1:6084-6634 GCF_000493195.1 Citrus x clementina
CCATTTTTCCGCTGGGGGGTCTTGGCACCCCGACCTTCGGGGGCTGATTTTTGGGCGCGGCTGCGCCCGTGGCCTATTTTTAGCACACGGAGGCCGCCCGCCAAGTCTGGGGCCATTCCGAGTCCGGCGGATGAACTTTGCCCACGCCCCCCACCAAGGCTATAGCCCACCCGTTTTTTGGCCATTTTTCCGCTGGGGGGTCTTGGCACCCCGACCTTCGGGGGCTGATTTTTGGGCGCGGCTGTGCCCTTGACCTATTTTTGGCGCCCGGAGGCCGCCTGCAAAGTTTGGGGCCATTCCGAGTCCGGCGGACGAACTTCGCCCACGCCCCCCACCAAGGCTATAGCCCACCCGTTTTTTGGCCATTTTTCCGCTGGGGGGTCTTGGCACCCCGACCTTCGGGGGCTGATTTTTGGGCGCAGCTGTGCCTGTGGCCTATTATTGGCCCACGGAGGCGGCCCGCCAAGTCCGGGGCCATTCCGAGTCCGGCGGACGAACTTCGCCCACGTCCCCCACCAAGGCTATAGTCCACCGTTTTTTGGCCATTTTT
>NW_006262031.1:0-5792 GCF_000493195.1 Citrus x clementina
TGGTGGGGGGCGTGGGCGAAGTTCGTCCGCCGGACTCGGAATTGCCCCAGACTTTGCGGGCGGCCTCCGTGTGCCAAAAATAGGCCACGGGCACAGCCGCGCCCAAAAATGAGCGCCCGAAGGTCGGGGCGCCAGCACCCCCCAGCGGAAAAATGGCCAAGAAACGGGTGTGCTATAGCCTTGGCGGGGGGCGTGGGCGAAGTTCGTCCGCCGGACTCGGAATGGCCCCAGACTTTGCGGGCGGCCTACGTGTGCCAAAAATAGGCCACGGGCACAGCCGCGCCCAAAAATGAGCGCCCGAAGGTCGGGGCGCCAACACCCCCCAGCGGAAAAATGGCCAAGAAACGGGTGTGCTATAGCCTTGGCGGGGGGCGTGGGCGAAGTTCATCCGCCGGACTCGGAATGGCCCCAGACTTTATGGGCGGCCTCCGTGTGCCAAAAATAGGCCAGGGGCACAGCCGCGCCCAAAAATGAGCGCCCTAAGGTCGGGGCGCCAACACCCCCCAGCGGAAAAATGGCCAAAAAACGGGTGGGCTATAGCCTTGGCGGGGGGCGTGGGCGAAGTTCGTCCGCCGGACTCGGAATGGCCCCAGAGTTTGCGGGCGGCCTTCGTGTGCCAAAAATAGGAAACGGGCACAGCCGCGCCCAAAAATGAGCTCCCGAAGGTCGGGTTCCAACACCCCCCAGCGGAAAATTGGCCAAAAAACGGGTGGGCTATAGCCTTTGCAGGGGGCGTGGGCGAAGTTCGTCCGCCGGACTCGGAAAGGCCCCAGACTTTGCGGGCGGCCTCCGTGTGCCAAAAATAGGCCACGGGCACAGCCGCACCCTAAAATGAGCTCCCGAAGGTCGGGTTCCAACACCCCCCAGCGGAAAATTGGCCAAAAAACGTGTGGGCTATAACCTTGGTGGGGGGCGTGGGCGAAGTTCGTCCGCCGGACTCGGAATGGCCCCAGACTTTGCGGGCGGCCTCCGTGTGCAAAAAATAGGCCACGGGCACAGCCGCGCCCAAAAATGAGCGCCCGAAGGTCGGGCCGCCAACACCCCCCAGCGGAAAAATGGCCAAAAAACGGGTGGGCTATAGCCTTTGGCGGGGGGCGTGGGCGAAGTTCGTCCGCCGGACTCGGAATGGCCCCAGACTTTGCCGGGCAGCCTCCGTGTGCCAAAAATAGGCCACGGGCACAGCCGCGCCCAAAAAATGAGCGCCGGAAGGTCGGGGCGCCAACACCCCCCAGCGGAAAATTGGCCGAAAAACGGGTGGCCTATAGCCTTGGTGGGGGGCGTGGGCGAAGTTCGTCCGCCGGACTCGGAATGGCCCCAGAGTTTGCGGGCGGCCTCCGTGCGCCAAAAATAGACCACGAGCACAGCCGCGCCCAAAAATGAGCGCCCGAAGGTCGGGGCGCCAACACCCCCCTGCGGAAAATTGGCCGAAAAACGGGTGGTCTATAGCCTTGGTGGGGGGCGTGGGCGAAGTTCGTCCGCCGGACTCGGAATGTCCCCAGACTTTGCGGGCGGCCTCCGTGTGCCAAAAATAGGCCACGGGCACAGCCGCGCCCAAAAATGAGCGCCCGAAGGTCGGGGCGCCAGCACCCCCCAGCGGAAAAATGGCCCAGAAACGGGTGGGCTATAGCCTTGGCGGAGGGCGTGGGCGAAGTTCGTCCGCCGGACTCGGAATGGCCCCAGACTTTGCGGGCGACCTCCGTGTGCCCAAAATAGGCCATGGGCACAGCCGCGCCCAAAAATGAGCGCCCGAAGGTCGGGGCGCCAGCACCCCCAAGCGGAAAAATGGCCAAAAAACGGTTGGGCTATAGCCTTCGTGGGGGGCGTGGGCGATGCTCGTCCGCCGGACTCGGAATGGCCCCAGACTTTGCGGGCGGCCTCCGTGCGCCAAAAATAGGCCACGGGCACAGCCGCGCCCAAAAATGAGCATCCGAAGGTCGGGGCGCCAACACCCCCCAGCGGAAAAATGGCCAAAAAACGTGTGGGCTATAGCCTTGGTGGGGGGCGTGGGCGAAGTTCGTCCGCCGGACTCGGAATGGCCCCAGACTTTATGGGCGGCCTCCGTGTGCCAAAAATAGGCCACTGGCACAGCCGCGCCCAAAAACGAGCGCCCGAAGGTCGGGGCGCCAACACCCCCCAGCGGAAAATTGGCCGAAAAACGGGTGGCCTATAGCCTTGGTGGGGGGCGTGGGCGAAGTTCGTCCGCCGGACTCGGAATGGCCCCAGACTTTGCGGGCGGCCTCCGTGTGCCAAAAATAGGCCACGGGCACAGCTGCGCCCAAAAATGAGCGCCCGAAGGTCGGGGCGCCAGCACCTCCCAGCGGAAAAATGGCGAAGAAACGGGTGTGATATAGCCTTGGCGGGGGGCGTGGGCGAAGTTCGTCCGCCGGACTCGGAATGGCCCCAGACTTTGCGGGCGGCCTCCGTGTGCCAAAAATAGGCCACGGGCACAGCCGCGCCCAAAAATGAGCGCCCGAAGGTCGGGGCGCCAACACCCCCCAGCGGAAAAATAGCCAAAAAACGGGTGGGCTATAGCCTTGGCGGGGGGCGTGGGCGAAGTTCGTCCGCCGGACTCGGAATGGCCCCAGACTTTATGGGCGGCCTCCGTGCGCCAAAAATAGGCAACGGGCACAGCCGCGCCCAAAAATGAGCGCCCGAAGGTCGGGGCGCCAACACCCCCCAGCGGAAAATTGGCCGAAATACGGGTGGCCTATAGCCTTGGCGGGGGGCGTGGGCGAAGTTCGTCCGCCGGACTCGGAAAGGCCCCAGACTTTGCGGGCGGCCTCCGTGTGCCAAAAATAGGCCACGGGCACAGCCGCACCCTAAAATGAGCTCCCGAAGGTCTGGTTCCAACACCCCCCAGCGGAAAATTGGCCAAAAAACGTGTGGGCTATAACCTTGGTGGGGGGCGTGGGCGAAGTTCGTCCGCCGGACTCGGAATGGCCCCAGACTTTGCGGGCGGCCTCCGTGTGCAAAAAATAGGCCACGGGCACAGCCGCGCCCAAAAATGAGCGCCCGAAGGTCGGGCCGCCAACACCCCCCAGCGGAAAAATGGCCAAAAAACGGGTGGGCTATAGCCTTGGCGGGGGGCGTGGGCGAAGTTCGTCCGCCGGACTCGGAATGGCCCCAGACTTTGCGGGCGGCCTCCGTGTGCCAAAAATAGGCCACCGACACAGCCGCGCCCAAAAATGAGCGCCCGAAGGTCGGGGCGCCAACACCCCCCAGCGGAAAAATGGCCCAGAAACGGGTGTGCTATAGCCTTGGCGGGGGGCGTGGGCGAAGTTCGTCCGCCGGACTCGGAATGGCCCCAGACTTTGCGGGCGGCCTCCGTGTGCCAAAAATAGGCCACGGGCACAGCCGCGCCAAAAAATGAGCGCCGGAAGGTCGGGGCGCCAACACCCCCCAGCGGAAAATTGGCCGAAAAACGGGTGGCCTATAGCCTTGGTGGGGGGCGTGGGCGAAGTTCGTCCGCCGGACTCGGAATGGCCCCAGACTTTGCGGGCGGCCTCCGTGCGCCAAAAATAGACCACGAGCACAGCCGCGCCCAAAAATGAGCGCCCGAAGGTCGGGGCGCCAACACCCCCCTGCGGAAAATTGGCCGAAAAACGGGTGGCCTATAGCCTTGGTGGGGGGCGTGGGCGAAGTTCGTCCGCCGGACTCGGAATGGCCCCAGACTTTGCGGGCGGCCTCCGTGTGCCAAAAATAGGCCACGGGCACAGCCGCGCCCAAAAATGAGCGCCCGAAGGTCGGGGCGCCAGCACCCCCCAGCGGAAAAATGGCCCAGAAACGGGTGGGCTATAGCCTTGGCGGGGGGCGTGGGCGAAGTTCGTCCGCCGGACTCGGAATGGCCCCAGACTTTGCGGGCGACCTCCGTGTGCCCAAAATAGGCCACGGGCACAGCCGCGCCCAAAAATGAGCGCCCGAAGGTCGGGGCGCCAGCACCCCCAAGCGGAAAAATGGCCAAAAAACGGTTGGGCTATAGCCTTCGTAGGGGGCGTGGGCGATGCTCGTCCGCCGGACTCGGAATGGCCCCAGACTTTGCGGGCGGCCTCCGTGCGCCAAAAATAGGCCACGGGCACAGCCGCGCCCAAAAATGAGCATCCGAAGGTCGGGGCGCCAACACCCCCCAGCGGAAAAATGGCCAAAAAACGTGTGGGCTATAGCCTTGGTGGGGGGCGTGGGCGAAGTTCGTCCGCCGGACTCGGAATGGCCCCAGACTTTATGGGCGGCCTCCGTGTGCCAAAAATAGGCCACGGGCACAGCCGCGCCCAAAAATGAGCGCCCTAAGGTCGGGGCGCCAACACCCCCCAGCGGAAAAATGGCCAAAAAACGGGTGGGCTATAGCCTTGGCGGGGGGCGTGGGCGAAGTTCGTCCGCCGGACTCGGAATGGCCCTAGACTTTGCGGGCGGCCTTCGTGTGCCAAAAATAGGCCACGGGCACAGCCGCGCCCAAAAATGAGCATCCGAAGGTCGGGGCGCCAACACCCCCCAGCGGAAAAATGGCCAAAAAACGTGTGGGCTATAGCCTTGGTGGGGGGCGTGGGCGAAGTTCGTCCGCCGGACTCGGAATGGCCCCAGACTTTATGGGCGGCCTCCGTGTGCCAAAAATAGGCCACGGGCACAGCCACGCCCAAAAATGAGCGCCCTAAGGTCGGGGCGCCAACACCCCCCAGCGGAAAAATGGCCAAAAAACGGGTGGGCTATAGCCTTGGCGGGGGGCGTGGGCGAAGTTCGTCCGCCGGACTCGGAAAGGCCCCAGACTTTGCGGGCGGCCTCCGTGTGCCAAAAATAGGCCACGGGCACAGCCGCGCCCTAAAATGAGCTCCCGAAGGTCGGGTTCCAACACCCCCCAGCGGAAAATTGGCCAAAAAACGTGTGGGCTATAGCCTTGGTGGGGGGCGCGGGCGAAGTTCGTCCGCCGGACTCGGAATGGCCCCAGACTTTGCGGGCGGCCTCCGTGTGCCAAAAATAGGCCACGGGCACAGCCGCGCCCAAAAATGAGCGCCCGAAGGTCGGGCCGCCAACACCCCCCAGCGGAAAAATGGCCAAAAAACGGGTGTGCTATAGCCTTGGCGGGGGGCGTGGGCGAAGTTCGTCCGCCGGACTCGGAATGGCCCCAGACTTTGCGGGCGGCCTCCGTGTGCCAAAAATAGGCCACGGGCACAGCCGCGCCGAAAAATGAGCGCCGGAAGGCCGGGGCGCCAACACCCCCCAGCGGAAAATTGGCCGAAAAACGGGTGGCCTGTAGCCTTGGCGGGGGGCGTGGGCGAAGTTCGTCCGCCGGACTCGTAATGGCCCCAGACTTTGCGGGCGGCCTCCGTCCGCCAAAAATAGGCCACGGGCACAGCCGCGCCAAAAAACGAGCGCCCGAAGGTCGGGGCGCCAACATCCCCCAGCGGAAAATTGGCCGAGAAACGGGTGGCCTATAGCCTTGGTGGGGGGCGTGGGCGAAGTTCGTCCGCCGGACTCGGAATAGCCCCAGACTTTGCGGGCGGCCTCCGTGTGCCAAAAATAGGCCACGGGCACAGCCGCGCCCAAAAATGAGCGCCCGAAGGCCGGGGCGCCAGCACCCCCCAGCGGAAAAATGGCCAAGAAACGGGTGTGCTATAGCCTTGGCGGGGGGCGTGGGCGAAGTTCGTCCGCCGGACTCGGAATGGCCCCAGACTTTGCGGGCGGCCTCCGTGCGCCAAAAATAGTCCACGGGCACAGCCGCGCCCAAAAACGAGCGCCCGAAGGTCGGGGCGCCAACACCCCCCAGCGGAAAATTGGCCGAAAAACGGGTGGCCTATAGCCTT
>NW_006262030.1:0-794 GCF_000493195.1 Citrus x clementina
GTATTTTTGGGCGCGGCTTTACCTGCAGCCTATTTTTGGCACACGGAGGCCCCTCGCAATGGCTTGCGGCATTCCGAGTCCGGCGGACGATGTTGGCCAGCCCCACCCCCCAAGGCTATAGCCCACCCGTTTTTGTGGCCTTTTTCCGCTGGAAGAACTTGGCGCCCCGGCCATCGGGCGGTTAATTTTGGGCGCGGCTTTTCCCGTGGCCTATTTTTGGCACACGGAGGCCCCTCGCAATGGCTCGCAGCATTCCGAGTATGGCGGACAAAGTTGGGCAGCCCCACCCCCCGAGGCTATAGCCCACCCGTTTTTGTGGCCTTTTTCCGCTGGACGAACTTGGCGCCCCGGCTTTCGGGCGGTTATTTTTGGGCGCGGCTTTGCCTGCAGCCTATTTTTGGCACACGGAGGCCCCTCGCAATGGCTCGCGGCATTCCGAGTCCGGCGGACGATGTTGGCCAGCCCCACCCCCCAAGGCTATAGCCCACCCGTTTTTGTGGCCTTTTTCCGCTGGAAGAACTTGGCGCCCCGGCCATCGGGCGGTTAGTTTTGGGCGCGGCTTTTCCCGTGGCCTATTTTTGGCACACGGAGGCCCCTCGCAATGGTTCGCGGCATTCCGAGTCCGGCGGACGATGTTGGCCAGCCTCACCCCCCAAGGCTATAGCCCACCCGTTTTTGTGGCCTTTTTCCGCTGGACAAACTTGGCACCCCGTCCTTCGGGCGGTTATTTTTGGGCGCGGCTTTTCCCGTGGCCTATTTTTGGCACACGGAGGCCCCTCGCAATGGCTCGCGGC
>NW_006262030.1:1858-6851 GCF_000493195.1 Citrus x clementina
GGCCCCTCGCAAAGTTTCGGAGCATTCTGAGTCCGGAGGAAGAATTAGTCCAGCCCCACCCCTCCAAGGGTATAGCCCACCCGTTTTTGTGCCCTTTTTCCGCGGACGAAACCTGGCGCCCAGGCCTTCAGGCGGTTATTTTTGGGGGCGGCTTTGCCCGCGGCCTATTTTTGGCACACGGAGGCCCCTTGCAAAGTCTCGCGCCATTCCGAGTCCGGAGGACGAAGTTGGCCAGCCCCACCCCCCAAGGCTATAGCCCACCCGTTTTTGTGGCCTTTTTCCGCTGGACGAACTTGGCGCCCCGGCCTTCGGGCGGTTATTTTTGGGCGCAGCTTTGACCACAGCCTATTTTTGGCACACGGAGGTCCCACACAAGGTCTCGCGGCATTCCGAGTCAGGCGGACGAAGTGGGCCAGCCCCACCCCCCAAGGCTATAGCCCACCCGTTTTTGTGGCCTTTTTCCGCTGGACGAACCTGGCGTCCCGGCCTTCGGGCGGTTATTTTTGGGTGCGGCATTGCCCGCGGCCTATTTTTGGCACACGGAGGTCCCTCGCAAAGTCTCGCGGCATTCCGAATCAGGCGGACGAAGTGGGCCAGCCCACCCCCCAAAGCTATAGCCCACCCGTTTTTGTGGCCTTTTTCCGCTGGACGAACTTGGCGCCCCTGCCTTCGGGCGGTTATTTTTGGGCACGGCTTTGGCCACCGCCTATTTTTAGCACACAGAGGCCCCTCGCAAAGTCTCGCGGCATTCAGAGTCCGGCGGACGAAGTGGGCCAGCCCCACCCCCCAAGGCTATAGCCCACCCGTTTTTGTGGCCGTTTTCCGCTGGACGAACTTGGCGCCCCGGCCATCGGGTGGTTATTGTTGGGCGCGGCTTTGCCCGTGGCCTATTTTTGGCACACGGAGGCCTCTCGCAAAGTCTCGTAGCATTCGGAGTCCGGCGGACGAAGTTGGCCAGCCCCAACCCCAAGGCTATGGCCCACCCGTTTTTGTGGCCTTTTATCCGCTGGACGAACTTGGCGCCCCGGCCTTCGGGCAGTTATTTTTGGGCGCGGCTTTCCCCGCGGCCTATTTTTGGCACACGGAGGCCCCTCGCAAAGTCTCGCGCCATTCCGAGTCCGGCGGACGAAGTTGGCCAGCCCCACCCCCCAAGGCTATAGCCCACCCGTTTTTATGGGCTTTTTCCGCTAGACGAACTTGGCGCCCCGGCCTTCGGGCGGCTATTTTTGGGCGCGGCTGTGCCCGCGGCCTATTTTTGGCACACGGAGGCGCCTCGCAAAGTCTCCCGCCAATCCGAGTCTGGAGGACGAAGTTGGCCAGCCCCACCCCCCAAGGCTATAGCCCACCCGTTTTTGCGGGCTTTTTCTGCTGGACGAACTTGGCGCCCCGGCCTTCAGGCGGTTATTTTTAGACGCGGCTGTGTCCGCTGCCTATTTTTGGCACACGGAGGCGCCTTGCAAAGTCTCGCGCCATTCCGAGTCCGGCGGACGAAGTTGGTCAGCCCCACCCCCCAAGGCTATAGCCCACCCGTTTTTGTGGCCTTTTTCCGCTGGACGAACTTGGCGCCCCGGCCTTCGGGTGGTTATTTTTGGGTGCGGCTGTGCCTGTGGCCTATTTTTGGCACACAGAGGCGCCTCGCAAAGTCTGGCGCCATTCCGAGTCCGGCGGACGAAGTTGGGCAGCCCCACCCCCCAAGGCTATAACCCACCCGTTTTTGTGGGCTTTTTCCGCTCGACGAACTTCGCGCCCCGGCCTTCGGGCCGTTATTTTTTGGCGCGGCTGTGCCAACGGCCTATTTTTTACACACTGAGGTGCCTCGCAAAGTCTCGCGCCATTCCGAGTCCGGCGGACGAGTTTGGCCAGCCCCACCCCCCAAGGCTATAGCCCAGCCGTTTTTGTGGGCTTTTTCCGCTGGACGAACTTGGCGCCGCGGCCTTCGGCCGCTTATTTTTGGATGTGGCTGTGCCCGCGGCCTATTTTTGGCACACGGAGGCACCTCGCAAAGTCTCACGCCATTCCGAGTCCGGCAGACGAAGTTGGCCAGCCCCACCCCCCAAGGCTATAACCCACCCGTTTTTGTGGGCTTTTTCCGCTCGACGAACTTCGCGCCCCGGCCTTCGGGCCGTTATTTTTGGGCGCGGCTGTGCCAGCGGCCTATTTTTTGCACACTGAGGTGCCTCGCAAAGTCTCGCGCCATTCCGAGTCCGGCGGACGAGTTTGGCCAGCCCCACCCCCCAAGGCTATAGCCCACCCGTTTTTGTGGGCTTTTTCCGCTGGACGAACTTGGCGCCCCGGCCTTCGGCCGCTTATTTTTGGATGTGGCTGTGCCCGCGGCCTATTTTTGGCACACGGAGGCACCTCGCAAAGTCTCGCGCCATTCCGAGTCCGGCAGACGAAGTTGGCCAGCCCCACCCCCCAAGGCTATAGCCCACCCGTTTTTGTGGGCTTTTTCCGCTGGACGAACTTGGCGCCCCGGCCTTCGGGCTGTTATTTTTGGGCACGGCTGTGCCCGCGGCCTATCTTTGGCAGACGGAGGTGCCTCGCAAAGTCTCGCGCCATTCCGAGTCCGGCGGACAAAGTTGGCCAGCCCCACCCGCCAAGGCTATAGCCCACCCGTTTTTGTGGGCTTTTTCCGCTGGGCGAGCTTGGCGCCCCGGCCTTCGGGCAGTTATTTTTTGGCGCGGCTGTGCCCGCGGCCTATTTTTGGCACACGGAGGTGCCTCACAAAGTCTCGTGCCATTCCGAGTCCGGCGGACGAAGGTGGCCAGCCTCACCCCCCAAGGCTATCGCACACCCGTTTTTGTGGGCTTTTTCCGCTGGACGAACTTGGCGCCCCGGCCTTCGGGCGGTTATGTTTGGGCGCGGCTGTGCCCGCGGCCTATTTTTGGCACACGGAGGAACCTCGCAAAGTCTCACACCATTCCGAGTCCGGCGGACGAAGTTGGCCAGCCCCACACCCCAAGGCTATAGCCCACCCGTTTTTGTGGGCTTTTTCCGCTGGACGAACTGCCGCCCCGGCCATCGGGTGGTTATTTTTGGACGCAGCTGTGCCCGCGGCCTATTCTTGGCACACGGAGGCACCTCGTAAAGTCTCGCACCATTCCGAGTCCGGCGGACGAAGTTGGCCAGCCCCACACCCCAAGGCTATAGCCCACCCGTTTTTGTGGGCTTTTTCCGCTGGACGAACTGCCGCCCCGGCCATCGGGTGGTTATTTTTGGGCGCGGCTGTGCCCGTGGCCTATTCTTGGCACACGGAGGTGCCTTACAAAGTCTCGCACTATTCGGAGTCCGGTGGACCAAGTTGGCCAGCCCCACCCCCCAAGGCTATAGCCAACCCGTTTTTGTGGCCTTTTACCGCTGGACGAACTTGGCGCCCCGGTCTTCGGGCAGTTATTTTTGGGCGCGGCTTTGCCCGCGGCCTATTTTTGGCACACAGAGGCCCCTGGCAAAGTCTCGCGGCATTCCGAGCCCGGCGGACGAAGTGGGCCAGCCCCACCCCCCAAGGCTATAGCCCACCCGTTTTTGTGGCCTTTTTCCGCTGGACGAACTTGGCGCCCCGGTCTTCCGGCGGTTATTTTTGGGCGCGGCTTTGTCCACGGCCTAGTCTTGGCACGCGGAGGCCCCTCGCAAAGTCTCGCGGCATTCCGAGTCCGGCGGACGAAGTTGGCCAGCCCCACCCCCCAAGGCTATAGCCCACCCGTTTTTGTGGCCTTTTTCCGCTGGGCGAACTTGGCGCCCCGGGCTTCGGGCAGTTATTATTGGGTGCGGCTTTGTCCGCGGCCTATTTTTGGCACACGAAAGCCCTCGCAACGTCTCGTACCATTCCGAGTCCGGCGGACGAAGTTGGTCCGCCCCACCCCCCAAGGCTATAGCCCACCCGTTTTTGTGGACTTTTTCCGCAGGACGAACTTGGCGCCCCGGCCTTCGGGCGGTTATTTTTGGGCGCGGCCTTGTCCGCGGCCTATTTTTGGCACACGGAGGCCCCTCGCAAAGTCTCGCGGCATTCCGAGTCCGGCGGACGAAGTAGGCCAGCCCCACCCCCCAAGGCTATAGCCCACCCGTTTTTGTGCTTCCATTCCGCTGGACGAACTTGGCGCCCCGGCCTTCGGGCGGTTATTTTTGGGTGCGGCTTTGTACGCGGCCTATTTTTGGCACACGGAGGCCCCTCGCAAAGTCACGTGGCATTCCCAGTCCGGCGGACGAAGTTGGCCAGCCCCACCCCCTAAGGCTATAGCCCACCCGTTTTTGTGGTCTTGTTCCGCTGGACGAACTTGGCGCCCCGGCTTTCGGGCGGTTATTTTTGGCCGCAGCTTTGCCCGCGGGTTATTTTTGGCACACGGAGGCCCCTCACAAAGTCTCGCGGCATTCCGAGTCCGGTGGATGAAGTTGGCCAGCCCCACCCCCCAAGGCTATAGCCCACCCGTTTTTGTGGCCTTTTTCCACTGGACGAACTTGGCGCCCCGGCCTTCGGGCGTTTATTTTTGGGCGCGGCTTTGCCTGCGACCTATTTTTGGCACACGGAGGCCACTCGCAAAGTCTCGCGGCATTCCCAGTCTGGTGGACGAAGTTGGTCAGCCCCACCCCCCAAGGCTATAGCCCACCCGTTGTTGTGGCCTTGTTCCGCTGGACGAACTTGGCGCCCCGGCCTTCGGGCGGTTATTTTTGGGCGCGGCTTTGCCCGCGGCCTATTTTTGGCACATGGAGGCCCCTCGCAAAGTCTCGCGGCATTCCCAGACCGGCAGACGAAGTTGGCCAGCCCCACCCCCCAAGGCTATAGCCCACCCGTTTTTGTAGCCTTTTTCCGCGGGACGAACTTGGCGCCCCGGCCGTCGGGCGGTTATTTTTGGGCGCGGCTTTGTCCGCGGCCTATTTTGGCACACGGAGCCCCTCACAAAGTCTCGCGGCATTCCGAGTCCAGCGACGAAGTTGGTCAGCCCCACCCCCCAAGCTATAGCCCACCCGTTGTTGTGCCTTGTTTCCGCTGGACGAACTT
>NW_006262029.1:0-4879 GCF_000493195.1 Citrus x clementina
CTGTGAACAGAGTAGTGATATATGCTGATTTATATCCGAAAAAAATACTATATTGCTCTTGGCAAGTTGAATTATACTGCTATAGCTGTCCCAACAGAGACTTTAGGTAATCTTTAGAGTTATGGCTATAGCCGTAAAATTTAACTTAGAGTTTATGGTTTAAGATGTAGATTGATGAGATTAGATTAAAAAAAAAATATGGTGAATAATTGCAAATTAATTAAGTCTAGCTAAACAGAGTATCAATAATAATATGTTTTATATCAAACAAAAATACTATATTGCTCTTGGAAAGTTAAATTTTACGACTATAGCTGTAACAACAATGACTTTAATTAATTAAAGAGAAAAAGCCATTTTCACTCCTATAGTTTGATACAATACCCTATTTCATCCTTATTATTTAAATAATAACTTATTTCCTCCATACTTTTTAAACAATAAACTAAAACTGTTAGCCTATATGACTATATAGCATTTTGATTTTGATAATAACAAATCATGACCTAATGGGTAATATTGGAAATACTTATTATGTTTTTAAAACAAGAAAATGAATGATGATTTCTCAAAGTTCTTAAAGTATTTTCTATATATTTTTTAAAGGAAAATTCTTATATGAGAATGCGATTTTATAATCTAATTAAATGCTAGTTTTCGTAAGATACAATATTTTATTGATAAATGACATCCCACTTAAGAAAACCAGCAAACTAGATTCAGAAAATGTGCTTATTGGAGATAATTGGCTAACCCAAATGTGCAAAACAGAAAATCTGTTGCTTAAATTGAACTCTCTGGAATCAAACGAGATACCGATTACCGATAAATGGTAAACTGATTATATCAATTGAGCTTTTTAGAATCAAATGGCATATCGGTTAGCAATAAACGATAAATCAATTATATCAACTGAGCTCTCTAGAATCAAACGACATCCTTGTTACCAATAAACGGTAAAACGATTATATCAATTGAGCTTTTTGGAATCAAACGGCATACCGGTTACAAATAAATGGAAATGTGGTTATTCAAAATTTAAATTTCGGCTACAACGGCAAACTCAAGAGGCAATTTGGTTAGGAAAAATGACAAACTGATTATGATCGAAAAGTCAATAACGGCTAGTTTTGTGACTCTATATAGAAATAGTTGAAAAAGACACCATTGCAAAGAATGCTGAACGATTTGGCAATCTTTATTTGTATTCAAAAGTGTTCTAAATTTACATCTTGTACACATACACATATTTGAGCTATCATTTGATTATATTTAGTTGGGAATGTGTATATCTTTGTTCTTCATTTCAATATAAAAGATTAAGGGATTGTAAGTGTGGAAACACTTGGTAAGAGGTGAGAGATTCATCTTAAGATTGTAAAGGTTGATTGACACCTCAAAAGTCAATTGTAAAGATTTTGAAGCCTTAAGGTGTAAGGTTTTGATGGTGAAATCCGCAAGCCCGGTGAACTTAGAGACGTGGACATAGGCGGAGTTTACCAAACCACGTAAAGATCTCCCATTCAATTCTCTTTTTCTTCTCTCTTTATATTTTGATTGTTAATATTTATTTGATCGTTATTTACTTAACTTATTAGATATTTGAATTGAGTTTTGTTTTAATCACTTAATAATTTTTAGAAACCCAATTCACCCTTCTCTTGGGTTGCATAGTTAGTATTTCAGAAACACCCTTCTATTAATTTACAGTTTAATTCATTGAGGGTAAAGTAGGATTTTCAATTAAAGATATACAAATTATTTTAAAATAAACTCTCAAGCACGATTAAATAACATCTGACATTTTGCATAAATTTAAATTTTAAAAATAACTTAATGAATAAACAATAAAAACACTAAATAATATGTCAAATATGTATTTAGACAAAATTAAAAAAAAAGATTTCACAAACACTAGGGTAAGGTTTCTTTTTGTCCTTTAGCTTGTCATATGGTCAAAATAAATAAATAAATAGTTAGTACTATTATTTTACCAAAAAAATACATAAACTCCTTCATTTACGTTAAAAAACACAAATTCATTTATTTATATAAAAAAAGCACATACTGGAAACATAAAATACAAATTTAAAATACTATATAATAGAATACGATGCATTATAGTGTGCTATTTTTTTTATCTTTAATTTATTCTTCACTTTAGTATGGGCAGTAATATTTGATTGGAAAATTATTATTATTATTATAAAAAAATTAATTGACTTTATTAAAAAAATTTAAGGAACACACGTGGAATAAAATTATTATTATTATTATAAAAAAATTAATTGACTTTATTAAAAAAATTTAAGGAACACATGTGCACATGTGCGCGCACACACACACACACATTTATTTTAAGAAACTATATATATAGCGTATTCTTTAGTGTTTTTTTTTTGTTTCATTAAGTTATCTTTAAATTTTACATTTATGGAGAAAGTCAAATGTATTTTATTTTAAACTGATTTCCATTTACTTAATTTAAAATTTGATTTTGTCGTCAATGATTATACAGTAAATAATTATAAATTAATGAAAAGATATTTTACGCTATTATTTAAAAAATAAGAACAAAAGAAGTTATTATTTAAAAAGTAAAAATAAAATAAATTATTGCATTAAATTTTAGATGTGAAAAGGACATTTTTCGTTAATTAAATAATTGGCTAAAACTACAACGAGTAAAGCAACATTTTTCCTGACATGTAATTTAAAATGGTTGAAAAACCACTTGCAAAAGAAAAATTAATGAAAAGAAAGTTGATTATTCGAGCCATGGGCTTTCCTTAAAACACTTCAACCAACCCAAAGAAAAGAAAAAAAAAAAATTAAGGACTTTGTTATGCTATCCAGTATCAGAGGATTTGCAAGCTGAGACCCTCCAATTATCGAAAGTAATGGAAACCAGTAGAGACAGATAAGATTGAGAACGACTTGACGCTCTGAATTAACTTTTTTTGCTTTTTCAAAACTAATTTTTGTATTTTGTCTGAGATCTACAAAAATTTTTACCAAATTTTTCGGCTCTAATGCAAGCAATTAATTGCATATCAATGAAGTCAGTTTAAAACACCCATGTTCAAGTGTCTATCTATCGGTATGATTTGTGATTCTGACTTTTCTCTTTGTTATTAATTTTGGCGTGATTTTTATATATGACTTGTGTGAATGTGACATTTTTCTTTGACATATTCTAATAATTTGGACTAGCCATACAAAATCGGCTTGCGGCGTATAATTTTAGGTTTGATGGGATGATTTTTCTTCAGTCTTATATTCTTATTATTTTTATAATAATTAATAATCACTTGATAATATAATTTTTATTTTTAAATATATTTTTATTCATATTTATTATGAATTGTGTAAATCATAATAATAAAAATTAAAATAAAACTCTAGTTATTAAAAATAAAAAATATATTTTAGTATAAGCAAAAAATTAATAATAAATTATTTTTCTTATACTTTTACTTTTTGGAGTTTTAAATTTTTTGGGAATTTTTAAAAAAAAACCTTCGGGTTTTTTTTTTCCCCCCCCCCCCCCCCCCCCCCACCCCAAAAAAAATCATGTTCAATAATTGAGTTTTGATGGCAAGAATTTACAAATTAATCTAAAATAAAAAATATAATTATATCATTAATCGGGTAAATTGGTCAATAACTTTAACCCTAACCTAACACCAAAAAAAAAAAAAAAAATTTATCGACCAAATTCGGCTAATTTAATAATCGTGTTAAATTTGATAATTCATACACATTTATTCGTGCCTTGATCGTGTCAAGTAATCAAGTCGTGTCATATTTTACCGGTCGCAATGTTTCTATACAACCAAATAAAATTTGGTAGATAATAGGCCAATTATTTTTTTGGAGATCTCCAATACCAAATGTTGTCCTTACGAGTTTTTTAGTAATTAGTGTACTAAAGAGTGATAAACAATCATCCGAAACGACGTCATTTGAAATAATTATTTATCATCATTTTGTCATTCTTTAGTATAAATATCAGTGCTTCAAGTATGATTCAAATATCTACATGTAAGTATAGTTAGTACATAACTAACGATAAAATTCGGAAAAAATTATTGTGATATAATTAGGGGTATTGATACATGTAGATAAAACTAACAACTTAACCCGTTAGACTTACAACTGAAATTAATCGTTATACTTTATCTTAAAGAAACTGTTCAAACCCATTTCATTCCAGCTCACACACAATCATAATCCCTCAATTCAAATTAAATTTGATGCTCTCCACAAATAATGCAAAGTCTAGACCTTTCAATAATCATCTTGCAAAGTCTAGACCTTTTAATAATCATCTTATTCTTTTATCGGTAATAGATGAAAAAAAATATTTTCATATTAAATGTTGATTTCTAAACAAATCTATATGCTTTAGAAAATTTTGGTTACTTAATGTGTTAAGAAAAAAAGAAATGTTAAAATATGTCTAATAAAAAAGACAATTTTATTTATTTTTAGTTGGTTTTGAGATAATAAAAGATTAAGGGTTAGTATGGGGTTATAATTGAAATAGTTAAAAAAATAATTGACTTGTGCTTTGCCCATTCTCTTATCTTTTTAAATAATAAAAAATCTAAAATTAATTGTATATAAGCCCATCAACAAATTTCCATACCTACGACTGAAAATAAATTGGAATGTTATTGTTAAGATGTAGATTGATGAGACCAGATAAAAAAAAATATAGAGTTTATGATAAATAATTGCAACTTGAATAAGTCCAGCTAAACAAAGTATCAATAATAATATGTTTTATTTAGATACATAAGATTGCACTTAATATTAATATGTATTAAAATTTTAGTAATATAAAAATTTGCCAAAATCAAGAATAAATTAAAAT
>NW_006262029.1:6481-12061 GCF_000493195.1 Citrus x clementina
AGAGAGTTGCTCTAATACCAATTTGTTGTGATGAAACACGCCAGATGCTAAGTTAATCTACTCCAAGACTTAGTCTTAATGCTTTTAGATCTCAAAACTCTCTTAAGAACTGAAAACTTTATCAAAGTGTTTCAGATTTGTTTAACCGAAAAACAACAAGAATTAATATCAGATAGCAACCTAAGAGTCAAAGATTCAATGCAAAGAGAATTAAGTGGTTAAGCTAAATTAGCCCTACATCCCCTATGTAAAGAGAAGCAAGGTTTCATTGATCTCAAGTTTTTAAAATACAGAGCTTCTGAGAGATTGTTACCAATCCCCTAACAAATTACAAAACCCTCTTTATGTACAGAGAAATCAGTTTGGAAAGTTCCATTAGAGGTCAGCTTATGGTTTTTGAGTTTCTTACCTGAAGAACCCTGAAACTCCCACTTGAACTATGGCTTTAACCACCCAAATTAAAACAGCAAATGACTCTGTCGTCTAGAGTAAGTGATGCATGTGTTGTACCACATGTACTACTTATTGAATTAATCGGCAATAAACAAGTGTCATACAACTCCCAGAAATCTAGCAACTAATATGTAATACACAACCTCAACCTAAAAATGACTTGTCAGCTCTAGCCATAACCCTAGATTTGAGATTTACACATCAACATTCTCTTTCTTGAACTCAAATCAACTACTCATTGTCTTTACTTTTTCATCAACTCCTGCAAAACTATATTTTGCAGATTCCAGCTAAGTTCAAGCAACGCTCAGACTTAGCTCCATGTATCGCCTTGGTAAGTACATCAGCAACATTGTCATCAATGTTTATTTTCTTCAAGTTCACCACTCTTTTTGATACTTCAAGTTTGATGAAATGAAACTTTATATCTATGTACTTTGTCTTTTCATGATGAATATGGTTTTTGCTCAAACAAATTGCACTTGGACTATCATAGAAGATAGTTATTTGCTTCTATTCATAATCCAACTCTATCACCATCCATTTTAGCCATATTGCCTCTTTTATTGCTTTTGTTGCAGCAATATATTCTGGTTCAGTTGTGGACAAAACCACAACACTTTACAAAGTAGCTTTCCAATTGATAGTGCAGTTATTAAATGATAATAGATAGCTAGTGAGAGATATCCTTTTATCCAAATCACCTGTATAATCAGAGTCCACATAGTTAGTAGTGCATGCTAAGTATCTAAGAACCCAAACTATAGCTTTCCAATGTTCCTTGCCAAGTTTAGCATATATTTGCTAATTACACTCATAACATAAGAGATATTAGGCCTAATTAACACCATGACATACATTAGACATCCTACAACACTTAACTAAGGTATTTGGACAGTCTTAGGGCACTATTGACATGATAATAGGAAATAGGCTGCTAAAGGTGTTTGGACAAGTTTGGTTTTGAGCATTTCGAACTTCTCAAGTACCTTATGATTGTATTTCTGCTGTGTAAATAAAAGTGTGCCTTTCTTCCTATTTCTGATTAATTTAACCCCCAAAATTTTCTTAGCTGGTCTAAGATCCTTCACTTCTTAACTGTTGATTCAAGAACTCTATTTGATACATATGTTTGCATGCTATCAAACCTTAAAATACCACTGCCTTGGTAATTGTTTGAGACCATACAACGACCTTTTAAGACGACACACCCAATCATACCTCTCTAGATAAGTATAGCCTTCTAGTTGAGACATGACAATCTTTTCATTCAGTTCACTATGTAAAAAAAAAAATAGTTTTAACATCCATTGTTCAAAATGTAGATCTTTTGTTGTAACCAAAGTCAAAAGGATTCTCAAAGAAGTGTCTTACCACTGGTGAGAATATCTCTGTGAAATCTATTCCCTCCCTTTGGGTAAAGGCTTTGGCAATAGTTTGGCTTTAAACCTTTGTGGTTCAACTCCAGGTATGCCCTCTTTAATTCTGTAAACGTACTTGTGTCATACTACCTTTTTATTTGCTGGTTACTGAATCAATTCCCTTGTTGGTTTTTCATTAACGACCTTATTTCCTCATCCATAGATACATTCCAATTGTCTGAATCAGTATTTTCAATAGCCTCACTATAAGTCTTTGTTCTTTAGTTGACACTTCATAAGCTGCTATCAATGCATATGCTATTAGATCAATATATACATACCTTTTTGGTGGCTTGACTACCATTTTTTGCCCATCTCTTGCAAGTCGATAACTTTTCAAAGTTTGATCATTAGCTAACTCACTTTCAAGTTAAAAAAAATCTATATCTAAGCTTGAATTATTGTCATGTTCTAAAAATGAAGTCCCTTTTAATCCACTACCGGATAACTCCACCTCAAATTGAGATTTTTCAGCTTTATCTTATTGTTTTTCAACCTTATTATTAGATGCTTCTTGTTTTTGAAGCATCTTAATTTCATTGAATACAACATCCCTGCTTATGATTGTCTTTGGTGGCTTCAAGTCAATACACCACAACTTTTACCCCTTAGCACCATCAAGGTATCCAAAAAATACACATTTTAGAGCCCTGGGTTCCAATTTCCTTTATTTGATGCGTGCATAAGCTGGACAAGCAAAGATCTTCATGCCTGAATAATTTGCTAGTTTTCTTGACCACAACCCCATTGGTGTCTTGAAATTTATACCAGTTGAAGGACTTCTGTTGACTTTACTTTGTCTATTAAGGTTATGCTGATCCTCTCTACAAGCCCTTTTGTGTGGAGTATGTCTAACTCTCTTGTGTCTTGCAATTCTACTTTTAGCACAATAATCATCAAATCTCTAATTACAAAATTCTAAACCATTATTAGTCCTCAACCTCTTAATTTTCTTCTCTGTTTCTGTTTCAATTAATGTTTTCCAAACTTTGAACTTGTCAAAGGTTTCATCCTTGTTCTTTAAAACATATACCTAAACCATTCTTGAAAAATAATCAATAAAAGACATGAGGTATATACCTCCACCTAAGGATATGGTCTATACTGGTCCCTATAGATCAGAGTGAACATACTCGACAGTAACCTTACTTCTATGAACTGTAGTGTTAAACTTGATTCTCGAAGACTTGTCTAGGACACACTTCACAGAATCTTAATTATCTACACCTAAGACACCCTGTTTGCTTTGCCCTGACTCTGATTGGAAATACTGACTTCACCGGTGATAGCTGTACCTTTAAGGATATATAAGCCATTACTCATTACACCTTTCACTATCACCATTGCCTTTCTAACACTTTCAAGGTGCCTGATTCAAGCTTAAATAAATAGCCCAATTTGTAAAGGATTCCAAGAGAAATCATATTTCTTTTAAGTTTAAGAACATGTTTAACATCATGCAATTCTCTAATCATGCCATTTGACATCTTAAGCCTAATTAAGCCTTTACCGATAACTCTACAACAAGCATTATTCTCCATCATTACTATCCCACTATCATAAGTTTGATAGTTTACAAACAACGATTTATCTGAGCACATGTGAAATGAGCAGCAAGAGTCAATGACCCTATTAATTTCATATTTGCTATTAGTAGATATCAAAACACCAGAGGAATTATAACCATCATAATCTTGAGCTTCTGATGCAACAGTAGCATCACCAATTTTCTCTTTTTCATCTTTATTCTTGTGTTTTCTTTCTGGGCGATCTTTCTTGAAATGCCATTCTTTATGACATTAGAAGCATTCAATTCTTTGCCTTTACTTAGACGTATTTTCTGCCTTTGAAATCATCTCTCCTCCCCGATCAACCTCTGCAACTAAGCCTCTTCTTGTCTTAATTCTTTTTATGTGGCTTGTTTAGAACTCAGGGTATCCTTTACATCCATTGTTGTGAGTGTTGTCTCCCATACATCAATGTATCCCACCAGATGCTTATAAGACCTTGGTAATGAACAACAACAATTTTATAGCTTTGGTCTTCATCATCAAGTTCCACATTTATGTTTTCAAGAATTTAAATGATCTTTATTAAAGGCATCGATGTTAGTAATTGATGATCTTCTTTTTATTTGTAGAGTGTACAATTTCTTCTTAGTGGCTAGTCTTTTTTGCCATAGATTTCTTATTTGTATGTGTCTTCAAAGTTTCTTCCATAACCCAACTACTATTTTCTTCCCACCAACCTCTTTGAGGACACCATCATCGAGACTTAAGATAATGACACTATATGCCCTATCTAGAATGTTCATCATCTGAGACTTTTCTTGGTTTCTTGGATGAAGATGGTTCTCCAAGAGCCTCTTCTAGTCCTTGATGTACTAGAAGTGCTCTCATCTTGAGCCTCCAAAGATGAAAGTCATTTTCCCTTGTAAACTTATCAACTTCACGCTTTGACATTGACATTTTGAAGATCTAAAGCCTAAAAGAGTGGCTCTGATACCAGTTTGTTGTGAGGGAACTAGCAAGATGCTGACTTAATCTACCCGAAAACTGAATTTTAATACTTTTAGATCTTAAAACTTTCCCAAGAACTGAAAACTTCATCAAAGTGTTTTAGGTTTATTTAACCCCAAAACAACAAGAATTAATCTCAGATAACAAAATAAGAATCAAAGGTTCAATGCAAAGAGAATTAAGTGGTTTGGCTAAATTAAGCCTACATCCAGTGTGCAAAGGGAAGCAAGATTTCATTGTTCTCAAGTTTTTGGAATACAAAGCTTCTAAGAGAAAGTAACAGAAAATCCACTAATAAATTACAAAACCCTCTTTATATACAGAGAAATCAGCCTTGAAAGTTCCATTAGAGATCAGCTTATGGTTTATGAGTTTGTTAGCTGAAGAACCCCGAGACTTCTACTCGATTTAACGGCCTTACTAGCCATTCGAATTAAAACGGCAAATGAATATGTCGTCTAGAGTAAGTGATGCGCGTGCTATACCACGTTTATTACTTATTGAATTAGCTAGTAGTAAGCAAGTGTTATACAACTCCTAGAAATCTAGCAACTGATATGTGATATACAACCTCCACCTAGAAATGGCTTGTTAGCTCCAACCATAACCCAGATTTGAGATTTACACATCAATAATAAGACTCAAAATACAAACGGCTGAGGTGGCATATAAATTTAATGGTAACAAGCCCATTAAAAGGAGGCTCACGTGCACGAAACCAAGTCCAAGAGAGGAGCTTGTTTTGAAAATCTATTAATTCACGCACAAGGGACCATAAATCATGCCCACTATTTAGTTATAAAATTAAGTTTACAAGTCCCTATCTTTAAAGCTATATATCAATTATTTTTATGGAATAAAGACTTTGTTGTTTAAAAAAATTAATTGTATAATCTTACTAACTAATTAATGCAAGCCACATAATTTGGGATGATTTCTTGGGATAAAAAATTTGAGATGTGTAACATTACTCTTATATATAAACATACAACATATTCGGAAGTTATGAACTGTATATTGGTGGGGTTGTGGAGACTTCCCACGCCATATCAAGTATTCATGGGGGGATTGTGGGATCTATAGCTCAGCTCCCCTGATAGAAGCTCGACAGGCTCGTAGTTAGGGCCGGCTTTAGAGTTTGAGGGACTATACATGTTTCTGTCGGTTGTTGCAGCAACGGTCTATGG
>NW_006262029.1:12839-20899 GCF_000493195.1 Citrus x clementina
TGGTGTCCCAAAATTCACATGTGGCCCAAGTTGTAGTAAACAGGGAGTTTGGGGGGGGGGGGGGGGGGGGAATATAATAAAAGCTCACGTCCTTTTCTTTTTTCCTTATATTTTCCTTCTTATCTCGAGCAAGAGGACCATCATTTGATTATGATAAAAGATACTTTATATTAAATAACAATTAATGTACGCATTGTCGGATGAACCAATATCAACATTTCTTATTTTATTGCAATTATAGAAATATATCTAGGACCAGTGTAAATAACCAGTATAAATATTCCTTTTATTTTATTAAGATTTATGAAAAAATTATTAAAAATTACAACACATCAAAACTTTTTTTCATTGGCTACGTGAACTTTAGCTCAGGCTAGCCTCTCAAAACTTAGCTTCTGCCAACGAAAGAGAAAGATTTTTGTACAAAACAAGCACAAATTCTCAAAATAAAAAAAATGATGAATATATATGTCATAACAGAATAATTTTTCTTTTTCTCTTTTCATATATTTTATTTTTTTAAAGAGTAGAGAGGAGGGCAAAGCTAAAATTAAATTTTGTATACCTTTCGTGAGGATTATAACTTTGGTGATAGTCAGCTAAAAAGATAATTTGTGTTAATTTTTTATGAATATCGTGTCTCTTGAAAATATAAAATACCCAATGAAATAAACATATAATTTCCTATGAATCTTTCCCTTTTATTTTTCTGGTTGCTTTTATAAATTATGATCTATAGTTATAAAGTATTGCAATATGCGATCTTATCCTGAAAATCTTGGCTATGGATAAGCTTTAATGCCTCATTAACTCTTGTGGGTGTAATTAATGTGCAACATATATTAGATAAATTTATGTATATGGTATTTGATTTGATGGGCAGAGTAAGTTTTTAATTAAGAATTTTTAATTATATTAAAATTAGGGATAAATTAAGAAATACAAAATCACATATTTGAATATACCATTGAATTAAATACAATACAGTGAAACTTATTTTTTTTATTTTTTAATTTGTTCTTGACTTTAATATGATAAATGTGTGTGTCAGTGTGTGTGTCTGTTTTTTTTTGTTTGTATTTTTAGTTTGTTTCTAATTTTAGTATAGGCAGGTCCTGATTGAAGAATTATTATAATAATTTTATAATTAGGATTCCTAACTATATTAAAGTTAGAGACAATATAAAAAGAAAAACAGATATTTCAATATACTGCATTATAGTCTATATGTATATTTTTAATCTTTTAGTGATTTTAATATTGTTAGACATGCTTGATATATATATATATATATATATATATATATATTACTTAATAAGTAATTTTATAATAAAATAATCCCTTATTTTATACCAACAAATTAAAAGATAGAAAAAATATATTTTAACACACTTTGAAGTGTGTGTGTATCTTTCTAATTTTTTTAGCTTGTCCTTTATTTTAATAGAATTCCTTCGTTGCAAGATTACTGTAAGTGTAATCATTCAGCTAACCCCTTCCTAAGAATCGAGTTAATTCATCTTCATAATTGAGAGATGTTACCAAAAAAAGAGAGGGAGAATTGTATTGAAAATTTTATTTGCAGTCCCGTTTCAATTATACGTAACATTATCAGTCGACTGAGCAAATTTTTATATATATGGGAAAAATGAAAGTGATATTTTACGTGGTCAAATATAGATATAACGTGATAAGCGATGCCACACAAATTTGACAAGTTGTGTATAAAAATTGGACTACTGGGGGATTAGCTGTACCAACTTTGCCTGACATTATCACTACCAGCTTGGTCCTGCAGTGAGACCCATTATTACTATATATTCATGATGTGGAGAAAATCGATCTCAATTTAGCATCGTTGGCAATTTCTCCACCTCTTGGATCAGAATTCAGAACTCACCACCGAAAAAGCAAGTAATTAGGGTGAAGGTTTTAAAGCCAAATTGTTCAGGAAGAGACTTAAATTACCACACCAAGATCATTACCCAAAAAAAAAAAAAGAAGATAGAAATATGAGTGCATATCAATTAAGATTTTCAAACGTATTAAATAAGTGCCATTGTAATTCGTATTTCAAGTGTATCTTTAAGATATCTCATGGGTTTGGACTGAGTAATTTTTAAGTAATTTTTTTTTACTAGTTATTCTAGTTCGAATCATGATGAGTTAGGGGCTAAAAATCAATGGAAGACTGCCAATTTCTCTCCTATTGAAATCAATATATATCACTTATTCCTTTACTATTTTCATAATAGTCAATAACTCTCTAGCAACATAATTCTATAATATTACTCTTGTTTTCAAATACATTTTTATTCATATTTACTATAAATTAAATAAATCATATCAATAGAAAAAAAGTACTAAAAATAAGAAAATATAGTTTCAGTGTGAATAAAACATTAATAGTTAATTTTTTTAAAAAACTTTTTCTTGAAATAAATATGTATTTTATATTTCTAAAATAAATGACCTATTAACCCCTCAATTCCTTTAACTTTTTAGATATTATAAAAATTGTAGGGAATAAGTGGTGTGTGTTGATTTCAGTAGAAGAAAAGTTACTAGTATCCCAAAATAATTTGGACTTTGTCCACCTCTTATTCTTTTAAAATAATAGAAAAGTAGATCTTTTAAGATGGCCGGGCAATATAACCATTGAGTGTTAGCAATAATATCTCATTAGAGTTGAGAATAATTACATGCATGATTCTTTACCTCAGAGAAAATTTAATTAATGGGAAGGCATCGCTTTAGAGTATTTCAAAGACTCGGCTCAACAAATAAAGTACTATATACGTGTAATAATGCGCAAAAATTAATGTCACAATCAATCCCATGTAATTTTGTTATGTAGATATGTATAGGTATGAGCAGTTCATGTGATTCAATATAAATTTGGAACCCCTCCCCTCCTTCATCATCATCAAACCTCACAATAATTCTCACCAAACAATTACAATGGGCTCTCTTGATCACCATCACCAAGAATCGCCACCACTTCCTCAAGACCTCAAGGTCACAATTCAACACAGTTCCCTTGTCTTCCCATCACAAGAAACTGAGAAAAAATCTTTGTTCTTATCAAACATAGATCAAGTTCTCAATTTCAGCGTCGAAACGGTTCATTTTTTTGCATCTCACAAAGATTTTCCTCCCCATGTTGTTGCTGAGAAGCTCAGGAACACATTGGGAAAAATTTTGGTGCCATATGATTTCTTGGCCGGAAGATTGAAGGCTAATGCTAAAACTGGAAAGATGGAGATCGATTGCAATGCCGCCGGCGCCGTCTTTATTGTGGCCTCCAGTGAGTATAAATTGGATGACATTGGAGACTTGGTTTATCCCAATCCAGGTTTCAAACAACTTATTATCAATAGTAGTTTTGATGATAATTTGTTGGAACAAGATGATAAGCCTCTATGCATATTCCAGGTAAGTAATCCTCTACATTTTCAATTATTAATGATTACGTGGCCAAAGATTCTTAAATTTTTAAGAGAAATCAAATCAGGCAACCATCGGAAAATTTAAAAATGAAATCACTGTAAAATGGATTGCTTTTCACGCTCAAAATTAGTCCGTGTAGAAGTACAAAATTTCATTGTGAAATTTTCACAGTAGAGCACTGATATTCATACAAAAAATTTATGTAAAATGTTGACAAAAACAATATTAAACCCTGCTGAATTTACATACTTGATACAGTAAACTCAACTCGGTGTATTACACTGTTTTTATCAACATTTTTTCTCTTTATTATTTTTATTTGTTGGATTATATATATCATTATTTTGAATTCTCTTAAAATTTTTTATTTTAAAGTGTAGATATCTATGTCTGAGAACTTTTATTTATATTCATTTTTCTCCTTCTCTCGCTTTAAAAAAAAAAAAAGGACTCCATCTTAATTCATGTGGAATGCAAGCAAAAGTTAATTTCTTTTAAAAATCCACCTATAAAAAACCTTAACAATAAATGTAGTTTCCCTTTCATAGCAACGACGTCATTACAGTTGCATGTTATCGTAGACTTCTGTGACGTTTATATAAACCTAAACAGCTATATATCATTGTGCAACATTAATTTCATCTCCTCCTTGACAAAAAGGGAAAAAAAAGTCATAATTTGCTTTCGTTTTCTTCATAAAAATTTCAGCACGGGTGGTAGTTAGTAGGAACTACAAAAAGACAAGAAAAATAAGTGGTGTAGGGCTGGACCTTAATTCAAGTTACGGCACAATTTGTGGGAAGCTCTGTTTAATTACTTTTTTCTTTTTCGGTGAGAGTATCTAATTTTATAATCAAGATTGAAAAATTCTTTAATAATAAACCAGGCGCAATATGTTTCTTATAAAATATGTAACGAGTCCGTTCATTTTTTTTTTATTAAAAATACTCATATTCAACATATTAAATTTACAGAATCTAGATTTTTCAATATAAGAATTTTACCCTGTATAATATATTAATTATGTGCAATCACAAAGAAAAGAAAAAAATTAATAAAAAGATATTAAAGTACGGTTGAGATATCTAGCTATAGATGTGGCAATAAATAAGACATCCATTAAAGTCCTTAAAGAAGAGGATTGTTTTTTCTTTTTAATTTTTTATTTTCAGCATATGAATTGAATATTGTTTTACAGGTGACATCATTTAAATGTGGCGGTTTTTCAATCGGCACATCAACAAACCATGCAACATTTGATGGCTTAAGCTTCAAAGTATTCTTAGATAACTTGGCTGCCCTAGCTGCTGACAAGCCTCTGGCTATCATCCCATGCAATGATCGTCGTCTACTAGCAGCTCGATCACCTCCACGTGTCACCTTTGATCATCCAGAGATGCTCAAACTCAAGATGCCATTTGGGGAAGAATCAAACAATGCTCCAATATTTGATATTACCCAAGAAGACCTAGACTTCAAGATTTTCCGGCTGACTCCCGATGACATTGCCAATCTCAAGGAGAAGGCGAAGGCCACCGTTGAGTACGAAAACAGCAGATACATCACCGGATTTAACGTGGTATCGGCACTTATATGGCGGTGCAAGGCATTGTCGTATGATCACGCGAAGGGAAAAACCCCAGAAAGGGAATCAAGAATGCTTTATGCAGTTGATATAAGGCCAAGATTGAACCCTCCATTGCCGGCATCATATGTGGGGAATGCAGTGTTAAGTGCTTATGCCAATGCAAAATGTGAGGAGCTAAAAGAGAAGCCATTTTCAAGATTGGTGGAGATGGTATCAGAAGGAGCAAAAAGAATGAGTGATGAATATGCAAGAAGTGCAATAGATTGGGGAGAAACATATAAAGGGTTCCCTCATGGAGAATTCTTGGTGTCATCTTGGTGGAAATTGGGGTTTTCAAAAGTTGAATATCCTTGGGGGAAGCCAAAATATAGTTGCCCTGTTGTGTATCACAAGAAGGACATTATCTTGCTCTTTCCTAATATTGATAATGACAATGGGGTCAATGTTTTGGTTTCTCTTCCTAGCAAAGAAATGGTCGAGTTTGAAAGCCTCTTCAATAAGTTCTTGGCTTGAAGAAATCGTCAATTTTATTATATTTTAGTAGAAATAACTTATTATTATTATTATTTGTTTGCTGTTGTTATTATATAATAACTTATTATCATTATTATTATTATTATTATTATATGTTTGATATGGTTTGGATTGTAAAGCTGAATATGGCACAAGAGAATTCTAAAAATGTGTCTACGTGTAGTTAATGGTGATGTATTATATAAATCACTCTTTAAAATGATGGCTTTTAATGTAATGTATAAGCATGCACCTATAGCAATGGAATATTTCTATATGTATCTTGTTTCACCTCCAAATCAAATAGATATCTATATCATTTTTACGACTCAGTTCAGCGTAAAATCCAAGTTCATAAGGTGATAGAAACACACCTATGTCATTACTCATTTATGAATATTTAAAGAATAATGAATAATATACAATTAATAAAAAGTAAATATATGGTACTGGAAAAAATTTAACTATTTTACATCTATATAGCTTCTTTCACCTCCAAAATAAATGAATTTTCATTTTTGGCTATCTCAATTTGATTAACTCAGTTCAGCATAAGATCAAAGTTCTTAAGATTACTCACCTATCAGTATGTAAATGAATAATCATTAATACAATTACTAAATAGTAGTTATATATAAAATCTTTCTTATAATTTAATTTACTGTGCATAAAACTATAATAATAGAAATATAAATTAAAAAATCAATAAAATAGTATAAAATATTTAATGTGATAATCATATTATAAAAATTATAAGATAAAATATTGTAACTATTTTTCATATCAATTGTTGGACATTTTTTCTTTTCTTCTTCTTTTTCTTTTTGAGAAAATATTTTTGAAAAAGTTTGTGTAATTTGAAATGTGTATCATTACTCATAATGATTAATTTGTTAATTTGTATTCACATCGTTATTACTTTTCAATACGGCTCAATGCCTGGAAAACAACGGCAAGCGAACGCCCAAAGGGAAAGCCCCATTCTAATTATTATCATCAAGGCCCTTGTTTTTAGAGGGTAAGAGTTGCCAAATTGCAAGGCCCCTTTTGAAAAAATAAATGAATTGCATTAATGTAATAATGTTTTATACCTAACACAATTTTTTTTAATAATATTCTCTATATTCTAAAGAAAATTATATGAATATACTTTCCTATTATAATCTAAACTGAAAACCCTTCTTAGCCACTCTGTTTAAATGCACCTTTTTAAATAAATTAAAATATTATAAGAGTACGTATTAGGATTGAATCAAAGATTTGATCAACTAACCTTAATTGAGTAACGGTCCCTTAATCAATCTAGAGCCTAAGCTAACTTAGTGCATCAAATCAAATCTAAGTAGCATTTTTTTCTTTTTAAATCTGAATGGTTATGAATTTGACTGAAGCCTGAATAAGTCTGAGTACATATATAATAAGAAATAAATTTATTTAATGGGGGTATTAATGAAAGAGAATATTAAAGTTGTATTTAGATATTTTGCTATTAAGATAAAAGTTAGAATATTTAACTTTTTTCCATTTGGACCCAAACATTTTATAACCAACTAAAGGTATAAAAAGACAAACAAATTAAAAATAAACTTTAGACAAAAAACAAACAACCCTTAAATGAGGTTATTGAAACCAGCAAGCCCAATACACTAACCAAATAACTTGTAAGCTGCCTTATCAAAACACTTTTTGAATTTTCATGTGCTATTAATTTCTTTTATATTTTATTTTTTAAAAAATGATAGAGGGATATAGAAAACTGAAATTAATTTTTTTAATCAAATGATCAACCAAATAAAATTACTTGAAAAGTAAAATCCACTCGGCGAGGCCTGGAAAAAAAACTGTTTTCTCATTTTTTTTTGAGATTGTGTAAAATAAAGAGAGTTAGAAATAATCAGCAAGTTTGAAAAAAAGAAGAAAAATAGAGAAAATAAAAAGGGGAATTAGAAAGTAGAAAGAAGGAGATGTTCTGGACACAATCTTTCATTGCCCCATTTTAATTATTTTGCAAGAACAGCCATGAGGCACATACGATTAAAAGCCTAAAGGGTGGACCAGAAGTCCATCTATTGAAATATTTTAAAATAAAGAAATTAATTTTTAAAATTTTTTATTCTCATTCACTATCTCTTTTTTTTTTAAAAAAAATTTTTATGTTATTTTTTTAAGTTTGTTTTACTTAATAAACTTACAATATGGACGACACCCTTCCATGTCAAATTAATTTTTCGTTCAAGGGTTAATTCTCAATTTATTATTCATATAACATTTTATTCAATAAGTTTGTACCCAAATTTTCGTCAAGTTCAGCTAGTTATTTCATATTCTGTGGTCCAAATTTTGTTATACTTTCAGTTATAGGAACCCGTAAAAGGGGAGGGGGGGGGGGGTGGGGGGGGTCGGATATAAACCCCATAATAAAAAGGGAAAATCCCAAATATTGGAAAGTACAAATTTATTCCATCAGAAAGAAGCCCAATGAAAGGAATACAATAACAGAACCGCAACG
>NW_006262029.1:20999-34124 GCF_000493195.1 Citrus x clementina
GTTCTATTCTCATTGTTGTCAATAACCTTCTTCTTTTTGTCTTTTTTTTCCCTTTCGGAATAAAAAAATGGTTGGTCCAATGACAATTGGAAGCTTTGACGTGATTCATTTATCCTATTGAACGTGTCTACATTGGCCCGTTTGAAATTGTTTTTAACATACTCAAAAGTAATTTTGAAAGGTCAAAAGTTAATTTTAGTATTTAACATTTTGTCCATTTCAGTAATTTACATTTTTACAGTAGTTTAACAGTAAAATTTACCAAGCACATATGACTATTTTTAAAATTCACAACACTTTTAAAAATAAATATTGCCAAACATTTAATTAATTCTTATTATAACTTATTATTTATACAACACAACTAACAAAAATTATTTTAAAGTTATGGTATTACCAAACTAACCCTTTATGCATTTTTAAAATCACTCTTAAATTGTTTTTTAAAAAATTAATTAACTCTCTCAAATACGTCAAACTATTTCCATACTTCTTGATTTCTAAAATTTAATGCGCAAGTCACAATGTTTTATTGGGCTAATGTGCCATGATAATTTCCATTGTATAGGCTATGGTGCCCAAGTTCCCCCATCCCCCTTCCAAAAAGGGGGGGTCGGGGGTCCCAGGGGCCCCATAGCGGGACCGGATATTAAATGAATCCAAGTTCAATCCGGGTTTTCCCCCTTTTCATACTCAATTTTTTTAAAAATTTTAAAAAAGAAAGGGTGGTATATCTTTTTAAAAATTTTTCCTTTTTGCAATGGACCCTCCCCCCCCCCCCCCACCAAAATCCTTTTTCTTATTTAAGTAATTTAATTTTCACTTTCCAAACTTTAATGGTCCTCCCGACCAACCTGATAAAGTCGAACATGATTCGTGTCACTAATTGAATATGTTATGGGAAAACACATGGCAATATTTTACTGTAAATATTGATGCCTTAGATAGAAGATTTTGATAGTTGTTAATCCCTAATTTGTAGGATTTGATTTAGTCTCTAATTTGTAGCCTTGTGAGGCTCCATTGGGAATATTTTTTATTCAGCCTTCATTGCTGATTTTTTTTTCCAACATTCTTTTTCCTCCATTTTTGAGATTATTTTCAAATTCCAACCATGTCTGAGATTGTTGATGAACGCAACCCTACTCAATTGAGTGACAACCGAATTAGTGACATCATAAATACTCCCTCAACTAGAGATTTGCATAATATTCCAGCAGCCCATAGATTGAATGAAAAAAAATTATTTAAAGTGGTCTCAGTTTGTTTGAACCTTTCTAAAAGGAAAGCATAAAATTAGTCACCTACTTGGTATTGGACCCAAACCAAGGGATCCTAGATTTGAAGCCTGGGATAAAGCAGACTCTATGGTTATATCCTGGCTATGGAGTTTAATGGTGCCAGAGATCAGTGATATATGTATGTTTCTTACCACAGCCGAGGAAATATGGGAAGCTGTTGAAAAAACCTATTCCAAGGTGGGTGATGATGCTCAAATTTATGAGATCAAAACCAAGATCTCTGCAACTAAATAAGGAGGTCGTTCTATTCCTAAATACGCTAATTTGTTGAAAAGTTTATAGCAAGAGATGGACTATTATCAATGTTTTCAAATGAAATGTAGTGTTGATGCTGCCTTGATGAAAAGGTTTGTTGAAAAAGAGAGGATTTATGAATTCTTAGCTGGACTTAATGGGGTGTTTGATCCTGTTTGAGTACAAATATTAGGGAAGGACGACTTGCCATCACTGTATGAGACCATTGCTACAATTCGGGGTGAAGAGTCATGATTAAATCCCAATTAGTGGAGAGTTCAGCCATGGTCACAAAAAATGCTATAATAAAGAACTCTGGCCCAAGCCAACAATCTCATGGTGAAACTGAACAAATTGATTTATCCAAGATGACAAATAATGATTCTTTGTGGTCTACCTACTGCAAGAAGCCTCAACACACTCGAGAACGATGCTGGAAGCTACATGGAAAGCCATCAATGTCCAATAAAAATTCAATTGTGCACAATAGACAACTAAAGGGAACAAGGACAAGCTCATATGACCTCTACAATCTGGTGACGAGACTAACTCTCATGAACATGGCAAGTTTAACAAAGAAGAAATTGAGAAGCTGAAGAGTTTGTTGGGAGCACTGGAGAAGCCACCAGAAACATGTACTTGCTCTTTGGAATTCAAAAGTAAGTTTCCCTCTCTATATGCACTAAATGTCTCTTGTACAACCTTCTCCAACTCTTGGGTCATAGACTCAGGTGCCACCAATTATATAACCCACTCGTCATACAAATTCATTTCCTATGACCCTTGTCCAAGTAATAGGAAAATAGCCACAGCTGATGGTTCTCTATCAACAATTGCTGGCCAAGGAAATCTTTTAATAAATCAAGCCCTCGCACTTAAAAATATCTTTTATGTACCAAATTTGTCCACTAACCCTTTGTCCATTCACAAGCTAACAAAAGATTTGAATTGTAATGTTATTTTTTATCCTCCATATTGTATGTTTCAGGACCATAGTACGGGGAAGATCATTGGACATGCTAGAGAGAAAAATGGGCTTTACTATCTTGAAAAATTAAGTGGGAAAACTAGAATTGGAAACTATTTACCCCTGTCATTTTTTTCTGAGTCTTCTATTTCCAATAAAGACAAAATCTGGCTTTAACATTTCCATCTTGGGCATCCTTCATTTAGCATTCTTAAAATAATATTTCTATTATTATTTAAAGGGATTGATCTAGAAAATCTTCATTGTGATGTTCGTGAACTTGCAAAACATAAACATGCTTCTTTTCCAATTAGAAATAAAAGAACATATATTCCTTTTGCACTCATTCATAGTGATATTTGGGGTCCTTCCACAGTTCCTAATATCTCATGAGCTCGCTGATTTATTTCATTAATCGATGATTGTACAATAAAGCATCTTTGTCATTGTTATGATGATCATCAACGACTACGAGTGGGGGCAAAATTACTTGATAATGCAGTGGAGGTAATGATCTTTCCTACACCATCTGTCATCTTCTTAGGGCATCTCCAATGTAGCACTAAACCTAACACTTACACCATTTTTGGTGTAAAATGCTTCTCCAATGTAACACCAAAATGGTGTAATGAATAGTATTGCACCAAATATGGTGCAATACTATTCATTACACCATATTTGGTGCTAGGAAAAAAAATTCTCAAATGCCCTTATTACTTTATCTTATTTATATATATGTCTTATTTTATATAATATTTTAAGTTATTATTATTATTTTTGTTATTTTTTTAATTTCATTTTTTAATTTTTGAATATTATACTAATATTTTAAATAAAAAATATTCAACACAAAAATTAATAATAAAAATAAAATGCCAATAACATTAATTACTAGATTACATATTACAAATTAAAAATATAAAATTAAATTAACACAAATTAAAAAAAGCTACTACTACTAGCATAAATTAGAACAATTATTTATTAATGTGGGAGATCATTATTAGATCCTCCAATATCATCAAAATATTTTTCTATATTAATGTAATGTTTAATTTTCATAATGCACTTATTATTGTTATTGTATTTTTCTATATTAATGTAATGTTTAATTTTCATAATGTACTAATTTAGTTAATTAAATGCAAATTTAATAATTTTCTATATTTTTTTTGTTAATCGATATAAAATTACTTATTACTTAATTATCTATATTAATAGTAATTTTTATTGTGTTAATTGAATTAATTCTTGAGAATTAAAGGAATAAAAAGAAGAATATTCTTTTTGGTGTAAAATTTGGTGTAAATGGGTTGGAGATGAAATAGTAATTTCGTGTGAAAAAGGTACATTTTTGGTGTTGGTGTTACACCAAAATAGTGTTATGCATTGGAGATGGCCTTAAAAACTTGCTCTTTAAAAACTTGCACTGCATAAAGTAATGTTGGTAGAGCTTTAGAAAGCCTAATAGCGGCAAATTTCTACTTAATTCTGAAGTTTTAACTCAATTGTTTAATTATTTTTTATTGTAAAAAAATTAAAACTTCTTTGTTATTATCCTGCGTGTTACAATTAATTTTTTAAGATAAAATAATATTATTATCTGATATAACCTAAAATTCAAGTAAACCTCATGTGCAAATGGTAAAAAAATAGAGAATAATTATTCAATCATGTTGTTATGGAGAAAAAAATACAAGGACTAATTAATACGGTAATTGGTTCAAACTCTCAAAACTAAACGAGTATCTACCTGATATATAATGATGATGTAAAAAATAATTTGCATAGACGATAAAAAAAATAATTATTTATATAGATTTTGAATTTCTATAATGGTTTGTGATCTATAAAGCATCATAGATTTTGGACTTTTATAGTGATTACTGACCTTTAAGGCATTAACATTATCACTATTGTTGTTGTAAAGGTCATGGATGCGTGCCTCTATCAAATGTCTTATGGAAAACAGAATAGGGAAGATGGGTTGGGGAATTTGGCTGGAGACAGGATGAGATGTAAAGTTGTATGCTTAGTGTGAGATGGAGAAGCATTCTGAGTTACGCATCAAGCTAGTCCTTTCCTCTTGTGTGAGGTTCTTTCTTTGTGGCCCTTCTTTACAATATTTATTTCTCTTTGAATAAGAAAGTATTGGAAAATGACTAGGGCAATATACATGATACATCGAATCAGATTTAGTCCGTGCATTGCATTGGAATAAATGTGTCAACCAGTAGCTCTTTCTTTTTTTTTTTTTTTTATCTGGTCCTACTTTCTAGTTTTGTTGTTTATTGGGGAAGATCTTTTGTTTCATGCACGGCCCGGTTTAGAGTACTTAGGGTTTGAACCAAATTTTTTTATAAGACTTCTTTTTATTCTCTAATTTTAATATTTTAAAAAAATAAAAGTATTTAAAATTTATTTCATATTTAATACTTAAATACAAAATAATAAAAAACATCTTTAAAAATTTATAGAACGGAACCTAAAAAAAAGTTGTCGATATATATATATATTACTTTTACCAAAACTATCACAAAAACAAACAAACAAATACATAAGAATAATATTATTTTTAAATAGAATATTTAGAATGATACCACATAAAAAGTTAAAGATGGTGAATTGATGATCAAATAATAGATATGGACATTGTATTTCAAGAAACTAATTTTTTCTTTTTAAAATGAAACAATGAATCTAATAATTTTCTTTATAGAGAAGATGACAATAAATTTTTTTCATCAATTATTTTTTACATCAAGTTGTTGAATCTCTAAATTCAAGCTAGCTGTTAATCCTAAAACAACTCGGATAGAAGACATCTTCACTATAAGAGAAAATATTCTCAAAATCAACACTTTTTTTCTAACCGAAACTCTTCATAATCAATTTACCCTTGTACCGTTGTTGCGAGTTATTTCAATCTTCAACCTGTAAACCTAATTGTTCTTTAATGTCCATTTCCCTTATGAAGTTTTAGTAAGTCATAAGTGTGGTTCTCATTCAAGAATTTCATCTCCTTTTGCATGGCTTTAACCCACTCACTTTTATGCTAGTGAGACATAGTTTCTTTAAAACATTCTGGTCCCCCTCTATTTGTAAGCATCACATACTCATGTGGAGGATATCTAGTGGAAGGTCACCATTCTTTGGTGGATCTCCTCAATTATGGCTCAACTGATGGTGTAGGTGGTTCTAGAGGTACTTGCTTAATTGGTTCTACTGGACTATCATTATTATTCTCTCCAGCTCCCCCATAATCATCATGAACTACAAGTGGAGAAATTGAAGTTGAAATAATAGGAATCTCTAGAGATGACTAAAGATTCATCACTCTTCTCTACATCACCAACTATTCGATCTTCAAAAAATACATCTCTACTTTTGATCAATTTTCTTGCCATTAGATCCTATAATATGTACCCAAATTCTTCATGGTCATAGCCTAAGAAAATGCATTCATTGGCTTTATCATCAAGCTTCGATCTTTTATCCTTACGAATGTGAAGATATGCTTTGTCTCCAAACAATTTGAAGTGTTTATAAGAAACATCTTTCCCAGTCTAAACTCTCTTAGGTACATCACCATTTTAATAGAGTTGAAACAAAAAGGTTAATTAAATCAAATGCAGTACACATAACCTTTGCCCAAAAAGATTTAGGAAGCTTGGTATCAGAAAACATACACCTGATCTTTTCTTCAATTGTTATGTTCATCCTTTCTACAACACCATTCTGTTGCGAGATTTTTGGTACAGTCTTCTCAAGTCTGATTCCATGGGATCTGCAATACTACTCAAATGGTCCTTTATACTCACCATCATTATCTACCCTAAGACATTTTAGTTTTTTCTTCCTGTCCCTCTCTCAACATAAGCAAGGAATATCTTAAATGTATTAAGCACATGGTCTTTAGATTTCAAAGCAAAAGCCCACACTTTTTCAGAAAAAATCATCAATAAAAGTTACAAAATAAACTGCACCTCCTATTGATTTACTTTGCATCATTCAAACATTAGTGTGAATCAAATTAAGGATATTCGACTTTCTAGATAGAGAAAAGCTTTTAAAAGCTACTCTATGTGCCTTTCCAACTAAGCAATGAGCACATGTCTTGAGGGATGTACTTGCGAAACTGGGTAGAAATCTTTTTCTGGCACGAGTTTCCAAGACCAATGTGACCAAGCCTTTTGTGCCATGTATTAATGTTAGAATCTTTTATAGCCACATTCACATCTTCTTTCCTGATCTTAGCTTCTAAAGTTAGTACTAGGGAGCTTTTGGCGAGTTTCCATTTCCTTCACCAAATTGATTATTATAGACATTATCATCAAGTTTTCCTGTGTGGATCAAGTTAAAGTAAATATCTGGTACATGTCTGACATCTTACAACTTACAACCTATATTGGTTTCCAAGCAAATATCTCAAATGCCCACAATCTTGGAAGCCCCCTCATTTTCCATCCCAACATGGCCATAATCACCATTAACATAGGATGTAAAGTAATCATGATGTGCAGTTACATAAAATGAAGCATCTGAATCAATCACCCAATCACTGAAATGACAAGTAAAATTTATAGACCTTTAATTATAAGCAATACCTATATCACCATCAATTATGGCTGTAGTGTTCTCTTTGTCATTTTTCTGAGCATCATCATTTTCTTTTACTTATTCTGTTTTCCGCAATCTACACTCCCTTTTAATGTGACCCATTTTCTAACAATGAAAGCACTTCATATTTCTCCTCTAGGACTTAGATCTTTCTTTAGGATTATCATTGTTCTGCTGGTAGGAATTTCTACTTTGGCTTCTTCCCTACCTTTCTTGCTTTTCTAAAACAAGTACATCTGACTTAGAGGAATCTGCTTCAACACTCTTTCTTCTAGATTTTTCATTATGCGGTGTATTTGTAATTATATCCAAGGTTAATTTCTCATTCGGTGCTGAATTATTCACTGATAACATTAATGTCTCTTAACTCTCAAGCAAAGAACTAAGCAATAACGATACTTGTAACTTATCATCTAAAATAATTTTCATAATAGTTAACTGATCAACCAATCCCTGAAACTCACTAATGTGTTCAATTATACTAGCCCCTCCTTGTATTTCAAGTTAATAAACATTTTTATCAAATTGGCTTTATTATGTACAATTGGTTGCTCATAAATCGTCTCTAATTTCTCCAAAGAACATCAGCCCTGAATTCCTTCGCGACACAGTGTTACACACTTTGATTAATCCATGATCTATTAGTACCCATGGCCTTCTAGTTTAATCGATCCCATTTCTTATCATCTAAATCGGTGGCTATAGTTTCTTCGCCTTCAGTGGGTTCATGTAAATCTTTTATGTACAATAAATCTTCTATTCTAGACTTTTAAATACTATAATTCTATGACTTTAATTTAATCATGCAAGCCGAAGATGCATCCATCTCAACCACATAAGTAAAAAAAGGGACTAACACAAGCAGTTGCAAATTAAGCGGAAACAAAACATTTTTCCTCTTTATGTGATTAAAATAGAATGTGTAACACAGATTAATAAATAGTAAATAAATCAACACAATCCAAAACAATAAACTAACCACAAGAGCACATATTTTTACGTGGAAACCCAAAACGCAAAAAACCACAGGACTGCAATATGATATAATCTTCCACTATATTATTGGGATTACAACACAAATTCTTCTCCAGATAACACTAGAGGCTAACAACATCAAGAATTTCAACAATCTTAGCTTACAGTAACAGCCTAATATATGTCTCTTTAACAAGTAGATATCCCAAATAACAACCAATGAGAGGATAAAATAAAAATCAAGATCAATAGGATTGTAGAAGGCGATACCAAGAACTTATTTTCAAAATTTAAGAGAAAACATGGTTAAAATTGTCTTTCAATCGTCCAATCAAAGATTGAAATTTCTATTCTCAAAACCAAAATTTCCTCTCTCTCTCTCTCTCTCTCTCTCCCCTTGATAGCAAGCTGCTATCTTTTTCAACCCTTGATAGAGGTTTGCTATATTTCTTCTTTTATAATGCACTTTTCAAAACTTACCTTTTAATGGTAAATTTCATCTGCCCCTTTAAGTTTTTCTTAATTATTTAATCACCTAAACTTATAAAGATTTGAGCTTGCGCCACCCAAATGAGATAGACCCAACATATACAATATTATTATAAATGAATAGATTAATAATTTTTATGTTTAGTATTATTTAATAGTACATAAATTATTGAGTTAAAAATTTAATATTAATCTTAAATTAAATAAAAGTTAAAAATAAATTATTGATATTAAATTGAACTTAAATTAAGATATGAGAGTGAGTCTTATCTAAGCTCATGAAATAATAGAGACTAATAGTTCCAAAATCTTTGGACTGAATGTTGGATTAATTTGTTAATTGTAAGCAACTAAACATGACCTTGGATTAGATAAAAAAATTTTATTCTAAAAGTTAGTCCAATCCTGCCTAATTCCAGCTGCCAAACGTAGATTAGGTGATATTCAATTCAAGAAACTGATTACAAAGTTTGGAAGCTTTTCTTTCAAGTAATAATCACTGTTTTTGTAACAGAAAATCGGCTAGTGATTGCAAAGTTTTCTACAACAAACATTGCTGCCAAGTAACAATTAAAAAGCATTAATCATGTTATTGATTACTGTAAATAATAAGACGTACCTCAACAAGATGAAGGTAAAGGTCCTAACAACAACACCACCAATAACAACAACAACCTTATTAAAAAAAAAAAATCATCATTAATGTACGATTTTTTTTCCCTCTATGGTGATGAACATAAAACTGAGCAAGTGTAGTCAGCTGGAGCTAGATTGAGACATTGACACATGCACAATGGCATTGGGGTTCATAGAACTATAGAACAAGTACAGCAATTGGTCCCTATTTATACATATTCTGCACACATGGACTTGATTGAATATTAAGCTAGCAAAGAGAATATCTATTAAAAAATTTGAAAAATTTTGGTAGGAAATCTTGCAGAAAAAATGACATCATGATCTTCTGCTATAAAGTGAACTAATTTCTTTGAAATATCTCTGAAGAAGTATGCTTAGAATTTTCCTTGAAGTGCCATGAATTTATGATAAAAATGATACGAAGATGTCATTCTTATGTGCACAAATCGTAGCTAGGAACCAATAAGTGGTGGACTTATGTGGTGGTTGGACCCGCCTCTAGCCTAGATTATGATCTTCTCATGATTTGATCTTCTCTTATTTAAATTTCACTCATTGGTGATTTATAAATTAAAAAAAAATATAAATATTCGTTTAGTCTTTATATTTTACTATAAGAGTCTGTTTAGTTATTTTATTTCAAAAAATATCTTAAGACACCCCTATTGTTAAATATATTATATTCCCACCCTTAATTTTTCCCTCCCTTTTACAATGATATGCTTACAACAATATTCTTAGAAATATTAATGAAAAATAAAAGAACATTAATGTGTCATATTAACCTTAAAAGTAAAATAAAAATTATTGAAAATTTTTATGTTACTATTTTATTTTTAGGATTAATTTGATAAATTAATTTTTTATAAATAATTATAAGTAAGATTGTAATAAAGATATTAAATATTACTTTAAGTTGGATGATATTAATTTATCTATAAATAATTATTAGCAACATTGTTGCATGGATACAAAAATACCAGTTCTTTCATGCTAATATCTATTAGTTAATTTACTAATAAATAATTATTATTTAATTTGCTAATTCACTTCTTTTAGATAAACTAATCAATGTCAAGAATATTGTTGTAAGGATATTATTATAAAAACAAAGAAAAATTAGGACAAAAATGTAATATACTTAATTGCAGGAATGTCTTGAGGCATTTTTAAAAATATAATAACTAAACAGACTCTCAAGTCAAAATACAGGGATTAAATGAGTATTTATCCGTTAAAAATAAAAGCAGTTAAATCCTAATCATGTACTAGTATTAAAAGATAAGAGTTACGAGATCTTTGAAAACTTATGAGAACTTAGATCACCACAAAAAAAGTCATTAAAACCTTTAATTTTTTTTTTATATAAAAATGGTGTTTTTAATTTTTCTCCCAAGTGTATTCCCAAATAGCTTTCTACCAAAAAACAATTGAAATACTATTTTATAGTTAATTAGTTACTCTTGCATTAAGTCCTTTAAAATCTAATATTAAATAAGTAATTTACCATTTTAATTGCAGTTAGTGAATTATTTCATTAAAAAAAGTATTTTATTTATAGAGAGGTTCTTAATGTCGCATTACTTGATGTATATATTTTTTATTCTTTTATGTACCAATATTCACGCATACAAATACAATAACTTTATAATTTAGCATGGGTAATTAAAGACCCTAGGTGTTCGCCTCTGGAATCAATATGATTGTATGATGCACATATGGTAAGGATCAATATTATTATATGATGCATATATGGTAAAGATCAAGACCATCATGACCAATGTTAGTGCTAGGAATTCAATTTAGTAGGAGCTAATTTCAAAGAATAATATAATTTAATATGGTCAAAAATAAAATAGAAATTCATTAACTTATTCAATTCAATACATTTATAATTGTTCTCGACGTATTTTCATATGTTGAAAATATTGAAGAATAATCTCATCATCGAGATCAGAAAATATATCATTTTCTATGTATGCAATTAATTTCTCTCATCCGATTTGATTCTTGATTCACAAAAGCATAGTTGAAAATGCCATTTCTACTATAGTTGTGGCAATGGGTAAAATCAATACTAATGTCACTAATAGATAAATTAATAAGTACAATTTATCTTTCTTAATATCATCTATTTTTCTTGTTAGCTCACCAATCCCTTTCAATCTCAAAAATATATTATCAGATCCACATCCATAATGTAAACATCAAGTTGAATTTAAAGTCCCATAAGATCCATTGAAGAAAAATTAATTAGATAAAACTCAGTAAGATGAGTAACTTTTTATTATTTTGTGTGAGGAGGATTAGGGCCCTACAGATGTCAAAATAATAATATTTCTTTGTGGGTTGAAGATGTAAAACTAAAAATCTAATATTTTAGTTATTTTTATATTTTTACGAGAACATTTATTGTAAATTAAATTAAAAACAAGACAAATATCAAAGTAAATTTTACAATTTTTGAAAAGTCAAGCCCTGCTAACTCTAATGTGGCACCGCCATAGTTGATGACATGCACAAATGGAAAGAATGAACATCATAATATACACATGGCAAGAATCAATGCCATAATGTCACACATATATGAAAAAATAAATAAATCAAGACCATTATGGGCATGTAGATATGGAAGATCAATCCTTATTTATAATGTTTGATTCTTTTCCTTTTATGTTATTGAATATATTTATAGTAAAACCTTAATAAATGAATTGTATTGGGATTTGGGTTCACAAAAAATCTATTATACTAAAATCTCGTTAAATTAATAGCATTGAGACCATGGAAAGTCTATTAATTTAGCGAATATCTTGTAATCGATAAATTAATAAATTATTAATTTATGAAGATGTTCCTTATTTTAGAAAATATGATTGTGATTTAGTACGTTTTATTTGAATATTAATTAGTCACATTATTTTGGTAGTAATAAGATTATTTTAAATATCTGAGAAAAAGATACCTTAATCTCTAAGGTTTGAAGGAATAGTCATGCAGACCCCATATTTTCAATAAGGGATAACAAAACCTCTTTTTGACTAAAATATCCTTTACCTATATTAACTAAAAAAAAGACTTTAATGTTTTATAATAAATAGAAGTATAATATTAAAATATGTATAACAATATATATATTTTAAAATAATTTCAATATTTAAAAAATAGGGAAAAGGACAAACACACTCCCAACGTTTAGGTAAAAGGACAAAAACCCCCTAACGTTTCAAAAAAGATATTTATACCTCAATTTATTATAATTTTACCATTATACCCTTCTAGCATATAAAAAAAATTATTAGTTATCTAATTTGTCTATAGATTGTTAATAAAATTATAAATATACCCTCATTGCCTCATTCTTCTATTTAAATTTTTATCAATAACCAATTTTCAAAATTTTAAAAAAATTGTAAATAAATTATAATTTTAAAAATAAAATTTGTTATTAATACCATAATAAATAACATAGAAAATTAGTTATAAATATACAAGTTTAAATGATTGACATGTGGAGAATTGTTAAATATACAAGTTTAAAGTTTAAATAAAATTGGTTATTAATAACCAATTTTATTTTTAAAATTATAATTTATTTACAATTTTTTTAGGTGTATAGATTTTTTTTTTTGAAAATTGGTTATTGATAAAAATTTAAATAGAGGAATTGGGCAATGAGGGTATATTTATAATTTTTTTATAATATCCAACTTGTCTATTTATAATTTTATTAACAATATATAGACAAATTGGATAATCTAATAATTGTTTTTATATGCTAAAAGGGTATAATGGTAAAATTATAATAAATTGGGGTGTAAATGTCTTTTTTAAAATGTTAGGGGGGTTTTTGTCCCTTTGCCTAAACATTGGGGGTGTGTTGTCCTTCCCTAAAAAATT
>NW_006262028.1:0-628 GCF_000493195.1 Citrus x clementina
TTCGTCCGCCGGACTCAGAATGCCGCGAGACTTTGCGAGGGGCCTCCGTGTGCCAAAAGTAGGCCGCGGGCAAAGCCGCGCCCAAAAATAACCTCCCGAAGGCCGGGGCGCCAAGTTCGTCCAGCGCAAAAAGGCCACAAAAACGGGTGGGCTATAGCCTTGGGGTGTGGGGCAGGCCAACTTCGTCCGCCGGGCTCAGAATGGCGAGAGACTTTGCGAGGTGCCTCCGTGTGCAAAAAATAGGCCGTGGGCACAGCCGCGCACAAAAATAACCGCCCGAAGGTCAGGGCGCCAAGTTCGTCCAGCGGAAAAAGGCCACAAAAACGGGTGGGCTATAGCCTTGGGGGCTGGGGCTGGCCCACTTCATCCGCCAGACTCGGAATGGCGCGAGACTTTGCGAGGCACCTCCGTGTGCCAAAAATAGGCCGCGGGCACAGCCGCATCCAAAAATAACCGCCCGAAGGCCGGGGCGCCAAGTTCGTCCAGCGGAAAAAGGCCACAAAAACGGGTGGGCTATAGCCTTGGGGGGTGGGGCTGGCCAACTTCGTCCGCCGGACTCGGAATGCCGCGAGACTTTGCGATGGGCCTCCGTGTGCCAAAAATAGGCCACGGGCAAAGCCGGGCCCAA
>NW_006262028.1:1245-6388 GCF_000493195.1 Citrus x clementina
TGGGGGGTGGGGCTGGCCACTTCGTCCGCCGGACTCGGAATGCCGTGAGACTTTGCTAGGGGCCTCCATGTGCCAAAAATAGGCCATGGGCAAAGCCGCGTCCAAAGATAACCGCCCGAAGGCCGGGGCGCCAAGTTCGTCCAGCGGAAAAAGGCCTCAAAAACGGGTGGGCTATAGCCTAGGTGGGTGGGGATGGCCAACTTCGTCCGCCGGACTCGGAATGGCGCGAGACTTTGTGAGCCACCTCCGTGTGCCAAAAATAGGACGCGGACACAGCCGCCCTCAAAAATAACCGCCCGAAGGCCGGGGCGCCAAGTTCGTCCAGCGGAAAAAGCTCACAAAAACGGGTGGGTATAGCCTTGGGGGGTGGGGCTGGCCAACTTCGTCCGCCGGACTCGGAATGCCGCGAGACTTTGCGAAGGGCCTCCGTGTTCCAAAATATAGGCCGCGGGCAAAGCCGCGCCCAAAAATAACTGCCGAAGGTCCGGGGCGCCAACTTCCTCCAGCGGAAAAAGGCCACAAAAACGGGTGGGCTATAGCCTTGGGGGGTGGGGCTGGCCGACTTCGTCCGCCGGACTCGGAATGCCGCGAGACTTTGCGAGGGGCCTCCGTGTGCCAAAAGTACGCCATGGGCAAAGCCGTACCCAAAAATAACCTCCCGAAGGCCGGGGGGCCAAGTTCGTCCAGCGGAAAAAGGCCACAAAAACGGGTGGGCTATAGCCTTGGGGGGTGGGGCTGGCCAACTTCGTCCGCCGGACTCGGAATGCCGTGAGACTTTGCGAGGGGCCTCCGTGTGCCAAAAATAGGCCGCGGGCAAAGCCGCGCCCAAAAATAACCGCCCGAAGGCCGGGGCGCCAAGTTCGTCCAGCGGAAAAAGGCCACAAAAACGGGTGGGCTATAGCCTTGGGGGGTGGGGCTGGCCCACTTCGTCCGCCAGACTCAGAATGCCGCGAGACTTTGCAAGGGGCCTCCGCGTGCCAAAAGTAGGCCGCGGGCACAGCCGCGCACAAAAATAACAGCCCGAAGGTCAGGGCGCCAAGTTCGTCCAGCGGAAAAAGGCCACAAAAACGGGTGGGCTATAGCCTTGGGGGGTGGGGCTGGCCAACTTCGTCCGCCGGGCTCGGAATGGCGCGAGACTTTGCGAGGCGCCTCCGTGTACCAAAAATAGGCCGCGGGCATAGCCGCGCCCAAGAATAACCACCCGAAGGCCGGGGCGCCAAGTTCGTCCAGCGGAAAAAGGCCACAAAACCGGGTGGGCATAGCCTTGGGGGGTGGGGCTGGCCAACTTCGTCTGCCGGACTCGGAATGCCGCGAGACTTTGCGAGGCACGTCCGTGTACCAAAAATAGGCCGCGGGCACAGCCGCGCCCAAAAATAACCGGACGGAGGCCGGGGCGCCAAGTTCGTCCAGCGGAAAAAGTCCAAAAAAACGGGTGGGTATAGCCTTGGGGGGTGGGGCTGGCCAACTTCGTCCGCCGGACTCGGAACGCCGCGAGACTTTGCGAAGGGCCTCCGTGTTCCAAAATATAGGCCGCGGGCAAAGCCGCGCCCAAAAATAACTGCCGAAGGTCCGGGGCGCCAACTTCCTCCAGCGGAAAAAGGCCACAAAAACGGGTGGGCTATAGCCTTGGGGGGTGGGGCTGGCCGACTTCGTCCGCCGGACTCGGAATGCCGCGAGACTTTGCGAGGGGCCTCCGTGTGCCAAAAGTACGCCATGGGCAAAGCCGTACCCAAAAATAACCTCCCGAAGGCCGGGGCGCCAAGTTCGTCCAGCGGAAAAAGGCCACAAAAACGGGTGGGCTATAGCCTTGGGGGGTGGGGCTGGCCAACTTCGTCCGCCGGACTCGGAATGCCGCGAGACTTTGCGAGGAGCCTCCGTGTGCCAAAAATAGGCCGTGGGCAAAGCCGCGCCCAAAAATAACTGCCCGAAGGCCGGGGCGCCAAGTTCGTCCAGCGGAAAAAGTCCACAAAAACGGGTGGGCTATAGCCTTGGGGGGTGGGGCTGGCCAAGTTCGTCCACCGGATTCGGAATGGTGCGAGACTTTCCGAGGCACCTCCGTGTGACAAAAATAGGCTATGGGCACAGCCGCGCTAAAAAATAACCGCCCGAAGGCCGGGGCGCCAAGTTCGTCCAGCGGAAAAACGCCACAAAAACGGGTGGGCTATAGCCTTGGGGAGTGGGGCTGGCCAACTTCGTCCGCCCGACTCGGAATGGCGTGAGACTTTGCGAGGCACCTCCATGTGCCAAAAATAGGCTACGGGCACAGCCGCACCCAAAAAAAACCGCCCGAAGACCGGGGCGCCAAGTTCGTCCAGCGGAAAAAGGCCACAAAAACGGGTGAGCTATAGCCTTGGGGGGTGGGGCTGGCCAACTTCGTCCGCCGGACTCGGAATGGCGCGAGACTTTGCGAGTCGCCTCTGTGTGCCAAAAATAGGCCGCGGGCACAGCTGCGCCCAAAAATAACCGCCTGAAGGCCGGGTCGCCAAGTTCGTCCAGCGGAAAAAGGCGACAAAAACGGGTGGGCTATAGCCTTGGGGGGTGTGGCTGGCCAACTTCGTCCGCAGGACTCGGAATGGCACGAGACGTGGCAAGGCACCTCCGTGTGCCAAAAATAGGCCGCGGGTACAGCCGCGTCCAAAAATAACCACCCGAAGGCCGGGGCGCCAAGTTCGTCCAGCGGAAAAAGGCCACAAAAACGGGTGGGCTATAGCCTTGGGGGGTGGGGCTGGCCAACTTCGTCCGCCGGACTCGGAATGGCGTGAGACTTTGTGAGGCACCTCCGTGAGCCAAAAATAGGCCGCGGGTACAGCCGCGCCCAAAAATAACCGCCCGAAGGCCGGGGCGCCAAGTTCGTCCAGCGGAAAAAGGCCCACAAAAACGGGTGGGCTATAGCCTTGGGGGGTGGGGCTGGCCAACTTCGTCCGCCGGACTCGGAATGGCACGAGACTTTGCGACGCGTCCCAGTGTGCCAAAAATAGGCCGCGGACGCAGCCGCGCCCAAAAATAACGACCGAAGACCGGGGCGTCAGTTTCGTCCAGGGGAAAAAGGCCACAAAAACGGGTGGGCTATAGCCTTGGGGGGTGGGGCTGGCCAACTTCGTCCGCCGGACTCGGAATGCCGCGAGACTTTTTGAGGGGCCTCCGTGTGCCAAAAATAGGCCGCCGACAAAGCCGCACCCAAAAATAACCGCCCGAAAGCCGGGGCGCCAAGTCCGTCCAGGGGAAAAAGGCCACAAAAACGGGTGGGCTATAGCCTTGGGGGGGTGGGGCTGGCCAAGTTCGTCCACCGGACTCGGAATGCCGCGAGACTTTGCGAGGGGCCTCAGTGTGCCATAAATAGGCCGCGGTCAAAGCCGAACCCAAAAATAACCGCCCGAAGGCCGGGGCGTCAAGTTCGTCCAGGGGAAAAAGGCCACAAAAACGGGGTGGCTATAGCCTTGGGGGTGGGGGCGGGCCAAATTTGTCCGCCGGGATTGGAATGGTGCGAGACTTAGCGAGCCGCTTCGGGTGCCAAAAATAGGCCGGGGACACAGCCGCGCTCAAAAATAACCGCCCGAAGGTCGGGGTGCCAAGTTCGTCTAGCGGAAAAAGGCCATTAAAACGGGTGGGCTATAGCCTTGGGGGGTGGGGCTGGCCAATTTCGTCCACCGGACTCGGAATGGCGCGAGACTTTCCGAGGCTCCTCCATGCATCAAAAATATGCCGCGGGCACAGCCGCGCCAAAAAATAACCGCCCGAAGGCCGGGGCGCCAAGTTCGTCCAGCGGAAAAAGGCCACAAAAACGGGTGGGCTATAGCATTGGGGGGTGGGGCTGGCCGATTTCGTCCGCCGGACTCGGAATGCCGCGAGACTTTGCGAGGGGCCTCCGTGTGCCAAAAATAGGCTACGGGCAAAGCCGCGCCCAAAAATAACTGCCCGAAGGCCGGGACGCCTAGTTCGTCCAGCGGAAAAAGGCCACAAAAATGGGTGGGCTATAGCCTTGAGGGGTGGGGCTGGCCAACTTCGTCCGCCGGACTCGGAATGGCGTGAGACTTTGTGAGGCGCCTCCGTGTGACAAAAATAGGCTGTGGGACAGCCGCGCTAAAAAATAACCACCCGAAGGCCGGGGCGCGAAGTTCGTCCAGCGGAAAAACGCCACAAAAACGGGTGGGCTATAGCCTTGGGGGGTGGGGCTGGCCAACTTCGTCCGCCGGACTCGGAATGGCGGGAGACTTTGCGAGGCATCTCCATGTCCCAAAAATAGGCTACGGGCACAGCCGCGCCCAAAAATAACCGCCAGAAGGCCGGGGCGCCAAGTTCGTCCAGCGGAAAAAGGCCACAAAAACGGGTGGGCTATAGCCCTGGGGGGTGGGGCTGGCCAACTTCGTCCGCCGGACTCGGAATGGCGCGAGACTTTGCGAGTCGCCTCTGTGTGCCAAAAATAGGCCGCGGGCACAGCCACGCCCAAAAATAACCGCCTGAAGGCCGGGGCGCCAAGTTCGTCCAGCGGAAAACGGCCACAAAAACGGGTGCGCTATAGCCTTGGGGGTTGGGGCGGGCCAACTTCGTCCGCCGGACTAGGAATGGCGCGAGACTTTGTGAGCCACCTCCGTGTGCCAAAAATAGGCCACGGACACAGCTACACTAAAAAATAACCGCCCGAAGGCCGGGGCGCCAAGTTCGTCCCGCGGAAAAAGGCCACAAAAACGGGTGGGCTATAGCCTTGGGGGCTGGGGATGGCCCACTTCATCCGCCGGACTCGGAATGGTGTGAGACTTTGCGAGGCGCCTCCGTGTGCCAAAAATAGGCCGCGGGCACAGCCGCGCCCAAAAATAACCTCCCGAAGGCCGGGGCGCCAAGTTCGTCCAGCGGAAAAAGGCCACAAAAACGGGTGGGCTATAACCTTGGGGGGTGGGGCTGGCCAACTTCGTCCTCCGGACTCGGAATGCCGCAAGACTTTGCGAGGGGCCTCCGTGTGCCAAAAATAGGCTGCGGGCAAAGCCGCGCCCAAAAATAAACGCCCGAAGGCCGGGGCGCCAAGTTCGTCCAGCGGAAAAAGGCCACAAAAACGGGTGGGCATAGCCTTCGGGGGTGGGGCTGGCCAACTTCGTCCGCCGTACTCGGAATGCCGCGAGACTTTGCGAGGGGACTCTGTGTGACAAAA
>NW_006262027.1:0-718 GCF_000493195.1 Citrus x clementina
ATAGCCTTCGGGGGTGGGGATGGCCAACTTTGTCCGCCGGACTCGGAATGGCGCGAGACTTTGCGAGGCACCTCCGTGTGCCAAAAATAGGCCGCGGACACAGCCGCTCCCAAAAATAACTGCCTGAAGGCCGGGGCGCCAAGTTCGTCCAGCGGAAAAAAGCCAGAAAAACGGGTGGGCTATAGCCTTGGGGGGTGGGGCTGGCCAACTTCGTCCGCCGGACTCGGAATGCCGCGAGACTTTATGAGGGGCCTCCGTGTGCCAAAAATAGGCTCCGGGCAAAGCCAAGCCCAAAAATAACAGCCCGAAGGCCGGGGCGCCAAGTTCGTCCAGCGGAAAAAGGCCACAAAAACGGGTGGGCTATAGCCTTGGGGGGTGGGGCTGGCCAACTTCGTCCGCCGGAATCGGAATGGCGTGAGACTTTGCGAGGCGTCTCCGTGTGCCAAAAATAGGCTGCGGGCACAACCGCGCCCGAAAATAACCGCTCGAAGGCCGGGGCGCCAAGTTCGTCCAGCGCAAAAAGGCCATAAAAACGGGTGGGCTATAGCCTTGGGGGGTGGGCAGGCCAAATTCGTCCGCCGGACTCGGAATGGCGCGAGACTTTGCGAGGCGCCTCTGTGTGCCAAAAATAGGCCGCGGGGACAGCCGCGCTCAAAAATAACCGCCCGAAGGCCGGGGCGCCAAGTTCGTCCAGCGGAAAAAAGCCACAAAAACGGGT
>NW_006262027.1:1151-3693 GCF_000493195.1 Citrus x clementina
GCTAGCGGCCTCCGAGTGCCAAAAATAGGCCGCGGGGACAACCGCCCCCAAAAATAACCGCCCGAAGGTCGGGGCGCCAAGTTCGTCCAGCGGAAAAAGGCCACAAAAACGGGTGGGCTATAGCCTTCGGGGGTGGGGCTGGCCAACTTCGTCCGCCGGACTCGGAATGCCGCGAGACTTTGCGAGGGGTCTCCGTGTGCCAAAAATAGGCTCCAGGCAAAGCCATGACAAAAAATAACAGCCCGAAGGCCGGGGCGCCAAGTTCGTCCAGCGGAAAAAGGCCACAAAAACGGGTGGGCTATAGCCTTCGGGGGTGGGGCTGGCCAACTTCGTCCGCCGGACTCGGAATGGCGTGAGACATTGCGAGGCGTCTCCGTGTGCCAAAAATAGGCTGCGGGCACAACCGCGCCCGAAAATCACCGCTCGAAGGCCGGGGCGCCAAGTTCGTCCAGCAGAAAAAGGCCACAAAAACGGGTGGGCTATAGCCTTGGGGGGTGGGCAGGCCAACTTCGTCCGCCGGACTCGGAATGGCGCGAGACTTTGCGAGGCGCCTCCGTGTGCCAAAAATAGGCCGCGGGCACAGCCGCGCATAAAAATAACTGCCCGAAGGCCGGGGCGTCAAGTTCGTCCAGGGAAAAAAGGCAACAAAAACGGGTGGGCTATAGCATAGGGGGGTGGGGCTGGCCAACTTCGTCCGCCGGACTCGGAATGCCGCGAGACTTAGCGAGTGGCCTCCGTGTGCCAAGAATATGCCGCGGCCACAGCCACGCCCAAAAATAACCGCCCGAAGGAGGCGGCGCCAAGTTCGTCCAGCAGAAAAAGGCCACAAAAACGGGTGGGCTATAGCCTTGGGGGGTGGGGCTGGCCGACTTCGTCCGCCAGACTCGGAATGGTGCGAGACTTTGCGAGCGGCCTCCGTGTGCCAAAAATAGGTCACGGACACAGCCGTACCCAAAAATAACCGCCCGAAGGCCGGGGCGCCAAGTTCGTCCAGCGGAAAAAGGCCACAAAAACGGGTGGGCCATAGCCTTGGAGGGTGGGGCAGGCCAACTTCGTCCGCCGGACTCGGAATGGTGCGAGACTTTGCGAGCGGCCTCCGTGTGCCAAGAATAGGCCGCGGGCACAGCCGCGCCCAAAAATAACCGCCCGAAGGCCGGGTCGCCAAGTTCGTCCAGCGGAAAAAGGCCACAGAAACGGGTGGGCTATTGCCTTGGGGGGTGGGGCTGGCCAACGTCGTCCGCCGGACTCGGAATGGCGCGAGATTTTCCGAGGGGCCTCCGTGTGCCAAAAATAGGCCGCGGGCAAGCCGCGCCAAAAAATAACCGCCCGAAGGCCAGGTCGCCAAGTTCGTCCAGCGGAAAAAGGCCACAGAAACGGGTGGGCTATTGCCTTGGCTGGTGGGGCTGGCCAACTTCGTCCGCCGGACTCGGAATGGCGCGAGACTTTGCGAGGGGCCTCCGTGTGCCAAAAATCGGCCCCGGGCAAGCCGCGCCCAAAAATAACCGCCCGAAGGCCGGGGCGCCAAGTTCGTCCAGCGGAAAAAGGCCACAAAAACGGGTGGGCTATTGCCATGGGGGGTGGGGCTGGCCAACGTCGTCCGCCGGACTCGGAATGGCGCGAGACTTTCCGAAGGGCCTCCGTGTGCCAAAAATAAGCCGCGCGCACTGCCGCGCCCAAAAATAACCGACCAAAGGCCGGGGCGCCAAGTTTGTCCAGCGGAAAAAGGCCACAAAAACGGGTGGGCTATAGCCTTGGGGGGTACGGCTGGCCAACTTCGTCCGAAGGACTCGGAATGCCGCGAGACTTTGGTAGGGGCCTCCGTGTGCCAAAAATAGGCCGTGGGCACAGCCGCGCCCAAAAATAACGGCCCGAAGGCCGGGGCGCCAAGTTCGTCCAGCGGAAAAAGGCCACAAAAACGGGTGGGCTATTGCCTTGGGGGGTGGGGCTGGCCAACGTCGTCCGCCGGACTTGGAATGGCACGAGACTTTCCGAGGGGCCTCCGTGTGCCAAAAATAGGCCGCAGGCAAAGCCGCGCCCAAAAAGAACCGCCCGAAGGCTGGGGCACTAGGTTCGTCCAACGGAAAAAGGCCACAAAAACGGGTGGGCTATAGCCTTGGGGGGTGGGGCTGGCCAACTTCGTCCGCCGGACTCGGAATGCCGTGAGACTTTGCGAGGGGCCTCCGTGTGCCAAAAATAGGCCGCGGGCAATGCCGTGCCCAAAAATAACCGCTCGAAGGCCGGGGCGCCAGGTTCGTTCAGCGGAAAAAGGCAACAAAAACGGGTGGGCTATAGCCTTGGGGGGTGGGGCTGGCCAACTTCGTCCGCCGGAATCGGAATGCCACAAGACTTTGTGAGGGGCTTCCGCTTCCCAAAAATAGGCTGAGGGCAAACCGCGCCCAAAAATAACCGCCCGAAGGCCGGGGTGCCAACTTCATCCAGCGGAAAAAGGCCACAAAAACGGGTGGGCTATTGCCTTGGGGGGTGGGGCTGGCCAACTTCGTCCGCCGGACTCGGAATGCCGTGAGACTTTGCGAGGGGCCTC
>NW_006262027.1:4125-5115 GCF_000493195.1 Citrus x clementina
CGTCCAACGGAAAAAGGCCACAAAAACGGGTGGGCTATAGCATTGGGGGGTGGGGCTGGCCAACTTCGTCCGCCGGACTCGGAATGCCACGAGACTTTGCGAGGGGCTTCCGTGTGCCAAAAATAGGCCGTGGGCAATGCCGCGCCCAAAACTAACCGCCCGAAGGCCGGGGCGCGAAGTTCGTCCAGCGGAAAAAGGCCACAAAAACGGGTGGGCTATTGCCTTTGCGGGTGGGGCTGGCCAACTTCGTCCGCCGGACTCGGAATGGCGCGAGACTTTGCGAGGGGCCTCCGTGTGCCAAAAATAGGCCATGGGAAAGCCGCACCCAAAAATAACCGCCCGAAGGCCGGGGCGCCAAGTTCGTCCAGCGGAAAAAGGCCACAAAAACGGGTGGGCTATTGCCTTGGGGGGTGGGGCTGGCCAACGTCGTCCGCCGGACTCGGAATGGCGCGAGCCTTTCCGAGGGGCCTCCGTGTGCCAAAAATAGGCCGCGGGCAAGCCGCGCCAAAAAATAACCGCCCGAAGGCCGGGTCGCCAAGTTCGTCCAGCGGAAAAAGGCCACAGAAACGGGTGGCCTATTGCCTTGGGGGGTGGGGCTGGCCAACGTCGTCCGCCGGACTCGGAATGGCGCGAGATTTTCCGAGGGGCCTCCGTGTGCCAAAAATAGGCCGCAGGCAAGCCGCGCCAAAAAATAACCGCCCGAAGGCCAGGTCGCCAAGTTCGTCCAGCGGAAAAAGGCCACAGAAACGGGTGGGCTATTGCCTTGGGGGGTGGGGCTGGCCAACGTCGTCCGCCCGACTCGGAATGGCGCGAGACTTTCCGAGGGGCCTCCGTGTGCCAAAAATAGGCCGCGGGCAAAGCCGTGCCCACAAATAACCGACCAAAGGCCGGGGCGCCAAGTTTGTCCAGCGGAAAAAGGCCACAAAAACGGGTGGGCTACAGCCTTGGGGGGTGCGGCTGGCCAACTTCGTCCACAGGACTCGGAATGCC
>NW_006262027.1:5215-6726 GCF_000493195.1 Citrus x clementina
GAAGGCCGGGGCGCCAAGTTCGTCCAGCGGAAAAAGGCCACAAAAACGGGTGGGCTATAGCCTTGAGGGGTGGGGCTGGCCAACTTCGTCTTCCGGACTCGGAATGGCACGAGACTTTGCGAGGGGCCTCCGTGTGCCAAAAATAGTCCGCGGGCAAAGCCGCGCCCAAAAATAACCGCCCGAAGGCCGGGGCGCCAGGTTCGTCCAGCGGAAAAAGGCCACAAAAACGGGTGGGCTATAGCCTTGGGGGGTGGGGCTGGCCAACTTCGACCGCCGGACTCGGAATGCCACGAGACTTTCCGAGGGGCCTCCGTGTGCCAAATAGAGCCCGCGGGCAAAGCCGCACCCAAAAATAACCGCCCGAAGGCCGGGGCGCCAGGTTCGTCCAGTGGAAAAAGGCCACAAAAACGGGTGGGCTATAGCCTTGGGGGGTGGGGCTGGCCAACTTCGTCCGCCGGACTCGGAATGCCGCGAGACTTTACGAGGGGCCTCCATTTGCTAAAAATAGGCCGCGGGCAAGCCGTGCCCAAAAATAACCGCCAGAAGGCCGGGGCGCCAGGTTCGTCCAGCGGAAAAAGGCCACAAAAACGGGTGGGCTATAGCCTTGGGGGGTGGGGCTGGCCAACTTCGTCCGCCGGACTCGGAATGCCACGAGACTTTCCGAGGGGCCTCCGTGTGCCAAATAGAGCCCGCGGGCAAAGCCGCACCCAAAAATAACCGCCCGAAGGCCGGGGCGCCAGGTTCGTCCAGCGGAAAAAGGCCACAAAAACGGGTGGGCTATTGCCTTGGCGGGTGGGGCTGGCCAACTTCGTCCGCCGGACTCGGAATGGCGCGAGACTTTGCGAGGGGCCTCCGTGTGCGAAAAATAGGCCCCGGGCAAGCCGTGCCCAAAAATAACCGCCCGAAGGCCGGGGCGCCAAGTTCGTCCAGCGGAAAAAGGCCACAAAAACGGGTGGGCTATTGCCTTTGCGGGTGGGGCTGGCCAACTTCGTCCGCCGGACTCGGAATGGCGCGAGACTTTGCGAGGGGCCTCCGTGTGCCCGAAATAGGCCGCGGGCACAGCCGCGCCCAAAAACAAACGCCCGAAGGCCGGGGCGCCAAGTTCGTCCAGCGGAAAAAGGCCACAAAAACGGGTGGGCTATAGCCTTGGGGGGTGGGGATGGCCAACTTCATCCGCCGCACTCGGAATGCCGCGCGACTTTGCAAGCGGCCTCCATGTACCAAAATTAGGCCGCGGGCACAGCCGTGCCCAAAATTAACAGCCCGAAGGCCGGGGCGCCAAGTTCGTCCAGCGGAAAAAGGCCACAAAAATGGGTGGGCTATTGCCTTGGGGGGTGGGGCTGGCCAACTTCGTCCGCCGGACTCGGAATGGAGCGAGACTTTGCGAGCGGCCTCCGTTTGCCAAAAATAGGCCGCGGGCACAGCTACGCCCAAAAATAATCCCGCGAAAACCGGGTCGCCAAGTTTGTCCAGCGGAAAAAGGCCACAAAAACGGGTGGGCTATAGCCTTG
>NW_006262026.1:0-4155 GCF_000493195.1 Citrus x clementina
TACACGCGGTAGAACTCACTCTTGCGGTCGGAGCGCCACACCCCCCAGCGGAAAATTGGCCGAAAAACGGGTGGCCTATAGCCTTGGTGGGGGGCGTGGGCGAAGTTCGTCCGCCGGACTCGGAATGGCCCCAGACTTTGCGGGCGGCCTCCGTGCGCCAAAAATAGGCCACGAGCACAGCCGCGCCCAAAAATGAGCGCCCGAAGGTCGGGGCGCCAACACCCCCAAGCGGAAAATTGGCCGAAAAACGGGTGGCCTATAGCCTTGGTGGGGGGCGTGGGCGAAGTTCGTCCGCCGGACTCGGAATGGCCCCAGACTTTGTGGGCGGCCTCCGTGTGCCAAAAATAGGCCACGGGCACAGCCGCGCCCAAAAATGAGCGCCCGAAGGTCGGGGCGCCAGCACCCCCCAGCAGAAAAATGGCCCAGAAACGGGTGGGCTATAGCCTTGGCGGGGGGCGTGGGCGAAGTTCGTCCGCCGGACTCGGAATGGCCCCAGACTTTGCGGGCGACCTCCGTGTGCCCAAAATAGGCCACGGGCACAGCCGCGCCCAAAAAGGAGCGCCCGAAGGTCGGGGCGCCAACACCCCCCAGCGGAAAAATGGCCAAAAAACGGGTGGGCTATAGCCTAGGAGGGGGGCGTGGGCGAATCTCGTCCGCCGGACTCGGAATGGCCCCAGACTTTGCGGGCGGCCTCCGTGTACAAAAAATAGGCCACGGGCACAGCCGCGCCCAAAAATGAGCGCCCGAAGGTCGGGGCGCCAACACCCCCCAGCAGAAAAATGGCCCAGAAACGGGTGGGCTATAACCTTGGCGGGGGGCGTGGGCGAAGTTCGTCCGCCGGACTCGGAATGGCCCCAGACTTTGCGGGCGGCCTCCGTGTGCCAAAAATAGGCCACGGGCACTGCCGCGCCCAAAAATGAGCGCCCGAAGGTCGGGGCGCCAACACCCCCCAGCGGAAAAATGGCCTAGAAACGGGTGTGCTATAGCCTTGGCGGGGGGCGTGGGCGAAGTTCGTCCGCCGGACTCGGAATGGCCCCAGACTTTGCGGGCGGCCTCCATGTGCCAAAAATAGGCCACGGGCACAGCCGCGCCCAAAAATGAGAGCCTGAAGGTCGGGGCGCCAACACCCCCCAGCGGAAAATTGGCCGAAATACGGGTGGCCTATAGCCTTGCTGGGGGGCGTGGGCGAAGTTCGTCCGCCGGACTCGGAAAGGCCCCAGACTTTGCGGGCGGCCTCCGTGTGCCAAAAATAGGCCACGGGCACAGCCGCGCCCAAAAATGAGCGCCCGAAGGTCGGGGCGCCAACACCTCCCAGCGGAAAATTGGCCGAAAAACGGGTGGCCTATAGCCTTGGTGGGGGGCGTGGGCGAAGTTCGTCCGCCGGACTCGGAATGGCCCCAGACTTTGCGGGCGGCCTCCGTGTGCCAAAAATAGGCCATGGGCACGGCCGCGCCCAAAAATGAGCGCCCGAAGGTCGGGGCGCCAACACCCCCCAGCGGAAAAATGGCCAAAAAACGGGTGGGCTATAGCCTAGGAGGGGGGCGTGGGCGAAGTTCGTCCGCCGGACTCGGAATGGCCCCAGACTTTGCGGGCGGCCTCCGTGTGCCAAAAACAGGCCACGGGCACAGCCGCGCCCAAAAATGAGCGCCCGAAGGTCGGGGCGCCAACACCCCCCAGCGGAAAAATGGCCAAAAAACGGGTGGGCTATAGCCTAGGAGGGGGGCGTGGGCGAATCTCGTCCGCCGGACTCGGAATGGCCCCAGACTTTGCGGGCGGCCTCCGTGTACAAAAAATAGGCCACGGGCACAGCCGCGCCCAAAAATGAGCGCCCGAAGGTCGGGGCGCCAACACCCCCCAGCATAAAAATGGCCCAGAAACGGGTGTGCTATAGCCTTGGCGGGGGGCGTGGGCGAAGTTCGTCCGCCGGACTCGGAATGGCCCCAGACTTTGCGGGCGGCCTCCGTGTGCCAAAAATAGGCCACGGGCACTGCCGCGCCCAAAAATGAGCGCCCGAAGGTCGGGGCGCCAACACCCCCCAGCGGAAAAATGGCCTAGAAACGGGTGTGCTATAGCCTTGGCGGGGGGCGTGGGCGAAGTTCGTCCGCCGGACTCGGAATGGCCCCAGACTTTGCGGGCGGCCTCCATGTGCCAAAAATAGGCCACGGGCACAGCCGCGCCGAAAAATGAGAGCCTGAAGGTCGGGGCGCCAACACCCCCCAGCGGAAAATTGGCCGAAATACGGGTGGCCTATAGCCTTGCTGGGGGGCGTGGGCGAAGTTCGTCCGCCGGACTCGGAAAGGCCCCAGACTTTGCGGGCGGCCTCCGTGTGCCAAAAATAGGCCACGGGCACAGCCGCGCCCAAAAATGAGCGCCCGAAGGTCGGGGCGCCAACACCTCCCAGCGGAAAATTGGCCGAAAAACGGGTGGCCTATAGCCTTGGTGGGGGGCGTGGGCGAAGTTCGTCCGCCGGACTCGGAATGGCCCCAGACTTTGCGGGCGGCCTCCGTGCGCCAAAAATAGGCCACGGGCACAGCCGCGCCCAAAAATGAGCGCCCGAAGGTCGGGGCGCCAGCACCCCCCAGCGGAAAAATGGCCCAGAAACGGGTGGGCTATAGCCTTGGCGGGGGGCGTGGGCGAAGTTCGTCCGCCGGACTCGGAATGGCCCCAGACTTTGCGGGCGACCTCCGTGTGCCCAAAATAGGCCACGGGCACAGCCGCGCCCAAAAATGAGCGCCCGAAGGTCGGGGCGCCAACAGTCGCCAGCGGAAAAATGGCCAAAAAACGGGTGGGCTATAGCCTTCGTGGGGGGCGTGGGCGATGCTCGTCCGCCGGACTCGGAATGGCCCCAAACTTTGCGGGCTGCCTCCGTGTGCCAAAAATAGGCCACGGGCACAGCCGCGCCCAAAAATGAGCATCCAAAGGTCGCCAACACCCCCCAGCGGAAAAATGGCCAAAAAACGTGTGGGCTATAGCCTTGGTGGGGGGCGTGGGCGAAGTTCGTCCGCCGGACTCGGAATGGCCCCAGACTTTGCGGGCGGCCTCCGTGCGCCAAAAATAGGCCACGGGCACAGCCGCGCCAAAAAATGAGCGCCCGAAGGTCGGGGCGCCAACACCCCCCAGCGGAAAATTGGCCGAAAAACGGGTGGCCTATAGCCTTGGTGGGGGGCGTGGGCGAAGTTCGTCCGCCGGACTCGGAATGGCCCCAGACTTTGCGGGCGGCCTCCGTGTGCCAAAAATAGGCCACGGGCACAGCCGCGCCCAAAAATGAGTTCCCGAAGGTCGCGGCGCCAACACCCCCCAGCGGAAAAATGGCCTTGGAACGGGTGTGCTATAGCCTTGGTGGGGGGCGTGGGCGAAGTTCGTCCGCCGGACTCGGAATGGCCCCAGACTTTGCGGGCGGCCTCCGTGTGCCAAAAATAGGCCACGGGCACAGCCGCGCCCAAAAATGGGCGCCCGAAGGTCGGGGCGCCAGCACCCCCAAGCGGAAAAATGGCCAAAAAACGGGTGGGCTATAGCCTTCGTGGGGGGCGTGGGCGATGCTCGTCCGCCGGACTCGGAATGGCCCCAGACTTTGCGGGCGGCCTCCTTGCGCCAAAAATAGGCCACGGGCACAGCCGCGCCCAAAAATGAGCGCCTGAAGGTCGGGGCGCCAACACCCCCCAGCGGAAAATTGGCCGAAAAACGGGTGGCGTATAGCCTTGGTGGGGGGCGTGGGCGAAGTTCGTCCGCCGGACTCGGAATGGCCCCAGACTTTGCGGGTGACCTCCGTGTGCCAAAAATAGGCCACGGGCACAGCCGCGCCCAAAAATGAGCGCCCGAAGGTCGGGGCGCCAACACCCCCCAGCGGAAAAATGGCCCAGAAACGGGTGTGCTATAGCCTTGGCGGGGGGCGTGGGCGAAGTTCGTCCGCCGGACTCGGAATGGCCCCAGACTTTGCGGGCGGCCTCCATGTTCCAAAAATAGGCCACGGGCACAGCCGCGCCGAAAAATGAGCGCCTGAAGGTCGGGGCGCCCACACCCCCCAGCGGAAAATTGGCCGAAATACGGGTGGCCTATAGCCTTGCTGGGGGGCGTGGGCGAAGTTCGTCCGCCGGACTCGGAAAGGCCCCAGACTTTGCGGGCGGCCTCCGTGTGCCAAAAATAGGCCACAGGCAC
>NW_006262026.1:4398-5982 GCF_000493195.1 Citrus x clementina
CCCAGAAACAGGTGGGCTATAGCTTGGCGGGGGGCGTGGGCGAAGTTTCGTCCGCTGGACTGGGAATGCCCCAGACTTTGCGGGCGACCTCCTTGTGCCCAAAATAGGCCACGGGCACAGCCGCGCCCAAAAATGAGCGCCCGAAGGTCGGGGCGCCAACAGTCGCCAGCGGAAAAAAAGGCCAAAAAAACGGGTGGGCTATAGCCTTCGTGGGGGGGCGTGGGCGATGCTTGTCCGCCGGACTCGGAATGGCCCCAAACTTTGCGGGCTGCCTCCGTGTGCCAAAAATAGGCCACGGGCACAGCCGCGCCCAAAAATGAGCATCCGAAGGTCGCCAACACCCCCCAGCGGAAAAATGGCCAAAAAACGTGTGGGCTATAGCCTTGGTGGGGGGCGTGGGCGAAGTTCGTCCGCCGGACTCGGAATGGCCCCAGACTTTGCGGGCGGCCTCCGTGCGCCAAAAATAGGCCACGGGCACAGCCGCGCCAAAAAATGAGCGCCCGAAGGTCGGGGCGCCAACACCCCCCAGCGGAAAATTGGCCGAAAAACGGGTGGCCTATAGCCTTGGTGGGGGGCGTGGGCGAAGTTCGTCCGCCGGACTCGGAATGGCCCCAGACTTTGCGGGCGGCCTCCGTGTGCCAAAAATAGGCCACGGGCACAGCCGCGCCCAAAAATGAGTTCCCGAAGGTCGCGGCGCCAACACCCCCCAGCGGAAAAATGGCCTTGAAACGGGTGTGCTATAGCCTTGGTGGGGGGCGTGGGCGAAGTTCGTCCGCCGGACTCGGAATGGCCCCAGACTTTGCGGGCGGCCTCCGTGTGCCAAAAATAGGCCACGGGCACAGCCGCGCCCAAAAATGGGCGCCCGAAGGTCGGGGCGCCAGCACCCCCAAGCGGAAAAATGGCCAAAAAACGGGTGGGCTATAGCCTTGGCGGGGGGCGTGGGCGAAGTTCGTCCGCCGGACTCGGAATGGCCCCAGACTTTGCGGGCGGCCTCCGTGCGCCAAAAATAGGCCACGGGCACAGCCGCGCCCAAAAATGAGCGCCTGAAGGTCGGGGCGCCAACACCCCCCAGAGGAAAATTGGCCGAAAAACGGGTGGCGTATAGCCTTGGTGGGGGGCGTGGGCGAAGTTCGTCCGCCGGACTCGGAATGGCCCCAGACTTTGCGGGCGACCTCCGTGTGCCAAAAATAGGCCACGGGCACAGCCGCGCCCAAAAATGAGCGCCCGAAGGTCGGGGCGCCAACACCCCCCAGCGGAAAATGGCCAAAAAACGGGTGGGCTATAGCCTTGGTGGGGGGCGTGGGCGAAGTTCGTCCGCCGGACTCGGAATGGCCCCAGACTTTGCGGGCGGCCTCCATTTGCCAAAAATAGGCCACGGGCACAGCCGCGCCCAAAAATGAGCGCCCGAAGGTCGGGGCGCCAGCACCCCCCAGCGGAAAAATGGCCAAGAAACGGGTGTGCTATAGCCTTGGCGGGGGGCGTGGGCGAAGTTCGTCCGCCGGACTCGGAATGGCCCCAGACTTTGCGGGCGGCCTACGTGTGCCAAAAATAGGCCACGGGCACAGCCGCGCCCAAAAATGAGCT
>NW_006262025.1:0-959 GCF_000493195.1 Citrus x clementina
CGTTGCCCGTGGCCTATTTTTGGCACACGGAGACCCCTCGCAAAGTCTCGTGGCATTCCGAGTCCGGCGGACGAAGTGGGCCAGCCCCACCCCCCAAGGCTATACCCACCCGTTTTTGTGGCCTTTTTCCGCTGGACGAACTTGGCGCCCCGGTCTTCGGGCGGTTATTTTTGGGCGAGGCTTTGTCCGCGGCCTATTTTTGGCACACGGAGGCGCCTCGCAAAGTCTCGCACCATTCCGAGTCCGGCGGACGAAGTTGGCCAGCCCCACCCCCCAAGGTTACAGGCCACCCGTTTTTGTGGCATTTTTCCGCTGGACGAATTTGGCACCCCGGCGTTCGGGCGGTTATTTTTGGTGCGGCTTTGGCCGCGGCCTATTTTTGGAACACGGAGGTCCCTCGCAAAGTCTCGCGGCATTCCGAGTCCGGCGGACGAAGTCGGCCAGCCCCACCCCCCAAGGCTATAGCCAACCCGTTTTTGTGGCCTTTTTCCGCTGGACGAACTTGGCGCCCCGGCCTTCGGGCAGTTATTTGTGAGCGTGGCTTTGCCCGCGGCCTATATTTATCACACGGAGGCCCCTCGCAAAGTCTCGTAGCATCCCGACTCCGGCGGACGAAGTTGGCCAGCCCCACCCCCCAAGGCTACAGCCCACCCGTTTTTGTGGCCTTTTTCCGCTGGACGAACTTGGCGCCCTGGCCTTTGGGCGGTTATTTTTGGGTACGGCTCTGCCCGCGGCCTATTTTTGGCACACTGAGGCCCCTCGCAAAGTCTCGCGACATTCCGAGTCGGGCGGACGAAGTTGGCCAGCACCCCCCCCCCCAAGGCTATACCCCCCCCTCTTTTGGGGCCTTTTTCCCCTGGAAAAACTTGGCCCCCCCGCCCTCGGGCGGTTATTTTTGGGCACGGCTTTGCCCGCGGTCTATTTTTGGCAAACGGAGGCCCCTCGCAAAGTCTCGCGGC
>NW_006262025.1:1270-5172 GCF_000493195.1 Citrus x clementina
GCCGCGGCCTATTTTTGGCACACGGAGGTCCCTCGCAAAGTCTCGCGGCATTCCGAGTCTGGAGGACGAAGTTGGCCAGCCCCACCACCCAAGGCTATAGCCCACCCGTTTTTGTGGCCTTTTTCTGCTGGAAGAACTTGGCGCCCCGGCCTTTGGGTGGTTATTCTTGGGGGTGGCTTTCCCCGCGGCCTATTTTTGGCACATGGAGGCCCCTCGCAAAGTCTCGCGGCATTCCGAGTCCGGCGGACGAAGTTGGCCAGCCCCACCCCCCAAGGCTACAGCCCACCCGTTTTTGTGGCATTTTTCCGCTGGACGAACTTGGCACCCCGGCGTTCGGGCGGTTATTTTTGGGTGCGGCTTTGGCCGCGTTCAATTTTTGGCACACGGAGTCCCCTCGCAAAGTCTCGCGGCATTCCGAGCCTGGAGGACGAAGTGGGCCAGCCCCACCACCCAAGGCTATAGCCCACCCGTTTTTGTGGCCTTTTTCGGCTGGACGAACTTGGCGTCCCGGCCTTTAGGCGGTTATTCTTGGGGGTGGCTTTGCCCGCGGCCTATTTTTGGCACATGGAGGCCCCTCGCAAATCTCGCGGCATTCCGAGTCAGGCGGACGAAGTTGGCCAGTCCCACCCCCCAAGGCTATAGCCCACCCGTTTTTATGGCCTTTTTCCGATGGACAAACTTGGCGCCCCGGCCCTCGGGCGGTTATTTTTGGGCGCGGCTTTGCCCACGGCCTATTTTTGGCACGCAAAGGCCCCTCGCAAAGTCTCGCGGCATTCCGTATCCGCCGGACGAAGTTGGCCAGCCCCACCCCCCAAGGTTTTAGCCCACCCGTTTTTATGGCCTTTTCCCGCTGGACAAACTTGGCGCCCCGGCCTTCGGGCGGTTATTCTAGGGCGCGGCTTTGCCCGCGGCCTATTTTTGGCACACGGAGGCCCCTCGCAAAGTCTCCCGGCATTCCGAGTCCGGCGGACGAAGTCGGCCAGCCCCACCCGCCAAGGCTATAGCCCACCCGTTTTTGCGGCCTTTTTCCGCTGGACGAACTTGGCGCACCGGCCTTCGGGCGGTTATTCGTGGGCGCGGTTTTCCCCGTGGCCTATTTTTGGCACACGGAGGCGCCTTGCAAAGTCTCGCAGCATTCCGAGTCTGGCGGACGAAGTTGGCCAGCCCCACCCCCCAAGGCTATAGCCCACCCGTTTTTGTGGCCTTTTTCCGCTGGACGAACTTGGCGCCCCGGCCTTCGGGCGGTTATTTTTGGGCGCGGCTTTGACCGCAGCCTATTTTTGGTAAACGGAGGCCACTCACAAAGTCTCGCGGCATTCCGAGTCCGGCGGACGAAGTTGGCCAGCCCCACCCCCCAAGGCTACAGCCCACCCGTTTTTGTGGCCTTTTTCCGCTGGACGAACTTGGCGCCCCGGCCTTCGGGCGGTTATTTTTGGGCGCGGCTTTGACCGCAGCCTATTTTTGGTAAACGGAGGCCACTCACAAAGTCTCGCGGCATTCCGAGTCCGGCGGACGAAGTTGGCCAGCCCCACCCCCCAAGGCTACAGCCCACCCGTTTTTGTGGCCTTTTTCCGCTGGACGAACTTGGCGCCCCGGCCTTTGGTAGTTATTTTTGGGCGCGGCTTTGGCCGCTGCCTATTTTTGGCACACGGAGGCGCCTTGCAAAGTCTCGCAGCATTCCGAGTCTGGCGGACGAAGTTGGCCAGCCCCACCCCCCAAGGCTATAGCCCACCCGTTTTTGCGGCCTTTTTCCGCTGGACGAACTTGGCGCCCCGGCCTTCGGGCGGTTATTTTTGGGCGCGGCTTTGACCGCAGCCTATTTTTGGTAAACGGAGGCCACTCACAAAGTCTCGCGGCATTCCGAGTCCGGCGGACGAAGTTGGCCAGCCCCACCCCCCAAGGCTACAGCCCACCCGTTTTTGTGGCCTTTTTCCGCTGGACGAACTTGGCGCCCCGGCCTTCGGGCGGTTATTTTTGGGCGCGGCTCTGCCCACGGCCTATTTTTGGCACACAGAGGCCCCTCCCAAAGTCTCGCGGCATTCCGTGTCTGGCGGACGAAGTTTGCCAGCCCCACCCCCCAAGGTTATAGCCCACCCGTTTTTGTGGCCTTTTTCCGCTGGACGAACTTGGAGCCCCGGCCTTCGGGCGGTTATTTTTGGGCACGGCTTTGGCCGCTGCCTATTTTTGGCACACGGAGGCCCCTCGTAAAGTGTCGCGGCATTCCGAGTCCGGCGGACGACGTTGGCCAGCCCCACCCCCCAAGGCTATAGCCCACCCGTTTTTGTGGCCATTTTCCGCTGGACAAACTTGGCGCCCCAGCCTTCGGGCGGTTATTTTTGGGCGTGGCTCTGCCCGCGGCCTATTTTTGGCACACGGAGGCCCTTAGCAAAGTCTCATGGCATTCCGAGTCCGGCGGACGAAGTCGGCCAGCCTCACCCCCCAAAGCTATAGCCCACCCGTTTTTGTGGCCTTTTTCCGCTGGACGAACATGGCGCCCCGGCCTTCGGGCGGTTATTTTTGGGCGCGGCTTTCCCAGCGGCCTATTTTGGGTACACGGAGGCCCCTCGCAAAGTCTCGCGGCATTCCGAGTCCGGCGGACGAAGTTGGCCAGCCCCACCCCCCAAGGCTATAGCCCACCCGTTTTTGTGGCCTTTTTCCGCTGGACGAACTTGGCGCCCTGGCCTTCGGGCGGTTATTCTAGGGCATGGCTTTGCCCGCGGCCTATTTTTGGCACACGGAGGCCCGTCGCAAAGTCTCCCGGCATTCCGAGTCCGGCGGGCGAAGTCGGCCAGCCCCACCCGCCAAGGCTATAGCCCACCCGTTTTTGTGGCCTTTTTCTGCTGGACGAACTTGGCGCACCGGCCTTCGGGCGGTTATTCTTGGGCGCGGTTTTCCCCGTGGCCTAATTTTGGCACACGGAGGTGCCTCACAAAGTCTCGCGACATTCCGAGTCCGGCGGACGAAGTTGGCCAGCCCCACCCCCCAAGGCTATAGCCCACCCGTTTTTGTGGCCTTTTTCCGCTGGACGAACTTGGCGCCCCGGCCTTCGGGCGGTTATTTTTGGGCGCGGCTTTGCCCGCAGCCTATTTTTGACAAACGGAGGCCACTCACAAAGTCTCGCGGCATTCCGAGTCCGGCGGACGAAGTTGGCCAGCCCCACCCCCCAAGGCTACAGCCCACCCGTTTTTGTGGCCTTTTTCCGCTGGACGAACTTGGCGCACCGGCCTTCGGGCGGTTATTCTTGGGCGCGGTTTTCCCCGTGGCCTATTTTTGGCACACGGAGGTGCCTCACAAAGTCTCGCGGCATTCCGAGTCCGGCGGACGAAGTTGGCCAGCCCCACCCCCCAAGGCTATAGCCCACCCGTTTTTGTGGCCTTTTTCCGCTGGACGAACTTGGCGCCCCGGCCTTCGGGCGGTTATTTTTGGGCGCGGCTTTGCCCACGGCCTATTTTTGGCACACAGAGGCACCTCGCAAAGTCTCGCGGCATTCCGTGTCCGGCGGACGAAGTTGGCCAGCCCCACCCCCCAAGGCTATAGCCCACCCGTTTTTGTGGCATTTTTCCGCTGGACGAACTTGGCGCCCCGGCCTTCGGGCGGTTATTCTAGGGCGCGGCTTTGCCCGCGGCCTATTTTTGGCACACGGAGGCCCCTCGCAAAGTCTCCCGGCATTCCGAGTCCGGCGGACGAAGTCGGCCAGCCCCACCCGCCAAGGCTATAGCCCACCCGTTTTTGCGGCCTTTTTCCGCTGGACGAACTTGGCGCACCGGCCTTCGGGCGGTTATTTTTGGGCGCGGCTTTGTCCGCGGCCTATTTTTGGCACACGGAGGCCCCTCGCAAAGTCTCACGGTATTCCGAGTCCGGCGGATGAAGTTGGCCAGCCCCACCCCCCAAGGCTATAGCCC
>NW_006262025.1:5361-6238 GCF_000493195.1 Citrus x clementina
TTGTGGCCTTTTTCCGCTGGAAGAACTGGGCACCCGGGGATTCGGGCGGTTATTTTTGGGCGCGGCTTTGCCCACGGCCTATTTTTGTCACCCAGAGGCCCCTCGCAAAGTCTCACGGCATTCCGTGTCCGGCGGACGAAGTTGGCCAGCCCCAGCCCCCAAGGCTATAGCCCACCCATTTTTGTGGCCTTTATCCGCAGGACGAACTTGGCGCCCCGGCCTTCGGGCGGTTATTTTTGGGCGCGGCTTTGTCCGCGGCCTATTTTTGGCACACGGAGGTCCCTCGAAAAGTCTCGCGGCATTCCGAGTCCGGCGGACGAAGTGGGCCAGCCCCACCCCCCAAGGCTATAGCCCACCCGTTTTTGTGGCCTTTTTCCGCTGGACGAACTTGGCGCCCCAGCGTTCGGGCGGTTATTTTTGGGCGTAGCTTTGCCCGCGGCCTATTTTTGGCGCACGGAGGCCCCTTGCAAAGTCTCACGGCATTCCGAGACCGGCGGACGAAGTTGGCCAGCCCCACCCCCCAAGGCTATAGCCCACCCGTTTTTGTGGCCTTTTTCCGCTGGACGAACTTGGCTCCCTGGCCTTCGGGCGGTTATTTTTGGGCGCGGCTTTGCCCACGGCCTCTTTTTGTCACATAGAGGCCCCTCACAAAGTCTCACGGCATTCCGTGTCCGGCGGACGAAGTTGGCCAGCCCCACCCCCCAAGGCTATAGCCCACCCATTTTTGTGGCCTTTTTCCGCAGGACGAACTTGGTGCCCCGGCCTTCGGGCTGTTATTTTTGGGCGCGGCTTTGCCCGCGGCCTATTTTTGGCACACGGAGTCCCCTCGCATAGTCTCTCGGCATTCCGAGTCCGGCGGATGAAGTTGGCCAGCCCC
>NW_006262024.1:0-5733 GCF_000493195.1 Citrus x clementina
AGCCTTGGTCGGGCGCGTGGGCGAAGTTCGTCCGCCGGACTCGGAATGGAGCCAGACTTTGCGGGCGGCCTCCGTGTGCCAAAAATAGGCCACGGGCACTGCCGCGCCCAAAAGTCAGCCCCCTTTCCGTCGGGGCGCCAAGACCCCCCAGCGGAAAAATTGCCAAAAAACGGGTGGGCTATAGCCTTGGTGGGGGGCTTGGGCGAAGTTCGTCCGCCGGACTCGGAATGGCCCCAGACTTTGCGGGCGGCCTCCGTGTGCCAAAAATAGGCCACGGGCACAGGCGCGCAAAAAAATCAGCCCCCTTTCCGTCGGGGCGCCAAGACCCCCCGGCAGAGAAATGGCCAAAAAACGGGTGGGCTATAGCCTTCGTGGGGGGCGTGGGCGAAGTTTGTCCGCCGGACTCCGAATGGCCTCAGACTTTGCGGGCGGCCTCCGTGTGCCAAAAATAGGCCACGGGCACAGCCGCGCCCAAAAATCAGCCCCCGAAGGTCGGCGGGCCAAGACCCCCCAGCGGAAAAATGGCCAAAAATCGGGTGGGCTATAGCCTTCGTGGGGGGCGTGGGCGAAGTTCGTCCGCCGGAATCGGAATGGCCCCAGACTTTGCGGGCGGCCTATGTGTGCCAAAAATAGGCCACGGGCAAACCGCGCCCAAAAATCAGTCCCCGAAGGTCGGGCCGCCAAGACCCCCCAGCGGAAAAATGGCCAAAAAACGGGTGGGCTATAGCCTTGGTGAGGGGCGTGGGCGAAGTTCGTCCGCCGGACTAGGAATGGCCCCAGACTTTGCGGGCGGCCTACGTGTGCCAAAAATAGGACACGGGCACAGCCGCTCCCAAAAATCAGCCCCCGAAGGTCGGGGCGCCAAGATCCCCCAGCGGAAAAATGGCCAAAAAACGGGTGGGCTATAGCCTTCGTGGGGGGCGTGGGCGAAGTTCGTCCGCCGGACTCGGAATGGCCCCAGACTTTGCGGGCGGCCTCCGTGTGCCAAAACTAGGCCACGGGCACAGCCGCGCCTAAAAATCAGCCCCCGAAGGTCGGGGGGCCAAGACCCCCCAGTGGAAAAATGGCCTAAAAACGGGTGGGTTATAGCCTTGGTGGGGGGCGTGGGCGAAGTTCGTCCGCCGGACTTGGAATGGAGCCAGACTTTGCGGGCGGCCTCCGTGTGCCAAAAATAGGCCACGGGCACAGCCGCGCCCAAAAATCAACCTCCGAAAGTCGGGGCGCCAAGACCTCCCTGCGGAAAAATGGCCAAAAAACGGGTGGGCTATAGCCTTCGTGGGGGGCGTGGGCGAAGTTTGTCCGCCGGACTCGGAATGGCCCCAGACTTTGCGGGCGGCCTCCGTGTGCCAAAAATAGGCCACGGGCACAGCCGCGCCCAAAAATCAGCACCCGAAGGTCGGGGCGCCAAGACCCCCCAGCGGAAAAATGGCCAAAAAACAGGTGGGCTATAGTCTTCGTGGGGGGCGTGGGCGAAGTTTGTCCGCCGGACTCGGAATGGCCCCAGACTTTGCGGGCGGCCTCCGTGTGCCAAAAATAGGCCACGGGCACAGCCGCGCCCAAAAATCAGCCCCCGAAGGTCGGGGCGCCAAGACCCCCCAGCGGAAAAATGGCCAAAAAACGGGTGGGCTATAGTCTTCGTGGGGGCGTGGGCGAAGTTTGTCCGCCGGACTCGGAATGGCCCCAGATTTTGCGGGGCGGACTCCGTGTGCAAAAAATAGGCCACGGGCACAGCCGCGCCCAAAAAATCAGCCCCCGAAGTTCGGCGGGCCAAGACCCCCCAGCGGAAAAATGGCCAAAAATCGGGTGGGCTATAGCCTTGCTGGGGGGCGTGGGCGAAGTTCGTCCGCCGGACTCCGAATGGCCCCAGACTTTGCGGGCGGCCTCCGTGTGCCAAAAATAGGCCACGGGAACAGCAGCGCCCAAAAATCAGCCCCCGAAGGTCGGGAGGCCAAGACCCCCCAGCGGAAAAATGGCCAAAAAACGGGTGGGCTATAGCCTTGGTGGGGGGCGTGGGCGAAGTTCGTCCGCCGGACTCGGAATGGCCCCAGACTTTGCGGGCGGCCTCCGTGTGCCAAAAATAAGCCACGGGAACAGCCGCGCCCAAAAATCAGCCCCCGAAGGTCGGGGCGCCAAGACCCCCCAGCGGAAAAATGGCCAAAAAACGGGTGGGCTATAGCCTTGGTGGGGGGCGTGGGCGAAGTTCGTCCGCCGGACTCGGAATGGCCCCAGACTTTGCGGGCGGCCTACGTGTGCCAAAAATAGGACACGGGCACAGCCGCGCCCAAAAATCAGCCCCCGAAGGTCGGGCCGCCAAGACCCCCCAGCGGAAAAATGGCCAAAAAACGGGTGGGCTATAGCCTTCGTGGGGGGCGTGGGCGAAGTTCGTCCGCCGGACTCGGAATGGCCCCAGACTTTGCGGGCGGCCTCCGTGTGCCAAAAATAGGCCACGGGCACAGCCGCACCCAAAAATCAGCCCCCGAAGGTCAGGGCGCCAAGACCCCCCTGCGGAAAAATGTCCAAAAAACGGGTGGGCTATAGCCTTGGTGGGGGGCGTGGGCGGAGTTCGTCTGCCGGAATTGGAATGGCCCCAGACTTTGCACACGGTCTCCGTGTGCCAAAAGAAGGCCACGGGCACAGCCGCGCCCAAAAATCAACCCCCGAAAGTCCGGGCGCCAAGACCCCCCCGCGGAAAAATGGCCAAAAAACGGGTGGGCTATAGCCTTGGTGGGGGGCGTCGGCGAAGTTCGTCCGCCGGACTCGGAATGGCCCCAGACTTTGCGGGCGTACTCCGTGTGCCAAAAATAGGCCACGGGTATAGCCGCGCCAAAAAATCAGCCCCCGAAGGTCGGGGCGCCAAGACCCCCCAGCGGAAAAATGGCCAAAAAACGGGTGGGCTATAGCCTTGGTGGGGGGCGTGGGCGAAGTTCGTCCGCCGGACTCGGAATGGCCCCAGACTTTGCGGGCGGCCTCCGTGTGCCAAAAATAGGCCACGGGCACAGCCGCACCCAAAAATCAGCACCCGAAAGTCGGCGGGCCAAGAACCCCCAGCGGAAAAATGGCCAAAAAACGGGTGGGCTATAGCTTTGGTGGGGGGCGTGGGCGAAGTTCGTCCGCCGGACTCGGAATGGCCCCATACTTTGCGGGCGGCCTCCGTGTGCAAAAACTAGGCCACGGGCACAGCCGCGCCCAAAAATCAGCCCCCGAAAGTCCGGGCGCCAAGACCCCCCCGCGGAAAAATGGCCAAAAAACGGGTGGGCTATAGCCTTGGTGGGGGGCGTCGGCGAAGTTCGTCCGCCGGACTCGGAATGGCCCCAGACTTTGTGGGCGTACTCCGTGTGCCAAAAATAGGCCACGGATACAGCCGCGCCCAAAAATCAGCCCCCGAAGGTCGGGGCGCCAAGATCCCCCAGCGGAAAAATGGCCAAAAAACGGATGGGCTATAGCCTTCGTGGGGGGCGTGGGCGAAGTTCGTCCGCCGGACTCGGAATGGCCCCAGACTTTGCGGGCGGCCTCCGTGTGCCAAAACTAGGCCACGGGCACAGCCGCGCCCAAAAATCAGCCCCCGAAAGTCCGGGCGCCAAGACCCCCCCGCGGAAAAATGGCCAAAAAACGGGTGGGCTATAGCCTTGGTGGGGGGCGTCGGCGAAGTTCGTCCGCCGGACTCGGAATGGCCCCAGACTTTGCGGGCGGACTCCGTGTGCCAAAAATAGGCCACGGGTACAGCCGCGCCCAAAAATCAGCCCCCGAAGGTCGGGGCGCCAAGACCCCCCAGCGGAAAAATGGCCAGAAAACGGGTGGGCTATAGCCTTGGTGGGGGGCGTGGGCGAAGTTCGTCCGCCGGACTCGGAATGGCCCCAGACTTTGCGGGCGGCCTCCGTGTGCCAAAAATAGGTCACGGGCACAGCCGCGCCCAAAAATCAGCCCCCGAAGGTCGGGGCGCCAAGACCCCCCAGCGGAAAAATGGCCAAAAAACGGGTGGGCTATAGCCTTGGTGGGGGGCGTCGGCGAAGTTCGTCCCCCGGACTCGGAATGGCCCCAGACTTTGCGGGCGGACTCCGTGTGCCAAAAATAGGCCACGGGTACAGCCGCGCCCAAAAATCAGCCCCCGAAGGTCGGGGCGCCAAGACCCCCCAGCGGAAAAATGGCCAAAAAACGGGTGGGCTATAGCCTTGGTGGGGGGCGTGGGCGAAGTTCGTCCGCCGGACTCGGAATGGCCCCAGACTTTGCGGGCGGCCTCCGTGTGCCAAAAATAGGCCACGGGCACAGCCGCACCCAAAAATCAGCACCCGAAAGTCGGCGGGCCAAGAACCCCCAGCGGAAAAATGGCCAAAAAACGGGTGGGCTATAGCTTTGGTGGGGGGCGTGGGCGAAGTTCGTCCGCCGGACTCGGAATGGCCCCATACTTTGCGGGCGGCCTCCGTGTGCCAAAACTAGGCCACGGGCACAGCCGCGCCCAAAAATCAGCCCCCGAAAGTCCGGGCGCCAAGACCCCCCCGCGGAAAAATGGCCAAAAAACGGGTGGGCTATAGCCTTGGTGGGGGGCGTCGGCGAAGTTCGTCCGCCGGACTCGGAATGGCCCCAGACTTTGTGGGCGTACTCCGTGTGCCAAAAATAGGCCACGGATACAGCCGCGCCCAAAAATCAGCCCCCGAAGGTCGGGGCGCCAAGACCCCCCTGCGGAAAAATGGCCAAGAAACGGGTGGGCGATAGCCTTGGTGGGGGGCGTCGGCGAAGTTCGTCCGCCGGATCGGAATGGCCCCAGACTTTGCGGGCGTACTCCGTGTGCCAAAAATAGGCCACGGGTACAGCCGCGCCCAAAAATCAGCCCCCGAAGGTCGGGGCGTCAAGACCCCCCAGCGGAAAAATGGCCAAAAAACGGGTGGGCTATAGCCTTGGTGGGTGGCGTGGGCGAAGTTCGTCCGCCGGACTCGGAATGGCCCCAGACTTTGCGGGCGGCCTCCGTGTCCCAAAAATAGGTCACGGGCACAGCCGCGCCCAAAAATCAGCCCCCGAAGGTCGGGGCGCCAAGACCCCCCAGCGGAAAAATGGCCAAAAAACGGGTGGGCTATAGCCTTGGTGGGGGGCGTCGGCGAAGTTCGTCCCCCGGACTCGGAATGGCCCCAGACTTTGCGGGCTGACTCCGTGTGCCAAAAATAGGCCACGGGTACAGCCGCGCCCAAAAATCAGCCCCCGAAGGTCGGGGCGCCAAGACCCCCCAGCGGAAAAATGGCCAAAAAACGGGTGGGCTATAGCCTTGGTGGGAGGCGTGGGCGAAGTTCGTCCGCCGGACTCGGAATGGCCCCAGACTTTGTGGGCGGCCTACGTGTGCCAAAAATAGTTCACGGGCACAGCTGCGCCCAAAAATCAGCCCCCGAAGGTCGGGGCGCCAAGATCCCCCAGCGGAAAAATGGCCAAAAAACGGATGGGCTATAGCCTTCGTGGGGGGCGTGGGCGAAGTTCGTCCGCCGGACTCGGAATGGCCCCAGACTTTGCGGGCGGCCTCCGTGTGCCAAAACTAGGCCACGGGCACAGCCGCGCCCAAAAATCAGCCCCCGAAAGTCCGGGCGCCAAGACCCCCCCGCGGAAAAATGGCCAAAAAACGGGTGGGCTATAGCCTTGGTGGGGGGCGTCGGCGAAGTTCGTCCGCCGGACTCGGAATGGCCCCAGACTTTGTGGGCGTACTCCGTGTGCCAAAAATAGGCCACGGATACAGCCGCGCCCAAAAATCAGCCC
>NW_006262023.1:0-1661 GCF_000493195.1 Citrus x clementina
TGTGCCAAAAATAGGCCACGGCCTCTGCCGCGCCCAAAAATTAGCCCCCGAAAGTCAGGCCGCCAAGACCCCCCAGCGGAAAAATGGCCAAAAAACGGGTGGGCTATAGCCTTGTTGGGGGCGTGGGCGAATTTCGTCCGCCAGACTCGGAATGGCCCCAGACTCGGAATGGCCCCAGACTCTGCGGGCGGCCTCCGTGTGCCAAAAATAGGCCACGGGCTCAGCCGCGCCCAAAAATTAGCCCCCGAAGGTCGGGCTGCCAAGACCCCCCAGCGGAAAAATGGCCAAAAAACGGGTGGGCTATAGCCTTGGCGGGGGGCGTGGGCGAAGTTCGTCCGCCGGACTCGGAATGGCCCCAGACTTTGCGGGCGGCCTCCGTGTGCCAAAAATAGGCCACGGGCACAGCCGCGCCCAAAAATTAGCCCCCGAAGGTCGGGGCGCCAAGACCCCCCAGCGGAAAAATGGCCAAAAAACGGGTGGGCTATAGCCTTGGTGGGGGGCGTGGACGAAGTTCGTCCGCCGGACTCGAAATGGCCCCAGACTTTGCGTGCGGCCTCCGTGTGCCAAAAATAGGCCACAGGCACAGCCGCGTCCAAAAATTACCCCCCGAAGGTCGGGCCGCCAAGACCCCCCAGCGGAAAAATGGCCAAAAAACGGGTGGGCTATAACCTTGGTGGGGGGGCGTGGGCGAAGTTCGTCCGCCGGACTCGGAATGGCCCTAGACTTTGCGGCCGGCCTCCGTGTGCAAAAAATAGGCCACGGGCACAGCCGCGCCCAAAAATTAGCCCCCGAAGGTCGGGGCGCCAAGACCCCCCAGCGGAAAAATGGCCAAAAAACGGGTGGGCTATAGCCTTGGTGGGGGGCGTGGGCGAAGTTCGTCCGCCGGACTCGGAATGGCCGCAGACTTTGCGGGCGGCCTCCGTGGGCCAAAAATAGGCCACGGGCTCAGCCGCGCCCAAAAATTAGCCCCCGAAGGTCGGGGCGCTAAGACCCCCCAGCGGAAAAATGGCCAAAAAACGGGTGGACTATAGCCTTGGCGGGGGGCGTGGGCGAAGTTCGTCCGCCGGACTCGGAATGGCCCCAGACTTTGCGGGCGGCCTCCGTGTGCCAAAAATAGGCCACGGACACAGCCGCGCCCAAAAATTAGCCCCCAACGGTCGGGGCGCCAAGACCCCCCAGCGGAAAAATGGCCAAAAAACGGGTGGGCTATAGCCTTGGTTGGGGGCGTGGGCGAATTTCGTCCGCTGGACTCGGAATGTCCCCAGACTTTGCGGGCGGCCTCCGTGTGCCAAAAATAGGCCACGGGCACAGCCGCGCCCAAAAATTAGACCCCGAAGGTCGGGGCGCCAAGACCCCCCAGCGGAAAAATGGCCAAAAAACGGGTGGGCTATAGCCTTGGTGGGGGGCGTGGGAGAAGTTCGTCCGCCGGACTCGGAATGGCCCCAGACTTTGCGGGCGGCCTCCGTGTGCCAAAAATAGGCCACGGGCACAGCCGCGCCCAACAATTAGCCCCCGAAGGTCGGGCGGCCAAGACCCCCCAGCGGAAAAATGGCCAAAAAACGGGTGGGCTATAGCCTTGGCGGGGGGGCGTGGGCGAAGTTCGTCCGCCGGACTCGGAATGGCCCTAGACTTTGCGGCCGGCCTCCGTGTGCAAAAAATAG
>NW_006262023.1:2030-4987 GCF_000493195.1 Citrus x clementina
ACACAGCCGCGCCCAAAAATTAGCCCCCAACGGTCGGGGCGCCAAGACCCCCCAGCGGAAAAATGGCCAAAAAACGGGTGGGCTATACCCTTGGTGGGGGGCGTGGGCGAATTTCGTCCGCTGGACTCGGAATGTCCCCAGACTTTGCGGGCGGCCTCCGTGTGCCAAAAATAGGCCACGGGCACAGCTGCGCCCAAAAATTAGACCCCGAAGGTCGGGGCGCCAAGACCCCCCAGCGGAAAAATGGCCAAAAAACGGGTGGGCTATAGCCTTGGTGGGGGGCGTGGGAGAAGTTCGTCCGCCGGACTCGGAATGGCCCCAGACTTTGCGGGCGGCCTCCGTGTGCCAAAAATAGGCCACGGGCACAGCCGCGCCCAAAAATTAGCCCCCGAAGGTCGGGCGGCCAAGACCCCCCAGCGGAAAAATGGCCAAAAAACGTGTGGGCTATAGCCTTGGCGGGGGGCGTGGGCGAAGTTCGTCCGCCGGACTCGGAATGGCCCCAGACTTTGCGGGTGGCCTCCGTGTGCCAAAAATAGGCCACGGGCACAGCCGCGCCCAAAAATTAGCCCCCGAAGGTCGGGGCGCCAAGACCCCCCAGCGGAAAAATGGCCAAAAAACGGGTGGGCTATAGCCTTGGTGGGGGGCGTGGGCGAAGTTCGTCCGCCGGACTCGGAATGGCCCCAGACTTTGCGGGCGGCCTCCGTGTGCCAAAAATAGGCCACCGGCACAGTCGCGCCCAAAAATTAGCCCCCGAAGGTCGGGCCGCCATGACCCCCCAGCGGAAAAATGGCCAAAAAACGGGTGGGCTATAGCCTTGGTGGGGGGCGTGGGCGAAGTTCGTCCGCCGGACTCGGAATGGCCCCAGACTTTGCGGGCGGCCTCCGTGTGCCAAAAATAGGCCACGGGCACAGCCGCGCCCAAAAATTAGCCCCCGAAGGTCGGGCTGCCAAGACCCCCCAGCGGAAAAATGGCCAAAAAACGGGTGGGCTATAGCCTTGGCGGGGGGCGTGGGCGAAGTTCGTCCGCCGGACTCGGAATGGCCCCATACTTTGCGGGCGGCCTCCGTGTGCCAAAAATAGGCCACGGGCGCAGCCGCGCCCAAAAATTAGCCCCCGAAGGTCGGGGCGCCAAGACCCCCCAGCGGAAAAATGGCCAAAATACGGGTGGGCTATAGCCTTGGCGGGGGGCGTGGGCGAAGTTCGTCCGCCGGACTCGGAATGGCCCCAGACTTTGCGGGCGGCCTCCGTATGCCAAAAATAGGCCACGGGCACAGCCGCGCCCAAAATTAGCCCCCGAAGGTCGGGGCGCCAAGACCCCCCAGCGGAAAAATGGCCAAAAAACGGGTGGACTATAGCCTTGGCGGGGGGCGTGGGCGAAGTTCGTCCGCCGGACTCGGAATGGCCCCAGACTTTGCGGGCGGCCTCCGTGTGCCAAAAATAGGCCACGGGCACAGCCGTGCCCAAAAATTAGCCCCCGAAGGTCGGGGCGCCAAGACCCCCCAGCGGAAAAATGGCCAAAAAACGGGTGGGCTATAGCCTTGGTGGGGGGCGTGGGCGAAGTTCGTCCGCCGGACTCGGAATGTCCCCAGACTTTGCGGGCGGCCTCCGTGTGCCAAAAATAGGCCACGGGCACAGCCGCGCCCAAAAATTAGCCCCCGAAGGTCGGGGCGCCAAGACCCCCCAGCGGAAAAATGGCCAAAAAACGGGTGGGCTATAGCCTTGGTGGGGGGCGTGGGAGAAGTTCGTCGGCCGTACTCGGAATGGCCCCAGACTTTGCGGGCGGCCTCCGTGTGCCAAAAATAGGCCACGGACACAGCCGCGCCCAAAAATTAGCCCCCAACGGTCGGGGCGCCAAGACCCCCCAGCGGAAAAATGGCCAAAAAACGGGTGGGCTATGGCCTTGGTTTGGGGCGTGGGCGAATTTCGTCCGCCGGACTCGGAATGTCCCCAGACTTTGCGGGCGGCCTCCGTGTGCCAAAAATAGGCCACGGGCACAGCCGCGCCCAAAAATTAGACCCCGAAGGTCGGGGCGCCAAGACCCCCAGCGGAAAAATGGCCAAAAATCGGGTGGGCTATAGCCTTGGTGGGGGGCGTGGGAGAAGTTCGTCCGCCGGACTCGGAATGGCCCCAGACTTTGCGGGCGGCCTCCGTGTGCCAAAAATAGGCCACGGGCACAGCCGCGCCCAAAAATTAGCCCCCGAAGGTCGGGGCGCCAAGACCCCCCAGCGGAAAAATGGCCAAAAAACGGGTGGGCTATAGCCTTGGTGGGGGGCGTGGGCGAAGTTCGTCCGCCGGACTCGGAATGGCCCCAGACTTTGCGGGCGGCCTCCGTGTGCCAAAAATAGGCCACGGGCACAGCCGCGCCCCAAAATTAGCCCCCGAAGGTCGGGGCGCCAAGACCCCCCTGCGGAAAAATGGCCAAAAAACGGGTGGGCTATAGCCTTGGCGGGGGGCGTGGGCGAATTTCGTCCCCCGGACTCGGAATGGCCCCCGACTTTGCGGGCGGCCTCCGTGTGCCAAAAATAGGCCACCGGCACAGCCGCGCCCAAAAATTAGCCCCCGAAGGTCGGGGCGCCAAGACCCCCCAGTGGAAAAATGCCCAAAAAACGGGTGGGCTATAGCCTTGGTGGGGGGCGTGGGCGAAGTTCGTCCGCCGGACTCGGAATGGCCCCAGACTTTGCGGGCGGCCTCCGTGTGCCAAAAATAGGCCACGGGCACAGCCGCACCCAAAAATTAGCCCCCGAAGGTCGGGCCGCCCAGACCCCCCAGCGGAAAAATGGCCAAAAAACAGGTGGGCTATAGCCTTGTTTGGGGCGTGGGCGAAGTTCGTCCGCCGGACTCGGAATGGCCCCAGACTTTGCGGGCGGCCTCCGTGTGCCAAAAATAGGCCACCGGCACAGCCGCCCCAAAAAATTAGCCCCCGAAGGTCGGGGCGCCAAGACCCCCCAGCGGAAAAAT
>NW_006262023.1:5297-6402 GCF_000493195.1 Citrus x clementina
CCAAAAATTAGCCCCCGAAGGTCGGGGCGCCAAGACCCCCCAGCGGAAAAATGGCCAAAAAACGGGTGGGCAATAGCCTTGGTGGGGGGCGTGGGCGAAGTTCGTCCGCCGGACTCGGAATGGCCCCAGACTTTGCGGGCGGCCTCCGTTTGCCAAAAATAGGCCACGGCAACAGCCGAGCCCAAAAATTAGCCCCCGAAGGTCGGGCCGCGAAGACCCCCCAGCGGAAAAATGGCCAAAAAACGGGTGGGCTATAGCCTTGGTGGGGGGCGTGGGGGAAGTTCTTCCGCCGGACTCGGAATGGCCCCAGACTTTGCGGGCGGCCTCCGTGTGCCAAAAATAGGCCACGGGCACAGCCGCACCCAAAAATTAGCCCCCGAAGGTCGGGCCGCCAAGACCCCCCAGCGGAAAAATGGCCAAAAAACGGGTGGGCTATAGCCTTGTTGGGGGCATGGGCGAAGTTCGTCCGCCGGACTCGGAATGGCCCCAGACTTTGCGGGCGGCCTCCGTGTGCCAAAAATAGGCCACGGGCACAGCCGCGCCCAAAAATTAGCCCCCGAACGTCGAGCTGCCAAGACCCCCCAGCGGAAAAATGGCCAAAAAACGGGTGGGCTATAGCCTTGGCGGGGGGCGTGGGCGAAGTTCGTCCGCCGGACTCGGAATGGCCCCAGACTTTGCGGGCGGCCTCCGTGTGCCAAAAATAGGCCACGGGCACAGCCGCGCCCAAAAATTAGCCCCCGAAGGTCGGGGCGCCAAGACCCCCCAGCGGAAAAATGGCCAAAAAACGGGTGGGCTATAGCCTTGGTGGGGGGCGTGGGCGAAGTTCGTCCGCCGGACTCGGAATGGCCCCAGACTTTTCGGGTGGCCTCCGTGTGCCAAAAATAGGCCACGGGCACAGCCGCGCCCAAAAATTAGCCCCCGAAGGTCGGGGCGCCAAGACCCCCCAGCGGAAAAATGGCCAAAAAACGGGTGGACTATAGCCTTGGCGGGGGGCGTGGCCGAAGTTCGTCCGCCGGACTCGGAATGGACCCAGACTTTGCGGGCGGCCTCCGTGTGCCAAAAATAGGCCACGGGCACAGCCGCGCCCAAAAATTAGCCCCCCTTC
>NW_006262022.1:0-45891 GCF_000493195.1 Citrus x clementina
AAATAAGCGCCTGAAGGTTGGGGTGCCAAAGCCCCCAGCGGAAAAATGGCCAAAAAACGGGTGGGCTATAGCCTTGGTAGGGGGGGCGGGCGAAGTTCGTCCGCAGGACTCGGCATGGGGCGAGACTTTGCGAGGGGCCTCCGTGTGCCCGCGGGGAGTTGTGGGCACAGACACGCCCAAAAATAAGCGCCCGAAGGTCGGGGTGCCAAAAGCCCCCAGCGGAAAAATGGGCAAAAATCGGGTGGGCTATAGCCTTGGTGGGGGGGGCGGGCGAAGTTCGTCCGCCGGACTCGGAATGGGGCAAGACTTTGCAAGGGGCCTCCGTGTGCCCGCGGGGAGTCGTGGGCACAGACACGCCCAAAAAGAAACGCCCTAAGATCGGGGTGCGAAAAGCCCCCAGCGGAAAAATGGTCAAAAATCGGGTGGGCTATACCCTTGGTGGGGGGGGGGGCGGGCGAAGTTCGTCCGCCGGACTTGGAATGGGGCGAGACTTTGCGAGGGGCCTCCGTGTACCCACGGGGTGTTACGGGCACAGCCACGCCCAAAAATAAGTGCCCGAAGGTTGGGGTGCCTAAAGCCCCCAGCGGAAGAATGGCCAAAAAACGGTTGGGCTATAGCCTGGTGGGGGGGCGGGCGAAGTTCGTCCGCCGGACTCGGAATGGAGCGAGACTTTGCGAGGGGCCTCCGTGAGCCAAAAATAGGCCACGGGCACAGCCGCACCCAAAAATAAGCACCCGAAGGTTGGGGTGCCAAAATCCCCCAGCGGAAAAATGGCAAAAAAATGGGTGGGCTATAGCCTTGGTAGGGGGGACGGGCGAAGTTCGTCCGCCGGACTCGGAATGGGGCGAGACTTTGTGAGGGGCCTCCGCGTACCCACGGGGTGTTACGGGCACAGCCACGCCCAAAATAAGTGCCCGAAGGTCGGGGTGCCAATAGCCCCCAGCGGAAAAATGGGCAAAAATCGGGTGGGCTATAGCCTTGGTGGGGGGGGGGGGACGAAGTTCGTCCGCCGGACCCGGAAAGGGGTGAGACTTTGCGAGGGGCCTCCGTGTGCCTGCTGGGAGTCACGGGCAGAGCCGCATCCAAAAATAAGTGCCCAAAGGTTGGGGTGCCAAAAGCCCCCAGCGGAAAAATGGCCAAAAATCGGGTGGGCTATAGCCTTGGTAGGGGGGGCGGGGGAAATCGTCCGCCGGACTTGGGATGGGGCGAGACTTTGCATGGGGACTCCGTGTACCCGCGGGGAGTCACGGGAACAGCCACGCCCAAAAATAAGCGCCCGAAGGTCGGGGTGCCAAAAGCCCCCAGCGGAAAAATTGGCAAAAATCGGGTGGGCTATAGCCTTGGTGGGGGGGGCGGGCGAAGTTCGTCCGCCGGACTCGGAATGTGGTGAGACTATGCGAGGGGCCTCCGTGTGCCCGCGGGGAGTTGCGGGCACAGCCCCGCCCAAAAATAAGCCCCCGAAGGTCGGGGCGCCAAAACCCCCCAGCGGAAAAAGGCCAAAAAAACGGGTGGGCTATAGCCTTGGGGGGTGGGAGTTAGGTTTAAAAGTTTGTCCGCCAGACTCGGAATGGGGCGAGACTTTAAGAGGGGCCTCCGTGTGTCCAAAATAGGCCGCGGGCACAGCCGCGCCCAAAAATAGGCTCCCGAAGGTCGGGACGCCAAAACCCCCCAGCGGAAAAAGGCCAAAAAAATGGGTGGGCTATATCCTTGGGCAGTGGGGCTGGCCAAGTTCATCTGCCGGACTCGGAATGGGGCGAGACTTTGCGAGGGGGCTCAGTGTGACCAAAATAGGCCGCGGGCACAGCCGCGCCCAAAAATAACTGCCCGAAGGTCGGGGCGCCAAAACCCACCAGCGGAAAAATGCCAAAAAAATGGGTGGGCTATAGCCTTCGTGGGGGGAGTTAGGTTTAAAAGTTCGTCCGCCGGACTCGGAATGGGGCGAGAATTTGCGAGGGGCCTCTGTGTGCCCAAAATAGGCCGCGGACACAGCCGCGCCCAAAAATAAGCCCCCGAAGGTCGGGGCGCCAAAACCTCCCAGCGGAAAAAGGCCAAAAAAAACGGGTGGGCTATAGCCTTGGGGGGTGGGGCTGGCCAAGTTCATCCACCGGACTCGGAATGGGGTGAGTCTTTGCGAGGGGGCTCAGTGTGCCCAAAATAGGCCACGGGCACAGCCGTGCCCCAAAATAAGTGCCCGAAGGTCGGGGCGCCAAAACCCCCTAGCGGAAAAATGCCAAAAAAATGGCTGGGCTATAGCCTTGGTGGGGGGGAGTTAGGTTTAAAAGTTCGTCCGCAGGACTAGGAATGGGGCGAGACTTTACGAGGGGCCTCCTTGTGGCCAAAATAGGCCGCGGGAACAGCCGCTCCCAAAAAAAAGCTCGCGAAGGTCGGGGAGCCAAAACCCCCCAATGGAAAAAGGCCAAAAAAATGGGTGGGCTATATCCTTGGGCGGTGGGGCTGGCCAAGTTCATCCGCCGGACTCGGTATGGGGCAAGACTTTGCGAGGCGGCTCAGTGTGCCCAAAATAGGCCGCGGGCACATCCGCGCCCAAAAATAAGCGCCCGAATGTCGGGGCGCCAACACCCCGCAGCGGAAAAAGGCCAAAAAAATGGGTGCGTTATAGCCTTGGGGGGTGGGGCTGGCCAAGTTCGTCCGCCGGACTAGGAATGGGGTGGGGCGGGCCAAGTTCATCCGCCGGACTCGGTATGGGGCGAGACTTTGCGAGGCGGCTCAGTGTGCCAAAAATAGGCCGCAGGCTAGGCCGCAGGCACAGCCGCGCCCCAAAATAAGTGCCCAAAGGCCGGGTCGCCAAAACCCACCAGCGTAAAAATGCCAAAAAACTGGCTGGGCTATAGCCTTGGTGGGGGGGAGTTAGGTTTAAAAGTTCGTCCGCCAGACTCGGAATGGGGCGAGACTTTGCGAGGGGCCTCAGTGTGCCCAAAATAAGCAGCAGGCACAGCCGCGTCCAAAAATAAGCGCCCGATGGTCGGTGTGCCAAAACCCCCCAGCGAAAAAAGGCCAAAAAAATGGGTGGGCTATAGCCTTGGGGGGTGGGAGTTAGGTTTAAATGTTTGTCCGCCGGACTCGGAATGGGGCGAGACTTTGTGAGGGGCCTCCGTGTTCCCAAAATAAGACGCAGGCATAGCCGCTTCCAAAAATAAGAGCCCGAAGGTCGGGGCGCCAAAACCCGCCAGCGGAAAAAGGCCGAAACAATGGGTGGGCTATATCCTTGGGCGGTGGGGCTGGCCAAGTTCATCCGCCGGACTCGGAATGGGGCGAGACTTTGCGAGGGGGCTCAATGTGCCCAAAATAGGCTGCGGGCACAGCCACGCCCAAAAATAAGCGCCCGAAGGTCGGGGCGCCAAAACCCCCCGGCGGAAAAAGGCCAAAAAAACGGGTGGGCTATAGGCTTGGGGGGTGCGAGTTAGGTTTAAAAGTTTGTCCGCCGGACTCGGAATGGGGCGAGACTTTGCGAGTTGCCTCCGTGTGCCCACAATAGACCGCAGGCACAGCCGCGCCCAAAAATAAGCGCCCGACGGTCGGGGTGCCAAAACCCCCCAGCTAAAAAAGGCCAAAAAAACGGGTGGGCTATAGCCTTGGGGGGTGGGAGTTATGTTTAAATGTTTGTCCGCCGGACTCGGAATGGGGCGAGACATTGTAAGGGGCCTCCGTGTTCCCAAAATAGGACGCGGGCACAGCCGCTTCCAAAAATAAGCGCCCGAAGGTCGGGGCGCCAAAACCCCCCAGCGGAAAAAAGCCAAAAAAATGGGTGGGCTATATCCTTGGGCGGTGGGGCTGGCCAAGTTCATCCGCCGGACTCGGAATGGGGCGAGACTTTGCGAGGGGGTTCAGTGTGCCCAAAATAGGCTGCGGGCACAGCCGCGCCCAAAAATAAGCGACCGAAGGTCGGGGCGCCAAAACCCCCCAGCGGAAAAAAACCAAAAAATTGTGTGGGCTATATCCTTGGGCGGTGGGGCTGGCCAAGTTCATCCACCGGACTCGGAATGGGGCGAGACTTTGCGAGGGGGCTCAGTGTACCCGAAATAGGCAGCGGGCACAGCCGCGCCCAAAAATAAGCGACCGAAGGTCGGGGCGCCAAAACCCCCCCCCGGGAAAAAGCCAAAAAAATGGGTGGGCTATATCCTTTGGCGGTGGGGCTGGCCAAGTTCATCTGCCGGACTCAGAATGGGGCGAGACTTTGCGAGGGTGCTCAATGTGCCCAAAATAGGCAGCGGGCACAGCCGCACCCAAAAATAAGCACCCGAAGGTCGAGGCGCCAAAACCCCCCAGCGGATAAAGGCCAAAAAAATGGGTGTGTTATAGCCTTGGGGGGAGGGAGTTAGGTTTAAAAGTTTGTCCGCCGGACTCGGAATGCGGCGAGACTTTGTGAGGGACCTCCGTGTTCCCAAAATAAGACGCGGGCATAGCTGCTTCCAAAAATAAGCGCCCGAAGGTCGGGGCGCCAAAACCCCCCAGCGGAAAAAGGCCAAAAAAATCGGTGGGCTATATCCTTGGGCGGTGGGGCTGGCCAAGTTCATCCGCCGGACTCGGAATGGGGCGAGACTTTACGACGGGGCTCGGTGTGCCCAAAATAGGCCGCGGGCACAGGCGCGCCCAAAAATATGCGCCCGAAGGTCGGGGCGCCAAAACTCCCCAGCGGAAAAAGGCCAAAACAACGGTTGGGCTATAGCCTTGGGGGGTGGGAGTTAGGTTTAAAAGTTTGTCCGCCGGACTCGGAATGGGGCAAGACTTTGCGAGGGGCCTCAGTGTGCCCAAAATAGACCGCAGGCACAGCCGCGTCCAAAAATAAGCGCCCGAAGGTCGGGGCGCCAAAACCCCCCAGCGGAAAAAAGCCAAAAAAATGGGTGGGCTATATCCTTGGGCGGTGGGGATGGCCAAGTTCATCTGCCGGACTCAGAATGAGGCGAGACTTTGCGAGGGGGCTCAATGTGCCCAAAATAGGCAGCGGGCACAGCCGCACCCAAAAATAAGCGCCCGAAGGTCGAGGCGCCAAAACCCCCCAGCGGATAAAGGCCAAAAAAATGGGTGGGTTATAGCCTTGGGGGGAGGGAGTTAGGTTTAAAAGTTTGTCCGCCGGACTCGGAATGGGGCGAGACTTTGCAAGGGGCCTCAGTGTGCCCAATCTAGGCCGCGGACACCGCCGCGCCCAAAAATAAGCTCCCGAAGGTCGGAGCGCCAAAACCTCCCTGCGGAAAAAGGCCAAAAAAACGGGTGGGCTATAGCCTTAGTGGGTGGGAGTTAGGTTTAAATGTTTGTCCGCCGGACTCGGAATGGGGCGAGCCTTTGTGACGGGCCTCCGTGTTCCCAAAATAGGACGCGGGCACAGCCGCTTCCAAAAATACGCGCCCGAAGGTCGGGGTACCAAAACCCCCCAACGGAAAAAGGCCAAAAAAACGGGTGGGCTATAGCCTTGGGGGGTGGGAGTTATGTTTAAATGTTCATCCGCCGGACTCGGAATGGGGCGAGACTTTGCAAGGGGCCTCAGTGTGCCCAATCTAGGCCGCGGACACAGCCGCGCCCAAAAATAAGCTCCCGAAGGTCGGGGCGCCAAAACCTCCCTGCGGAAAAAGGCCAAAAAAATGGGTGGACTATAGCCTTAGTGGGTGGGAGTTAGGTTTAAATGTTTGTCCGCCAGACTCGGAATGGGGCGAGCCTTTGTGATGGGCCTCCGTGTTCCCAAAATAGGACGCGGGCACAGCCGCTACAAAAATAAGCGCCCGAAGGTCATGGCGCCAAAACCCCGCAGCGGAAAAAGGCCAAAAAAATGGGTGGGCTATATCCTTGGGCGGTGGGGCTGGCCAAGTTCATCCGCCGGACTCGGAATGGGGCGAGACTTAGCGAGGGGGCTCAGTGTACCCAAAATAGGACGCGGGCACAGCCGCGCCCAAAAATAAGTGCCCGAAGGTCAGGGTGCCAAAACCCCCCAGCGGAAAAAGGCCAAAAAAACGGGTGGGCTATAGCCTTGCGGGGTGGGAGTTAGGTTTAAATGTTTGTCCGCCGGACTCGGAATGGGGCGAGACTTTGCGAGGGGCCCCAGTCTGCCCAAACTAGGCTGCGGGGACAGCCGTGCCCAAAAATAATCTCCCGAAGGTCGAGGCGCCAAAACCTCCCAGCGGAAAAAGGCCAAAAAAACGGGTGGGCCATAGCCTTGGGGGGTGGGGCTGGCCAAGTTCATCCGCCGGACTCGGAATGGGACGAGACTTAGCGAGGGGGCTCAGTGTACCCAAAATAGGACGCGGGCACAGCCGCGCCCAAAAATACGCGCCCGAAGGTCGGGGTACCAAAACCCCCCAGCGGAAAAAGGCCAAAAAAACGGGTGGGCTATAACCTTGCGGGGTGGGTGTTATGCTTAAATGTTCATCCGCCAGACTCGGAATGGGGCGAGACTTTGCAAGGGGCCTCAGTGTGCCCAATCTAGGCCGCGGACACAGCCGCGCCCAAAAATAAGCTCCCGAAGGTCGGGGCGCCAAAACCTCCCTGCGGAAAAAGGCCAAAAAAACGGGTGGGCTATAGCCTTATTGGGTGGGAGTTAGGTTTAAATGTTTGTCCGCCGGACTCGGAATGGGGCGAGCCTTTGTGACGGGCCTCCGTGTTCCCAAAATAGGACGCGGGCACAGCCGCTTCCAAAAATAAGCGCCCGAAGGTCATGGCGCCAAAACCTCCCAGCGGAAAAAGGCCAAAAAAACAGGTGGGCTATACCCTTGGGGGGTGGGGCTGGCCAAGTTCATCCGCCGGACTCGGAATGGGACGAGACTTAGCGAGGGGGCTCAGTGTACCCAAAATAGGACGCGGGCACAGCCGCGCCCAAAAATAAGTGCCCGAAGGTCAGGGTGCCAAAAACCCCCAGCGGAAAAAGGCCAAAAAAACGGGTGGGCTATAGCCTTGCGGGGTGGGTGTTAGGTTTAAATGTTTGTCCGCCGTACTCGGAATGGGGCGAGACTTTGTGAGGGGCCTCCGTGTTCCCAAACTATGACGCGGGCACAGCCGCTTCCAAAAATAAGCGCCCGAAGGTCATGGCGCCAAAACCCCGCAGCGGAAAAAGGCCAAAAAAATGGGTGGGCTATATCCTTGGGCGGTGGGGCTGGCCAAGTTCATCCGCCGGACTCGGAATGCGGCGAGACTTTGCGATGGGGCTCAGTGTGCCCAAAATAGGCCGCGGGCACAGCCGCGCCCAAAGATAAGCACCCGAAGGTCGGGGCGCCAAAACCCCCCAGCGGAAAAAGGCAAAAAAACGGGTGGGCTATAACCTTGGGGGGTGGGAGTTAGGTTTAAAAGTTTGTCCACCGGACTCGGAATGGGGCGAGACTTTGTGAGGGGCCTCCGTGTGCCCAAAATAGGCCGCGGGCACAGCCGCGCCAAAAAATAAGCTCCCGACGGTCGGGGTGCCAAAACCTCCCTGCGGAAAAAAGCCCAAAAAATGGGTGGGCTATAGCCTTGGGGGGTGGGAGTTAGGTTTAAAAGTTTGTCCACCGGACTCGGAATGGGGCGAGACTTTGCGAGGGGCCTCCGTGTGCCCAAACTATGCCACGGGCACAAGCGCTCCAAAAAATAAGCTCCCGAAGGTCAGGGCGCCAAAACCTCCCTGCGGAAAAAGGCCAAAAAAACGGGTGGGCTATAGCCTTAGGGGGTGGGGCTGGCCAAGTTCATCCGCTGGACTCGGAATGGGGCGAGACTTTGCGAGGGGCCTCCGTGTGCCCAAACTAGGCCGCGGGGACACCAGTGCCCAAAAATAATCTCCTGAAGGTCGAGGCGCCAAAACCTCCCAGCGGAAAAAGGCCAAAAAAACGGGTGGGCTATAGCCTTGGGGGGTGGGGCTGGCCAAGTTCATCCGCCGGACTCGGAATGGGGCGAGACTTAGCGAGGGGGCTCAGTGTACCCAAAATAGGACGCGGGCACAGCCGCGCCCAAAAATAAGTGCCCGAAGGTCAGGGTGCCAAAACCCCCCAGCGGAAAAAGGCCAAAAAAACGGGTGGGCTATAGCCTTAGTGGGTGGGAGTTAGGTTTAAATGTTTGTCCGCCGGACTCGGAATGGGGCGAGCCTTTGTGACGGGCCTCCGTGTTCCCAAAATAGGACGCGGGCACAGCCGCTTCCAAAAATACGCGCCCGAAGGTCGGGGTACCAAAACCCCCCAACGGAAAAAGGCCAAAAAAACGGGTGGGCTATAGCCTTGGGGGGTGGGAGTTATGTTTAAATGTTCATCCGCCGGACTCGGAATGGGGCGAGACTTTGCAAGGGGCCTCAGTGTGCCCAATCTAGGCCGCGGACACAGCCGCGCCCAAAAATAAGCTCCCGAAGGTCGGGGCGCCAAAACCTCCCTGCGGAAAAAGGCCAAAAAAATGGGTGGACTATAGCCTTAGTGGGTGGGAGTTAGGTTTAAATGTTTGTCCGCCAGACTCGGAATGGGGCGAGCCTTTGTGATGGGCCTCCGTGTTCCCAAAATAGGACGCGGGCACAGCCGCTACAAAAATAAGCGCCCGAAGGTCATGGCGCCAAAACCCCGCAGCGGAAAAAGGCCAAAAAAATGGGTGGGCTATATCCTTGGGCGGTGGGGCTGGCCAAGTTCATCCGCCGGACTCGGAATGCGGCGAGACTTTGCGAGGGGGCTCAGTGTGCCCAAAATAGACCGCGGGCACAGCCGCGCCAAAAAATAAGCACCCGAAGGTCGGGGCGCCAAAACCCCCCAGCGGAAAAAGGCCAAAAAAACGGGTGGGCTATAGCCTTGGGGGGTGGGAGTTAGGTTTAAAAGTTTGTCCGCCGGACTCGGAATGGGGCGAGCCTTTGTGACGGGCCTCCGTGTTCCCAAAATTGGCCGCGGGCACAGCCATTTCCAAAAATACGCGCCCGAAGGTCGGGGTACCAAAACCCCCCAGCGGAAAAAGGCCAAAAAAACGGGTGGGCTATAGCCTTGGGGGGTGGGAGTTATGTTTAAATGTTCATCCGCCGGACTCGGAATGGGGCGAGACTTTGCAAGGGGCCTCAGTGTGCCCAATCTAGGCCGCGGACACAGCCGCGCCCAAAAATAAGCACCCGAAGGTCGGGGCGCCAAAACCCCCCAGCGGAAAAAGGCCAAAAAAACGGGTGGGCTATAGCCTTAGGGGGTGGGAGTTAGTTTTAAATGTTTGTCCGCCGGACTCGGAATGGGGCGAGACTTTGCGAGGGGCCTCAGTGTGCCCAAACTAGGCCGTGGGGACAGCCGCGCCCAAAAATAATCTCCCGAAGGTCGAGGCGCCAAAAGCCCGCAGCGGAAAAAGGCCAGAAAAACGGGTGGGCTATAGCCTTGGGGGGTGGGGCTGGCCAAGTTCATCCGCCGGACTCGGAATGGGACGAGACTTAGCGAGGGGGCTCAGTGTACCCAAAATAGGACGCGGGCACAGCCGCGCCCAAAAATAAGTGCCCGAAGGTCAGGGTGCCAAAAACCCCCAGCGGAAAAAGGCCAAAAAAACGGGTGGGCTATAGCCTTGCGGGGTGGGTGTTAGGTTTAAATGTTTGTCCGCCGTACTCGGAATGGGGCGAGACTTTGTGAGGGGCCTCCGTGTTCCCAAACTATGACGCGGGCACAGCCGCTTCCAAAAATAAGCGCCCGAAGGTCATGGCGCCAAAACCCCGCAGCGGAAAAAGGCCAAAAAAATGGGTGGGCTATATCCTTGGGCGGTGGGGCTGGCCAAGTTCATCCGCCGGACTCGGAATGCGGCGAGCCTTTGCGAGGGGGCTCAGTGTGCCCAAAATAGGCCGCGGGCACAGCCGCGCCCAAAAATAAGCGCCCGAAGGTCGGGGCGCCAAAACCCCCCAGCGGAAAAAGGCCAAAAAAACGGGTGGGCTATAGCCTTGGGGGGTGGGAGTTAGGTTTAAAAGTTTGTCCGCCGGACTCGGAATGGGGTGAGACTTTGCGAGGGGCCTCCGTGTGCCCAAAATAGGCCGCGGGCACAGCCGCGCCAAAAAATAAGCTCCCGAAGGTCGGGGCGCCAAAACCTCCCTGCGGAAAAAACCCCAAAAAATGGGTGGGCTATAGCCTTGGGGGGTGGGAGTTAGGTTTAAAAGTTTGTCCGCCGGACTCGGAATGGGGCGAGACATTGTGAGGGGCCTCCGTGTGCCCAAACTAGGCCACGGGCACTGGCGCGCCAAAAAATAAGCTCCCGAAGGTCGGGGCGCCAAAAACTTCCCTACGGAAAAAGGCCAAAAAAACGGGTGGGCTATAGCCTTGGGGGGTGGTGCTGGCAAAGTTCATCCGCCGGACTCGGAATGGGGCGAGACTTATCGAGGGGGCTCAGTGTGCCCAAACTAGGCCACGGGCACTGGCGCGCCAAAAAATAAGCTCCCGAAGGTCGGGGCGCCAAAACTTCCCTACGGAAAAAGGCCAAAAAAACGGGTGGGCTATAGCCTTGGGGGGTGGTGCTGGCAAAGTTCATCCGCCGGACTCGGAATGGGGCGAGACTTAGCGAGGGGGCTCAGTGTGCCCAAAATAGGCCGCGGGCACAGCCGCGCCCAAAGGTCGGGGCGCCAAAACCCCCCGGCGGAAAAAGGACAAAAAAACGGGTGGGCTATAGCCTTGGGGGGTGGGAGTTAGGTTTAAAAGTTTGTCCGCCGGACTCGGAATGGGGCGAGACTTTGCGAGGGGCCTCCGTGTGCCCAAACTAGGCCGCGGGCACAGCCGCGCCCAAAAATAAGCACCCGAAGGTCGGGGCTCAAAAACCTCCCTGCGGAAAAAGGCCAAAAAAACGGGTGGGCTATAGCCTTGGGGGGTGGGGCTGGCCAAGTTCATCCGCTGGACTCGGAATGGGGCGAGACTTTGCGAGGGGTCTCGGGGCGCTCGGACGGAGTCGCGGGCAGAACCCCACTCAAAAAGAGTGCCCGCAGGTCGGGGAGCCAAACGCCCCCAGGGCGCCGGGACAGTTGTGATATAGCCTTGGTGGGGGGCGGCAAGGTGTGGCCTCTGCGGGACTCGGAATGGGGCAAGGCCTTGCGAGGGGCCTCGGGGTGCCCGGGGGATTCCCAGATAAAGCCCTGCCCAAAAATAGTGCCCGCAAGTCGGGGGGCAAAGGCCTCAGGGGCGTTAAGACGGATCTGCTATAGCCTTGGAGGAGGGCGGCGGGGAATGCCCTCCGCAGGACTCGGAATGGGACAAGGCTTTGCGAGGACCCTCGAGGCGCCCGCAGGGTAGTACGGTCAAAGTCCCGCCCAAAAATAGGTCCCGCAGGTCAGGAGGCCAAACACCTCTTGGTCCCCGTGACAGGTGTGCTGCCTTAGTGGGGGGCGGCGTGGTGTGGCCTTCGCGGGACTCGTAATCAGGCAAGGCTTTGCGGGGGGCCTTGGGGCGTCGAGGGAGAGTCGCGGGCAGAGGACCCCCTAAATTAGTGCCTGCATGTCGAAGGGCCAAACGCCCCTGGGGCGCCGTGACGGGTGTGCTATTGCCTTGGTGGGGGGCGCCTCTGCGGGGTTCAGAATTGGGCAAGGCCTTGCGAGGGCCCTCGGGGAGCTCGCTGGGTGGTACGGACAGGGCCCCTTCTAAAACTAGGGCCCGTAGGTCGGGGGGCCAAAGGCCTCAAGGGTGCCGAGACAGTGTGCTATAGCCTTGGTAGGGGGCGGCAGGGTGTGGCCTCAGAGGGACTCGGAATTGTGCAAAACTTTGCAATGGCCCTCGAGGCTCCCGAGGGGGGTCGCGGGCAGAGCCACTCCAAAACATAGTGCCTGCAAGTTGGGGGGCTTAACGTCCCCAGGGCGCCGTGACGGGTGTGCTACTGGCTTGGTGGAAGCAGCTGGGCGTGGCCTCCGCGGGACTCGGAATGGTGCAAGGCCTTTGGAGGGGGCTCAGGAAGCCCGGGGGGAGTCGTGGGCAATGCCCCGCCCAAACATAATGCCCGCAAGTCAGGGGGCCAAACGCCCCGTGGGCGCCGTAATGGGTGTGCTATAACCTTAGTGGGGGCGGCTCGGCGTGGCCTCCGCGGGGCTCGGAGTTGGGCAAGGCTTTGCGAGGGCTCTCAGGGCGCCCGTGGGGAGGAACGGGTAGAGCCCCGCCCAAAAATAGTGCCCGCAGGTCGGGGGGCCAAACCCCCTCGGGGTGCCGTGACGGGTGTGCTATAGGCTATGTGGGGGGGGCTCGGCGTTGCCTCCGTGGGGCTCGGAGTTGGGCAAGGCTTTGCGAGGGCCCTTAGGGCACCCGAGGGGAGCAACGGGCATAGCCCCGCTAAAAAATAGTGCTCATATTTCGGGGAGCCAAACGCCCCCGTGGCGCTGTGATGGGTGTGCTATAGCCTTGGTAGGGGGCGCCTCTGCAGGGCTGAGAATTGGGCAAGGCCTTGCGAGAGTCCTCGGGGTGCCCGCGGGGTGGTGCGGACAGAGCCCCTTCTAAAACTAGTACCCGCAGGTCGGGGGGCAAAAGGCCCCAAGGGCGTCGAGATGGGTTTGCGATAGCCTTGGTGGGGGGCTACTGGGCGTGGCCTCCGCGGGGCTCGGATTTGAGTAAGGGTTTGCGAGGGCCCTCAGGGCGCCCGCGGGATGATGTGGGCAGATCCCCACCTTATAATAGTGCCCGCAGGTCGGGGGGCCAAAGTCCCCAGGGGCGTGCGAGAAGGGTGTGCTATAGCCTTGGTGGGGGTGAGGGGTGTGGCCTCCGCAGGACTCATAAAGGGGCAAGGCTTTTCGAGGGGCCTCACGATACCCGGGGGGAGGTGTGTACGAAGGCCCGCCCCAAAATAGTGCCCACAAGGCAGGGGCCAAAGTCCCCAAGGGCGCCGAGACAGGTGTGGTATAACCTTGGTGGGGGTAGGGGGTGGGGGTGTGGTCTCCTCGGTACTTGGAAAGAGAAACAACTTTTTGAGGGGCCTCGCGGCGCTCGGGGGGAAGTACGTGTAGAGGCCCGCCCCAAAATAGTGCCCACAAGGCAGGGGCCAAAGGCCCCAAGGGCGCCGAGACGGGTGTGGTATAACCTTGGTGGGGGTGGGGGTGGGGGTGTGGTCTCCTCGGTACTTGGAAAGAGAAACAACTTTTTGAGGGGCCTCGCGGCGCTCGGGGGGAGGTACGTGTAGAGGCCCGCCCCAAAATAGTGCCCGCTGGGCAGGGGGTCAATGGCCCCAAGGGCGCCGAGACCGGTGTGCTATGGCCTTGGTGGGGAGTGGTGATGGGGAGGAGGGTGTGGCCTCCCCGGGACTCGAAAAGGGGTACAACATTTCGAGGGGCCTTGCAATTCCCGAGGGGAGGTCCATCACTAAAACCACCTGTAAATTTAAGGGGCCGCTCTAGAACGATAGGTCCATGGGCTTTTTCTTAGGGCTCCTGCATCGCCTTGAACATCCTTCTTGTTGCCGCCAACCTCCATCTTCTCCAGCCGCTACTACACTTCTTCCATCTGCCGCTGCAAAGGCTAATTCAGGCACTAAATTTGATTGCTTTAATAAAAGCCTACAACTTCTAATCATCGTTGAGAAGTTGGGTGCTTGTCGAATTGTTCTTGTGTAGGGATGGCAATGGGCACTACCTGTAGCGGGTTTTCCATTACCAAACCCAAACCCACACAAAATTTAAATAACTAAAACCCTCGCAACCGGTAGCGGGTTTTAATTTTTTTTAAGAAAACCCACCCGCTGCGAGTTTTGACAATTGTCAAACCCGCAATGGTATCCGACAGATTTTTTGCGGGTTTGTACATTTAAAATCACAAATGTTCAACATATAAATTTACAATAATAATCTCAAATTCCACATAACATACTTAATTTTAAATTTAACCAATGTAAATGAAAAATTGAAGTTTCAACATCAATCCAATACAAATTCTCAAATTTAAGTGTAAAATACACAAATCCTTTAAAAAAAACCACAATCTAATATCTAAAAATAACAATTATATTTCATATTACCATTCAACACAAGCTCCAAGAGAATATATTCATTTCATTCACCATCATTAGCACCCATCCAACATGATGCCTACAATAATGATTAAGATTAATATTTTCCAAAGAATAATACTTTTCAAATATTAATTCGAAGAAAAAAATTATAGTAATGAAATAATTCATGCATTAAGTTAAAACAATATAGACCATACAAAAACATTTTGGTTATTTGGCACTTTGCATAATTGCATTATTTTCTTTATATATTTTTTAGATTTAAATATTTTTTAATTAAAAATATTTTTTAAAAAATATTGTGGGTTTAGTGGGTATCCATGCGGGTATCCGCCGGATATTAGGCTAATACCAAACACACTCGTATCCAAGTGCGGGTTTTAATTTGTAATACTAAAATCACCCGCAACCCGCAAAAGTATCCACAATTGACGGGTTTTGACGGGTGGATTTTGACGGGTTTGCGAGCGCAATTGTCATCCCTATTCTTGTGGACCATTGCAAACCTACAATGATACCACTTTACTCAAAACAAAAGTAAACAAAGAACGACTCTTCTCAAAGAGAATTTTTTTCTTTTTTAATTACGAAAACAACCAACCAAGATAACTAGAGTTCAACTCTCTCTTATACTAAAATCCTAAATAACGTGAATTTACCAAACATGGTGGGAGTATATATACAAGATCTTAATTTAGTCCACGATTGCTACGTGTGTGAAGCTTGTATTGAGATTATTGGGGTGACATTACACCTTGTTTGTATGTTTATATATGTAAGGGAAATTATCTATCGCCTGCCTGTTTGTTTTGCCTTTTTTCAAAAATACACAAACATTTCTTTTTCAGCGCGCCACCTGAAAGGTGGATGCTAGAAACATGAGAAAAATAGTGTTTATTGCTTGCTAAATTTAGAAAATTTGTATTTATTTTTTTGAAGAAAAATAGTGTTTGTTGCTTGCAAGATTTAGAAAAATTGTATTTATTTTTTCTCTTTCAATTGAATTAAACAATATCAATTTTCTTTTTTTTAATTTTCAAATCATGTTAAATGACGTCGTTTTAATCTTCTTTAAAAAAACAATTAGCATAATATAGCATAATTTTACATATTCAAATGAAATGCTCATTTTACCCTCTAACATCAGTAATTTTCTAACAGCGGTTAGATGAAAGTGGACGAGTGCAATAAAAGGTAAATTTCAAGTGGCGCGTTGAAAAAAAAAAGTGTTTGTATATTTTTAAAAATAGCAAAACAAATAAGTAAATGGTGATTTTTTTTCATATATATATGTATAGAGAGAGAGAGACACACACACACATATATAAGTTGTACTATTAAACAATAATTTCATGTAATAAAAAAATGCTATCCGCTTGAATAGTGTCAAACTAAAATAATGAGTTGCCCGAACCGAACTGAAGGATTATGATTGGTGGTTTGAGTTTTTCACTTAAAATTTTCAAATATCTCGTCTCGTCTCGTGATAACACGATTTTGGATTAGCAGCTTCTATTCTACACGCTGCATTACGCAAGTTCAGCCCCGTCTTTTTATTCTCTTGAGGTCTCGTCCCGTTGCATTCTTAGTTAGTGTTGGCTCTCCCAGTAAGTGCCGGCCCCAAGGTAATTCTAAAATGAACCCTCTTTGTTTTATTTTGTTTATTTAATTTTTTGGTTTCGCTTTTTAAAGATTGAGGTTTGTGTGGTATTGATATTGGATACACCGATGCTTGTATTTTGTTGATTCATTATTGCAAATCTGAATCCTTTTTCCTTTTTGCTAATTAACGACTACATAGTTTTCAAACATTCAAACCATTTTGCTTTTTCACATCACCTCTGTAAACCGTAATTTATTCAATTTTTTTTTCCTTTTAGGTTACCAGCGCTGATTCTGATTCTTCATATAACGAAGCAAATCTGACTATTTGATTTTTTTTTAATAAAAAGCAGAAATATTATTCATATGGACACTGGAGGCAATTCTTTACCATCTGGTACTGATGGCGTTAAGAGAAAGGTGTGTTATTTCTACGACCCAGAGGTGGGCAATTACTACTATGGACAGGGTCACCCAATGAAACCCCATCGCATTCGTATGACCCATGCCCTTCTCGCCCACTACGGCTTGCTTCAGAACATGCAGGTCCTCAAACCTTTTCCTGCTAGGGAAAGGGATCTTTGCCGCTTCCATGCCGATGATTATGTCTCCTTCCTCAGGAGTATCACCCCTGAGACTCAGCAGGATCAGCTTAGGCAGCTCAAGCGCTTTAATGTTGGTGAAGATTGCCCTGTCTTTGACGGTCTTTTCTCCTTCTGTCAAACTTATGCTGGGGGCTCTGTTGGTGGTGCTGTCAAGTTGAATCACGGCCTCTGTGATATTGCTATCAACTGGGCCGGTGGCCTTCATCATGCTAAGAAATGTGAAGCTTCCGGATTCTGTTATGTCAATGACATTGTCTTGGCCATTTTGGAGCTACTTAAGCAGCATGAGGTTTGTTCCAAACTTCCAAATTTTTGCTTCATTTTCTCATAAAAATTCCCCTATATTCTTGTACTGTTGTAGACATGTTTTGATGGCATTAACATTGGTTTTGCATCCTACATTTTTGGCACGGGCACGGGCACGGGCACGGGCATGGGCATGGGCATGAGTGTTATCTTTCTGGACGCCTTTGAGCGTTGTTCACATCAATTCACCAGAATCTTTGTGTTGATTCATGGGCATGAGTCTATAATTTTGATTTTCTTTTGCAAAAAATTACATTGAATGTTCGGTGAGTTTTGCTTGCTTGTAGGTTAACTATAGATATAAAACACAGTGATGAAAACAATGACTGTTTTTATGCTTCTTTTTCAAACAAGCACAGTAGCTTGCAAACTTCACAAATCCTTATGCGGAAACGCAAGTGAATACTTTTCTTTTTCTATAACCATGACTATTTGGCTGAAACAGCGAATTCACTTCATATCTGCTGGGGAGAACTTCATTTTTTTTTTTTTTTTTTTTTTCATATAGCTGTTAGAACTTAGTTGCTAAATATATGACATTTATTGCATATTATTGAGTATGAGAAATGGAACATTTCTCTTTTTTGAAGAATTGTGGTATAGAGTCCATTTTCTTGCTTCGCTTTGGGCTTCAGTGTCTAAGGAGTTCCAGGATTCATCTTTTTTCTTCATTCATCTAAATTGGGAGGGGGTTTTGAGATGGGGTGTTAAAGTCGGAATAGCATTGTACAGGGATGGCTGGCTATGCTTTTGTATAGCACTGAAAGCTTATCATTTTTGTTTTCTTAGTGGACAACTGGTCCACTCTCTATTTTGATTTTCCTCTATTAGTAAACTTTTGAGTTTCATATTAAAAACCAATATGAGAAATGGAACTACTCCATATAAGTCCAGGTCCAACATTTCAATTGTGACATATGACTTTCTGTCTTTATTTCTCTCTCTCTCTCTCTCTCTCTCTCTCTCTCTCTCTCTCTCTCTCTCTCTGTATGATTATTTAGGACTTTATGAGGATATCACTTCATGCAAGAAACTTCGTTGACAAATGCTTTTAATCTTGGTTAAACTTTGGATTTTGTTTCAAGGATAGTTCTTATAATGTGGGAGTTATTCCAGTTCTGGCGGTATCAAGATACACTAATCCCTCCTTTTTTTCCCTTCACCATTTTTTGATTAGGGTCTTTGCAGACTACACATTTACCAATAATTGTTGATTTAACTGTAAGGTACATTTGGTTTGACTTTGAATTTGTCTTTTTGGTGACACACTGTGAATTGAGCTTTAGATACCATCTTATTATTGGTAACCAAATGTTGATGGCTGGAACAGTCAACAGAGACAAACTATTTTTGTGTTACTGCTATGCTATTTATGCATTTTGTTTTGGAATTTGATCTAATTTTTTGACTAAATGACCTCTCTGATGATTTTAACATTATATCTAGTTAATTATTCGGTGCCTGGTTATGTAACTACCTTACCCATATGTCAGCTAACATTATACTTAATCTGTCTTGCAGCGTGTATTATATGTAGATATTGATATCCATCATGGAGATGGCGTGGAGGAAGCATTTTATACAACTGATAGGGTAATGACTGTTTCATTCCATAAGTTCGGAGATTATTTTCCTGGTACAGGGGATATACGTGATATTGGTTATTCGAAAGGAAAGTTCTACTCCCTTAATGTTCCTCTTGATGATGGTATCGATGATGAGAGCTACCATTACTTGTTCAAACCGATAATCGGAAAAGTGATGGAAGTTTTTAGACCTGGTGCTGTGGTCCTCCAATGTGGTGCTGACTCATTGTCTGGGGATAGGTTAGGATGCTTCAATCTTTCAATTAAAGGTCATGCAGAATGTGTCAAATTTATGAGATCATTCAATGTGCCTCTGTTGCTGCTGGGTGGTGGTGGTTACACTATTCGGAATGTTGCTCGTTGCTGGTGCTACGAGGTATTACTTCACTCTTAATATCACATTGTTCATTGATAAAAGGCTGTAAATGGTTAAATTCTAATGCATTTGGTCCCTCAGGACAGTGTTTGCCAGTTAAAAGTAGTTCAGTCACATCAGGCTAGCAAACTTTGCAATTGTTTCAATATTTGAATCAATTTATTTGTGTCGGAATTCGACTTAAATGAGAAGATGTCGAACGGTTGTATAAGAAGGGCAGCATGATTTCTGGCCTCTATATTGGATTTTTTTTTTTTTTCTAACAAAGCATATATGTTAGTTATAAAGTCCCACGATCTTGTGTCTTTTCTTTTGGGATCCGGCTGTATCTTTGTTATCTTATATTGTTAATGCATTTTATGCAAGGCAGACAGGAGTTGCACTTGGAGTAGAGGTTGATGACAAGATGCCACAGCATGAGTATTATGAGTATTTTGGTCCTGACTATACTCTTCATGTTGCTCCCAGTAACATGGAGAATAAGAATTCGCGCCAGTTGCTTGAGGAAATAAGGAATAAGCTTCTCGAATATCTCTCAAAGCTTCAACATGCACCCAGTGTCCAGTTTCAGGAAAGACCACCTGATTCTGAACTTCCAGAGGTGTGTTCTTCCACAGTGTTCTTCCACAATGTATTGTGTTACATCTATTTGTCTTGTTCTTCCATATGTTACTGCCTTTAAATAGTCATATTTGTAGATTATTTATTGTCGAAGAAGAAGAAGAAGAAGAGGGGGGGTGGAAGAAATTAAAGAAAAAACTTATTTGACATGTGATGGTGTGTTGCTGTTCTCTGTTATAGGTTCTGCATCTTATTCTGGTCATGAAATCTAGTACCATTGTGATGTGAATTTTTTTTTTTTTGGGTGACTGCTTACATAATCAATTCACTCTTTATTCCAAGTACTGATGTATTGAGAAAGTGGAAACTTAAATTTCTGTTACACGCCGGAGTTGATGTGGTTGATAGATTCAGTTTTTCTTCACTTTTCATTCATTTATTAGCGTCTAATGAAGTTATGCTAGTACTAAACCTTCCACACTTTTCATTCATTTATCAGCGTCTAATGAAGTTATGCTAGTACTAAACCTTCTGTGTAATATACTGATTGTTTGATATTATTCAGGCGGATGAAGATCAGGAGGATGGCGATGAGAGATGGGATCCAGATTCTGACATGGATGTTGATGATGAACGGTAACTTGTTTAGCCTCTTAGTTACTTCTGGTTTTCTTGTACTATCATCTTTGTAGTTTACTAATTTGTGATTAATACAGAAAGTCCCTACCAAACAGAGTTAAGAGAGAAGCAGTTGAACCTGAGCAAAAAGATCGGGTATGCTCTATTCTGTTTGATTTTTCTCAGACTACCTTGCTCCCTTACCTTCTCTTCACTTTTAAGGTTTGGATGAGGCACATATGATAATTGTTGATATTTGTCTGTGAATTTGTAAATCTGATGTGCGATGGCAGAGAAGTTGAACTTTATTCTTGAGGACTTTATATTACATTGTTAACTTTTTCAGAAAGCCTAAAGTTTTTCAAATGAACTCTTTCCATTCCATGATAGCCCTGTATTCATGGTCCAGTACTCCAATTAACCCCCAAGGCATTTGTATATATTTTGTGCTAATTCTAATTCGTAAATTTATTTTCTGCAACTTTTTTCTAATGCTCTGGCTTGCTTTTTCTCTCAGGAGGGCCTTAAAGGAATGGCCGAGCAAGCTAGAGGCTTCGACATGATTGCAGACGATTCTATAAGCACAAAGGTGGGGTTAAAACATGCGAGATCAGACAAGAAATAACGGTGCTCATAGACAAATTGAAGTCATCATATTTGTTTATAGATGCCTCCACTCAAAATATTTTTGTTTGATGTTGGCACCTGCAGGTTTTAGATATGAGTTCAATGCCAATTGATGAACCGAGCATCAAAGTTGAACAAGAAAACATGAGCAAGGCATCTGATCACATGTACCCGCATTCGTAACTAAACTTTATCTCAGCATCGACATCTGCTATACGAATTATGTGTTTTAGACATGAAAACCTGATTGGTTGTTCCAAACATCGCTTTCCAAGTTATATTTCTCCAATCAGTCTAATGTATTGAAGTATAAAACTTCTGTCTTAGCAAAATGTCAAACTTATTTTCTTTGATATTTATCCTCGTGCTTGGGCGCAAGAGTAGTTTATGTCTTGTGAATAAATTATTCTTGTTATAAAATAGTTCTGGACTGAAATACCAGATTTCCTTATATTTTTTTGGTGCGTTCAAGGATAAAAAATATCTAATTAAACCTAACCTAAGATGCTTGCCGTACCGAAATAATTTGAATAGGTCGATAGAATCCGGATAAAAAATTTTAAAAAAATTATATTTCACAGCGGAATCAAAATATAAAAGTAGTAAGAAATACATTCTTTTGCCAAAAACATTATATACAAACATTTTATATATGTATTATTTGTTAATTCACCTAAGATTTATCATTTAGTAAGTCCCATTAGAAGGATACACAATTAAATAACATGAATTTTAAATCATTTATAATAAAAAATTCATAGGTCCTGTCAGATAGCACCTGTCAAGAAGGTGAGGTGTACGCCCATCTCACACAAACCTTTTCACATTCGTTACCAACAAGGTACTTGTAATTCAGTAAGGTAAAAGTTAGTTGGCTTATTAAACAGATTGTTGTTGAAAGATTAACCCGCAGGAATTGAATGAACCACCTTATCCATAAATATAATTTAACTATTAAATTCAAGACTCAAAAGAAAGCCAAGGCATGGCGGAATGTGTTCGTGTATAAATGCTGCAAGGCATTTAGGCTGCAGGACAAAGGCAAATTAGGCAATGCTCAAATAATATATTTATGTAAATATACATCGGGCTAAGCTCTCTTTTATTTGGCAAGGCGATATAGCGATGGCAATGGATCAAATAAACGGGAAGGTGTGCGTGACAGGTGCTTCTGGCTATTTGGCATCTTGGCTTGTTAAGCGTCTTCTCTTAGCTGGTTATCATGTCACTGGAACCGTTAGAGATCCAGGTAGCTAGCTAGCATGCATATGTATATGTGTAACATTTGTATATATATGGTATCGCGGACTCTCTTTGCAATTAATTAAACCATCATCGATTCGATAGCCCACTTAATTTCAATATACGTAATGTGCCTGTGTAAATATATGTGCATGTGGCATGCAGGAAATGAAAGGAAGTTAGCGCATTTATGGAGACTGGAAGGAGCAAAGGAGAGACTACAAATCGTGAGGGCAAATTTGATGGATGAAGGAAGCTTTGATGACGCTATCAACGGATGCCAAGGAGTCTTTCACACTGCTTCCCCTGTCCTCAAACCTTCTTCCAATCCAAAGGCATGCTTAATTAATCAATTGCTCCCACGCAAGCATGCATACTCTATATATATATACACACACACACAAACATACATACATACATACATACATATATATATATTAATATATTAATATATCGTGCGTGCATGATATCAATCACCAACATGCATGTACTTACAGGCTGAAATCATAGAACCAGCAGTCAATGGTACCCTGAATGTGCTACGTTCATGCCAAAAAAATCCATCTCTGAGGCGTGTGGTTCTTACCTCATCTTCTTCTACTGTGAGGATAAGATATGATTTTGATTCCAAAATACCTCTTGACGAATCATCTTGGAGCTCTGTTGACCTCTGCGAGTCACTTCAGGTGTAGTCTAGTGACTATATTTTATTAACAATTAATATAATTTTACGCTCCTGAACGTGTTTATAAATAATTATCATAACATCAAAGAGATATCTTATATATATATATATATATACACACACATTCTCGGGTGCAGACGCCCATAGTTTTTTTAATACAGACACATTTTTAAACCATGCGGTTTAAAAATGTTAGTTATAACATATATATAAATCATTCTCTAGTGAGAGTATCTTCCCTTTGTTAAAGTGAGGATGTTTAAAAATAAAAACTATATATATATATATATTCTATACATTAATAGTAAAAAAAATACAGATTTTAAAATTGTATTTTTTAAATTTTAATAACATTCTCACGTTAATTTCAATAGAAAAAGAGTATATATATATATATATATATATACATACACACACACATGCATATATGCAAGAGTAGTTTTGGAAAGCTTATCAAGTAGCAGTCGTAGATCGTATATACATAACATATAATACAGATATAATTATTTAATTAGCAACACGTACAGTGACAGTGCTAATTGGGGGCCATTAACATAATTATAAGTATTGTCCCTGTTAGTGTTACTTTTATGGATCTTGCAGCTAATGATATTTGCTCTGATCTATCTGTTTCTTCGTAACTACGTACTACGTAAAAAGATATGGTATGCTCTATCAAAAATCCTAGCTGAGAAAGCTGCATGGGAATTCTGTGGCCATAACGGGATTGACTTAGTTACCATTCTACCCTCTTTCGTTATTGGACCTAGTTTGCCACCTGACCTATGTTCTACTGCATCCGATGTTCTTGGCTTACTCAAAGGTATGTTATATATGTCTATACCATATATATGTTGACACTATGTAATGTACTCTCGAACCAACCAATTGGTAAACGGACAGGCGAAAAGGAGAAATTTCAATGGCACGGAAGGATGGGATACGTTCACATCGATGATGTAGCGCTTTGCCACATCCTTGTTTATGAACACCAAAATAGTCACGGGCGATACCTTTGTAGCTCAACCGTTGTGGATAATAATGAGTTAGTATCCTTGTTATCAACACGCTATCCTTTGCTTCCCATCCCAGAAAGGTACGTTGCTTGGATAGCTAGATGTGTGTGTGTGTTGAGTCGTTAATTTGTTGTCTTGCTTTTTTTTCTCTTCCTTTCTGCTTACATTTATTAATTAATTAATTCAGGTTTGAGCTACTAGACAGACCATACTATGAGTTCAACACGTCAAAGTTGACTAGTCTGCTGGGATTCAAGTTCAAGTCTATTGAAGAGATGTTTGATGATTGCATTGCTTGGTTTGATGAGCAAGGCTATCTTTGCTGATCAGCATATATAACACCAGTACTGCAGTAGTGCTTGTGGATATATAACGTAATAATTATTTATACATGTAGCTGCTTGAAATTGCAGTTTGATGCTGCCATCCCAGAACATCAGCAATCCAATATACTTGATCAATCAAGCTAGTAGACTGTAGACTCATGAAGGATGCAATTAATGAAAGCATTATTTAAATTGATGATATGGACTGCAGCTAGTTAATATTTTGATTTTCATATGCTCTGCAGAAATCAAGAAAGGGGGGTGCTATATATAGTATCAATCTCTCTTTAACATTGGCATATGCATAGGTAGCTAGGTAGGCAGGTGTCATGAGTTCTGTCTCCTATTCATTTCATGGATATGATATTCACTGAGGCTGAGATATATAGCAACCACAAAATCATGGGTAGCCAAGACCCACAAATAAACCCGTAATACACACATTAAATTATTGTTAAAGGCTTGAGTGGCTGCCACTGATGCCACCATTTGGTCGCTTGTACCACCTGGGCGACAGAGACATTGTCTGGCATAATGCATCAAAATATCACCACAATGTTGCTGTTTGTTGTTGATTTTCTAAGATGGAATTGACTGTCAGCGAACCCACTTTATTAGAGGATAAAAGTCATAGCTCAACTTTCAAGCAATGCATAGCTGTTTATAATTGAAACAGCTAGCCAGCTCGTTACTTGTGCATTAATTGTTGTTCTCATTGATTTAAAAAGCAGTAAACCACATGCCCAATGGCATCACTCTTATCATTAATTCTAGCAAGAACAGATTAAAGATTACATAATACAGTGCTCCTTAGGTGATGAATAAACGTGTATGGAAGGATTGTCAATTGTGGAACAGAGAGATGGTTTATGGCATTTTCGCGGTCCCTTGGCCTTTGATATGTAAGACGTACGTGGAGGTTTACAGAACCGTATCGCAATGCTGTGGTCCTAGTGAGTTATAGTTTTGTAGTGAATACTCAATTTTCCCAAATTTCAAGTGATGGCGAAGTTTATCTTCAAACGATGCCACATCGATTTATTGTAGCCTCATAAATTTGCCAGTTTTATAATCATAACATAAATTAAATATATGGTAATCATATTTCCACAGACGATGGACGGCAATGAAAGCATGTGTGGAAATCAACAATCGTAAAATGGAAAGGTTGATGAAGAATTGACTGAAAAACAATAACTGTTCGGGGAATATAGTACTGTTGGGAACTGGGACTACCTATTTAATAATATACTGATGGTGAAACTGAAATGCGAACGTTATCTTCCTCTCAATCTTCCTTTCTTTACTTACAGAAACAAAATATCAACTGAAAGAAGAAACTTTGGCACATAATCCCTTCATACTGCCCAAGAGAAACACAAGGTCGGTGAGCTGATGGTCCTCTGCCAACGAGTACCAATGGATTGATCTCATTTTTACACCTGAACTTTAACAGTGAGAACTTGGTTCCTTCCCCAACTTTTTGTTTTCTTTGACCCTTGTCTTCCCTTGTATCATTTTTTCAAAAGCAAAGCACTTTCTTGGAAATTTTGCCCATTGTATGTATAAAGAAAATTAATTGCAGAATAAAGTCGACTCAATTTTTAAGTGGAGTTGAATTAATGGACTTACCTCTAGGACTAGGATTGTATTACACTTTATTTATTTTTTAATCGTTCCATTTTATAATACAGTATTTAAGGTGAATTCTAGTTCTATAATGAATTGCAAATTTGGCATTATTTTTCTTTTTATTTGTGTGTGTAATTCATGGTATGAACAAATTCTATTTAAATTACTATCTGAATGAGAAAGCTCAGTTTTTCAGGTTAGAAACATACCTTGGTCAGCTGGATTTTCAAGTTTCTTTACTCTTGTTTTTCAGTTGATTTATAAAAGAAAGCCTAACATTTTTATGAACAGAACAGAATTTTTACCTCATTCTTTCAGCAAGAACTGGTTTTAGCTTTGAACTTTCTTTCGCTTGTCAAAATGCAGTGAGTGTATTTGCACCATGTTTCGTGACTGGGATTAAAATTTAAACATGCAGGATTTTGAGAAGATAGTTCAAATATGAAGCTGCCCAATTCATCGCCACACGATCAGTCAGCAGGTAAAGACCAGCAAAGACCAATTGAGGTTTTTCAACCAAAAGCAAGTCACGATATTGGACAATCCAGTGGTACAAATGAAGATCTTCATACACAAGCATTAAAAGCTTTCACCACTACTAGTACCAACAAGTGGATGGCATTTGAAGGAGAGAGTGGTAGCTATCCTAAAATCAAAGTTTCTGATGAATCTAATGGGAGGTTTTTCAATGAAAAGAAAGCTGTGGATGTGGATCGGATTTTTACTGGAGCCAGCATAGCTGAAAGGACAGCAGAGTGGGGACTAGTTGTAAAGTCAGATGTTTTAGGAGAAGGCACTTTCAAAGCTGTTAATCTGAGGAAGCCGTCTGGAGATGGCGACAGAAGCAAAAACTCATCAGAGAGATTCACAATAGATTCCACTAGAACATCAGAAGAATCTGAAAGAGGGGCATTCCCAAGGGTTTCAGAGGAGTTGAAGGCTGCATTGGCAACATTGCAGCAAACATTTGTTGTGTCTGATGCCACTAAACCTGACTGCCCTATAATGTATGCCAGCAGTGGCTTTTTTAGCATGACTGGTTACTCTTCCAAGGAGGTCATTGGAAGGAATTGGTAAGCAAAACAAAGCATTGTCCTTGTATGTGTATATGTAAATGTATATGTAAATGTATATGTATACGTATATGTATATGTATCAAAATAACTGATATTTACCCAAATCAAACCAATAAATAAATGGGAAGTTTTGTGTTTAACTTCATCCTACTAACTAAACTAACTGTAAGTAGTTGAGAAAGACCCATGTCAGACCCAACAGGAAAGGAACTGATAGGTTGTTGCTTGCTTTGCAGCCGGTTTCTTCAAGGGCCAGAAACAGACAAGAATGAGGTGGAGAAAATACGAGATGCGGTGAGGAACGGGAAGAGTTACTGCGGCAGGCTCTTGAACTACAAAAAAGATGGTACTCCTTTCTGGAATCTACTCACTGTTACGCCTATCAAGGATGATAGTGGTAAAACTATCAAATTCATTGGGTTAGTCTTTGTTTCTTATCTTAGGGTTTCATTAAAAATCTTTGTTCTTAATGTAGTTATATGACATTGTCTTTTTATGGGATGTTCAATTGTGTGTTATGGCAGGATGCAGGTTGAGGTCAGCAAATACACCGAAGGTGTTAATGACAAGGCACTGCGGCCAAATGGATTGTCTAAGTCATTGATCCGCTATGATGGTAAGTCTATTTAACCCCATTTGGTTTTGAAATAGAATATAACTTCATTTGTAAAAGTTGAACTTTCATGTATCAGCTCGTCAGAAGGAAAAGGCTTTAGGTTCTATCACAGAGGTTATTCAAACTGTGAAACGTTCGCAATCTCACATTCGTGCTCTAAGTCTTGATACTACCAATAAGCTTGAAGAGAAGAAGAAGTTCAATCTTGATTGTGCTCTGCCTGCATCTGCTGAAAATGTAAATAAAAGCACACCTGGTAGACAAACTCCTCAGGTTGGTTATGGAGGAGAGATGTCTGTTCAGGAAGCTGGCAGAAATTCAAGAAAATCAGGGCGCAATTCTTTAATGGGGTGAGTCTCTCTAATTCAAATTTTCATTGCATTACTATGGCAAACATGATGTTAATGATAAAATTATGAGGACTTCTTGTCGTTTTTCTGAACTTTCTAGTTCTCCTACATATACGTTTCAGTAGTAACACACTGTTCTAATTTAAAAAAAAAAAAAGGATTTTGATTTTATACTATGAAATCTAATGATAAACTCTCTGTATGCATTATTAGCATTGTGTTAGGAGTCTACCTCCCTTCTCTTTTTGTTATCCATTTCTTTTTGCTCCAGTCTGTAAGCTTGCCATGCTTAGAATTCCATTACACTATTTGTGTGATTTAAAATTGTGTTCATGGATGTTATAGCTGGCAATTTGATTCTGCAATAATGTCAGATTCGATCCAACTATTATAACATTTTCCTGCAGGCTTAAAGTGAGGTCTCCAAGCCTTGCAGGAAAGCATGAGCCTCAACCAAGTATCGCACCGGAGGTTTTCATGACTAAAGACTTAAAATGGACTGACAGTTGGGACCGTGCAGAAAGGGAGAGGGATATCCGCCAAGGAATCGATCTAGCAACCACTTTGGAACGCATTGAGAAGAATTTTGTTATCACAGATCCAAGAATTCCTGATAACCCCATTGTAAGATACTAAGATTTAAATCTTTTTTATAATATTTTTTTCCCTGAATACGTAAATAATCAATAGGAAACATTTCAGTATACCTTCCTATATGCTGCTGAAAGAATATAAGTTCAATTCTATAGTCAAATGTGATTTTCATTTTTTCTCTTCTGTAAAAATAGTTAAATTAGTATCTGTCTTGCACATATGTCCACTATAACAACATTAGTGAGAAACATACATCCTGATCCACTTGTGGAGCTACGTAAGCATGATACCAGAAACTTCCATTCAAACCCAGCTTCACCCAAATGCTTAACTTCTGTCATTATCGATTAAAGAAAGCCAAGGAAGAAATGAATAAAAGGAACCAAGTCGCTTCAAATCTGGAAAGATCTGTCTTCTTGAATAGCTCCTTGATGTACACTTTATTCATTTTGTAGAATTAGCTGTGGGAAGGCTAACTTCGTTGCTGGTTATTTGCTTTCTTAGCCCTGTGTATGTTCCTATAGCAGGTAGAAGGTTCTGTAGCACAATTACTGATACTCATATCCTTCACCAAAAAGCTTTTCCATCCATATTAAATTTGGGTTCCATATGACTATATCATATGTAATATGTTGTTAATGCACTTAGACACTGCCCCTGAACTTGGTTTCATGATTTTTACTCTGCAAACTCATCCCTTTTGTAACATGCAGTTTGGACATCATAGAAATTTTACCTCGGATGTGACTTTTATTTTACTTTGTGTGCAGATTTTTGCCTCTGATAGCTTTCTTGAATTGACTGAATATACACGTGAAGAAATTTTGGGGAGAAACTGCAGGTATGAACTTTTTTCAGAATGCTGAAATCATCTTGTAACTACTTTCACTATTTGCTTCCTTCTACATTCATCTGGAAGTTTTCTATCTTCTCCTGTTAGATGATGTAGCTTTTTATCCCCCTGGTGCACAAATGTGCAGAAAATGGTTCTTTTTAAGATAGCGCTTAGTTCTGTATAAGCCATGGGTGGACACTCTTTTCTGATCAGTTTATCCTCCCTAAAATTTTCTGTAGATTATTTGCCCATGTTAAGGACCTACACATTTATGTTGTATTTTTTAGCATTATGGAAAAAAAACTAAGGTGTTTATAATTTCACTTTAGGATGTTGTTTAGAAATTAGTAGTGGTGAGTCCTCTTAGGGAAGCAAGTATACCTAGTTTACTATCATTGTATAATTTTTGAAAGTAGATCCTTTTCTAACATTAACACCATACTATGTCTATGTTTGGCAGTCAAAATTTAAGGGCTTATGGGTTGCATTTTTATTTTTTTCTTTTTCCTGATTGGCAAATGAGTAGCAGTGAATGTTAGGCTTATAAGAAATTGAAGAAATTATTGCAGCTATGATATCTTGCTGGGATAAATGCAATGTTAAATTTTGTATGAATCAGCTTAAAAATTTGTTCATTCATGCTCTGGACTTGGTGGTAATTTCTTTCATATATATCAATAATTTTACAGGTTTCTTCAAGGACCTGAAACAGATCAAGCAACTGTCTCAAAGATAAGAGATGCTGTCAGAGAACAAAGGGAAATTACCGTTCAGTTGATTAACTACACTAAGAGTGGTTTGTCAATGAAATTTTTTTTTTTTTCCTACATGCAAACATGCTATGTATTTGGATAGAAGTTTAGTGACAGCTTCATATGAAAATTACTTTCTTTTGGAGGATAAATTACACAAATAAAAAATCTTTAAATAATCTTGTATCATTCTGGTTGATGACTTGCAGGAAAAAAATTCTGGAATTTATTCCACTTGCAACCAATGCGTGATCATAAGGTTGCTACAGGGTTCTTATTCTCCAGAATTGTTTCCACTTCCTGTTAAGTGGGCTGCACATTCTGACCTTACTTTCTGAGTTCCTTTTTGATTTTTTAGGGTGAACTGCAATACTTCATTGGTGTCCAGCTAGACGGAAGTGATCATGTGGAACCCTTGCGGAACCGCTTGTCAGAGAAAACAGAGCAACAAAGTGCAAAGATAGTATGTCATTCTCTTTTTATTCTATGTATCAGGGCTTCTTTTGGATACATTGAATGTTCCATAACATGATTAGGCAAGTTATACTAGTTATGGTGGTGTATATATATGGTCATGAAAAGTATGTTTCGTGCTTCTTGGTAAGAAGGCTTTTCTTATGAATTAATAATAGCTAAATAATTTTAAACAGCATAAATATGGGGCCGATCTGAACACCATTAACTGATCAGAGATTAATGACTGGAGAAACAAAGGAAGAAGCCCTACATGTAATAATATTTGGTCGTATATCTTTGATTGCTGAGAACTAGAGTTTCAATTAAAATAAGACTTATTTCAACAATCAAACTTAATTACTGGAAGTTCAGTTGTCCTCCCTTGTTTGATAATCAAAGCTATTGTATTAATTTTACCATTAATGCCATTAGGTCTGATGGAAAGAATATAATGAATTGAAGAACTATAGAAATAATAAGTATCACAACAGGTATTTGAAAACTGAAGTGCTGGTAGTCTAATGCACAAGAGACTAGTATGGTTTTATGTGTTGGTAGAACATTAGTCCTTGTTTAATTTTATGTTTTTAACTTTTTTAAATTCATGTGTTCTATAGGTTCTGATGCTTCAATATATATTAATTTTTTTTCAGGTCAAGGCTACTGCAGAAAATGTTAATGAAGCTGTTCGAGAACTTCCTGACGCCAACTTGGTAAGGTATTCTTTTTGCTCTGGGTTAGGACTAGCTTATAATATAAGTTGTCATCATTCCCAAAAAGATTACAAATATACTTATTTGTTGGATTTTAGCAATTTGATTTCACTCATGCCTGCTATTCATAGAAACGTAGATTTCCATCTTGCACAAAATCCATATTTTCGTGGTTTTACGAGTGCACATCTCAATATTTATAATTTTGAAAGTGATTTGTTACTAGTTCCTTATCCTGAAATATTCTCATGCAACCTTAAATTAATGACATATTTCAGAGACCAGAAGACCTGTGGGCAATTCATTCACAGCCTGTCTTTCCACGACCTCATAAAAGAGACAATTCTTCGTGGATAGCAATTCAAAAGGTATAAATTTTGAGAATTCAGCAGTCATATATTGTCTGGCGAACGTCAATTTGTTGGAATAAGACTTTCTTAATTTGTTTAAACACCTATTATGCGCAATCCACGTACATAGATTCCTTGGATATGTTTTTAAGTCTTATAAAGTTACATGGCACTTCAATTTATTACAACATTGCTGTTTTCTTTTTGTTTTGTGCTTTTTTCTTTTTTCAGTCTCTTTTTTTCTTAAAACTTTTCTTCTAGAAAATGTTAGACACGGAAATATCATGACAAGTTTTTAAATTAAAAAAGAAAAAGTAATTTCAGCTTCTTAAACCATTTGCAATTATCCTTATTCTTCATCCAAATGTGAGTCTGCATTGAGATGACTTGTATTGTAAAAATAAATATCTTCCTACAAAAAATGAAATAACATGAATGCATTTTTTATTGCTAGAATTTAGTTGTTATAGGCCAAACTGACATCTTTCTTTACTGCATCCTATACCTGATATGCATTATTTAAATTTTAAAGGTAGTATTTGCATGCCCATAATGGTTTAAACACTTGCCATATGCTAATACTGTCTGAAAACCAAAATCCTTTTGAAATTCTTTCGTTTCTAGTAATTATGCATGTCTATTTCGTTTCAGTAGGTTTCTGGTGATTAACCCTTCTTTTTTTTTGGTGGGTTTGGGGGGGGGGGGGATCATATATATTTTATAGATCACTGGAAGTGGTGAAAAAATTGGGCTACATCATTTCAAGCCAATAAAACCGTTGGGCTGTGGTGACACTGGCAGGTGATTCTTTTACTCCTTTCTGCCTCAGAGTGTGTGTGTGTGTGTGTGCATGTGGTTGTTTGTGGGGTAGGGTGGGGGAGAACACGTTGTATTGGCTACGTATTGCTTCATGCTACGTATTGCTTCATGACCACTTGACAACTAATAATTCCTTCACTTGCCTTATGCTCATTTAGTGGAGATATGTAATCTCTACAGAAGAGAGTTACTGGCAGTGAACTACTATAACCTCCTTCTTCATGCGTAAGTTTGTTTTTGTTGACACTTTTTTATCCTTGGTTCATATTTCGTTTTCTTGTTGTGGTTAAAGAGTGGTACAGGTTCAATTCTGATAAAATAGCAGTGGGGTTTGCTAGGACCTAAGCTAAAGAAAACCCTGCAAACTGTGATTCAGTCTTTCATTAATTTTGGTATCACCCCTTGCAAAATCTTGCTTATAAAGTCAAGGAATATTGAGAAGGAAAATTTCTCAACTTCCGAGTCATAATCTCATCAACTGAAAGGTGAAGGTGTTGTAGGAGTTTGGAGGGGAGGGCACAGGATTCACAGATTCTCATAGGTGAAAGTTGGTGTCTTTGTAAGGAAGGGCGAAGATGAAATAAAAATCTCTGGATTCTGTATGGTCTATAAAATGCATAATGTATTAAACGAATTGATTTTCCAGAATTTAAATAAGAGAGTAGCATTCAGTATTCATATTTTGCATCCTTGTAATGAACCAATAACAACAGGTTGCAATTTTATGTTCCTGTAAGAGAACTAACTAGATGTGTGAAAGGCAAGGTTTTAACTGTTTGCTTGACGATTGGTCTATTGCTACATTTTTACACAAGTCAGTTTTAATGGAGTTTCAAAACTTGTGCCTACTTAACAAAGAATGTTGATCAATCCCTGAATCAGTTGTATATAAGTTTTTGGTTTGCTTGTTCTGTTTAATCTTTTGCGATATTTTTGTTCCAGTGTTCATCTGGTGGAACTGCAAGGTGCAGGTGAACTGTATGCTATGAAGGCAATGGAAAAATCTGTAATGTTGAATCGTAACAAGGTCTGAATAATAAATACAATCATATTCTATTCTCAATACCTTTTAATTTGTGCAGAATGGAATTAGGTTATTGAATAGTGCTAACCTGTCCATAGAGTAAGACGTTATCATTACTGTGGTACAGGTTCACCGAGCATGCATTGAAAGGGAAATCATGTCACTACTGGATCATCCTTTTCTTCCTACTCTTTACGCCTCCTTTCAGGTATTCTTGTTTTTGTATCTACTATAAGAATCTTTTCTCAACTCAAATGAATAAAAATTAAAAAAAGGAAAAGGTACATTGCAGTATAGTTTATATTATTCCAAATATCCCTTAAAGTTTATGGTAGTTTATCCATGTTAATATTAAAGAATTTTCTCTTGTTTTGGTCCATCGTAATGGTTTATTAAATACATACTGATGTCCCTTTTTCTCCTCAGACTTCTACACACATTTGTTTGATAACAGACTTTTGCCCTGGTGGAGAGTTATTTGCCTTGCTTGACAAGCAGCCTATGAAGATATTTAGAGAGGATTCAGCTAGGTACTACAATTTGTCCTAATCTTTTAAGAGTTGAAACCACTGCCACTGGCCTTAAAATCATTATTAAAATATTTGAATGTTGCTTCAAAAGACCTGAAACTCTACTCACAGTATACTTCAAGTGGAAATTAGAGCAAATTATGATGATATCTTGATTTCAGATGACTGATCTAAAGAAAAATTTTAAATTATCTCACATTTACTTATAAGGTGGAATTTGAAACTGGCCTTTTGATATTGGGCTATCTTTTTCTTTAAAATATTTTTCTTTGGCTAAGCTTACTAGCCAAGTATCCAAACCCTTATAAAGTTGCACAACCTTGCTGAATTTCCAAATACATTTCTTCAGGTTCTATGCAGCAGAGGTTGTCATTGGCTTGGAATATCTGCACTGCTTAGGTACTTTTCTTGCTTCAACTATATTGATATTCAGATCAGTTACTTCTCATGTTATTTTATTGGTTTAGACTTCGAAAACAACCAGGAAATGAATTACCTCATATAGAAATACACATTTGACTTGTACAAAAATATTGTGCATCACCCAAAAGGGGAAAGCCACATGTGTGATGATAGAAAATTGCAAAATAAGTCATGTGAGTCTTGGGTGGTTTTATTTTTTATGATTGTGTCATACTTTCCTGCTGCTTTATCACTTTGTATTGGTGATGTCTTTGTGCAGGAATAATTTATCGGGACCTGAAGCCTGAAAATATTTTACTCCAGAAAGATGGGCATGTCGTATTGACTGACTTTGATTTGTCATTTATGACATCCTGCAAACCCCAAGTATTTTACCATGCTCATGTTAATGGATTCTATTTCATTATGTACAAATGGTTGACCGGTTATTTCACTTATGTTCCATGAGTATTATTAACTGGTCTTAGGGAAATCACCTTCATGATAAAGAAAGTTAAGAGAGAAAATGAGCCTGGCCAATTTGTTCATTCTTTCTGGTTGGTAGACCACTGCTGTTTTCTCAGCAATGGAGGATTTTGCATGAAAAAGCTGAAATTTTAATTAGGAAACTATTGAATGAAAGGATGAACATTTTATATAAATTATATGATCAATCATATTGTTAACACAGAATCTGCAAGGATCACATTTTCTGGAAACGTTATTCTATTTGATAATTATCAAATTCTTAGTACGGAGAACTAATGTCTTCATTTAATTGCCAAAATATTTATTATGTCATGCAGATTATTAAGCATGCACCATCAAGTAGTAGGAGAAGATCTAGGAGTCAGCCACCGCCAACATTTTTGGCAGAACCAGTTACACAGTCAAATTCATTTGTTGGAACCGAAGAATACATTGCTCCAGTAAGAGAATTTTAATTCATGCTACTCGTAGTATTTATAATTATTTACCAGAACTGGCAATCTTATCAGTCATAATATAACCATATGCTTTTATCTCTATACATTTCAATTTAAAGTTCTTATTAGTTGCTTGATTTCAGGAAATTATTACAGGTGCAGGCCACAGCAGTGCTATTGATTGGTGGGCTGTTGGTAAGCCCTTGCCCAACAAGTAATATGATATCATGAGCATTGTGTGTGCTTCCTGTTCCTTTTTCCCTTTCAAAATGAAATGCTTGGTCTAACTGGTTACAGATTCAACCTAATGAAACGACAATGCCATAGCTGACATCACATTTAAAATTCTTTCTTCTATTTAAATTCAATTTTTCAAAACCATTGAGCATTTTTAGCCATAATAGTAAGTGTAACTGAATTGTTAAAGAATCAGCTTCACAGGAAATCTATACCCTCTTGAAAGTTTATGGCAAGTATGATGTACCTAGGGGTGGGTATGGGTTGGTTTGGGTTGGATTTTAAGTTAACCCAAACCAAATCATAAAAATTTGGATCCAACTCAAACCAACCCAAATATTTTTAACTCAATCCAAACCAAACCATTTGGGTTTGGTTTGAGTTTGGTTTGAATTTTATTATCAAAATAATTTTTATTTTAATAAAATTTAATTATATCAAAATTATAATAATTATTAATTGTTATTAATTATTAAATTGATATTAAAATATCAAAAAATATAGTGGATAAAAATTATAAATTTTACATAACTTATCCTTAATTAAAGATACTAGAAATCAAAATAAAGTTTAATCACAAAAATTATTATTTCTCAATAAATAAGAACGTGTAATTTAATAATAAACTTTCACAAACATGACATTAACAATCTAATAATAAATTTTGCCACTTGTTATTTATTTAATTATGCAATATTTGTTTTTATTTATCGTTTTTGTAGTTTTGCATTATGTTGTCTACTTATATGTTTAATTTTATTTACATTCTAATATTATATAGTGTGTATGCTTTATGTTCTAATTTCATTATATGGTAAGCAAAGTTTTGTACAGGGCTTAATATGGGCATTACATTCAATTATTGACCAAAAATTAGCCGCCATCTAACATATCGGACTCAGTCCAAGCCGAGTTATTATTGATCACTAGTAGAGTCTCCTGCTCTTTCTATGATGATCCTTTCATGTGGGAGGAATTATTTTTGTAAATAAGAAAAAAAATTTATGTTATTTACAACAATATTTATTTAATTTAAATTTATTTTTACATGTTATTTTCATTTTCTAACTGTTGACAATTGATCACGACGTAAAAAATTTAATGGTGGTCTTTCACTTATTTGTGTTCATTTATTTTGTTTTCATTTATTTCATTTGAAAAATTTGAGTGTTGGGGTTTTGTCCATGACCCATGGGTAAATCATACCCAACCCATAATAAAATAGTTTTCTATATAAAACTCACATCTAACCCATTTTCATGATTTATCCAACCCAAACTATTTAATTTAGTTTGGGTTTAGGTAAACCCATGAGTTGTGGGTTTATGCCCACCCCTAGATGTACCCATCCCAACATCCCACAAGTTGATAGCAAAGATGCTTTTTTCTTTTTCTTGAGATGGGATTCTTTTTATTGTTTATTGATATCGGTTTCTTTGGAGTATCAAGTACCAAGATATTGAGATTTTTAATGTAGCAATTAATCATATGGTTTATTACTTATATAACCTGTTATTTCTTTTTCGGACTCATTTCATGTCTATCTGGGATTCAGGTATTTTGTTGTATGAGATGCTCTACGGCCGTACCCCTTTCAGGGGTAAAAATAGACAGAAAACATTTGCCAATATCTTGCACAAAGACCTCACTTTTCCAAGCAGCATTCCGGTAAAGTCTTAGAATCCTTCTGTTGTGTACGATTGAGTTGGTAACATATCTTTTCATTTTACTGTTTCCTAGCTCAAAAATGTCTTAGAAGGCAGCTGATGATACATAATTCGCCGACGTTGCAGGTAAGTCTCGCGGCTAGGCAGCTAATTAATGCGTTGTTGAACAGAGATCCCGGGAACCGTTTAGGATCAAATACTGGTGCCAATGAAATTAAACAGCACCCTTTCTTCCGCGGAATTAATTGGCCTCTGATTCGCTCCATGGTAATAAATATATATGTATATATATTTACTTACATCAACGTCTTCAGAATCAGCATATAAATAAATACCACTTACTTAGCTAATGCCAGCATATAAATAAATACCACTTACTTAGCTAATGCATGCCGTATTACTAATCAGTTGCATGTCTGGGGTATGTTTTTTAATACATGCAGTGCCCACCATCACTAGAGGCGCCTCTTGAGTTAATTGTAAAAGATCCAAAAGCCAAGGATGTCAACTGGGAAGATGTGGAGTGCTCGTTAATTCTATTGATATGGAGATTTTTTGAAGGTTCACATATTATAATAAATAGATAGATAGATTAGCACCATTAATTACTTAGATTCACTCCTTTTTTACCAATCAGCATTTCGTTGAGCAGGCAAGGAGTATGCTAAATGCTATGTAAATGGGGAATACTACAGAATCAGCACCGGCACGGCATGACAAATGACAAGAAGTTCCTCAGAATAGAAGGCAACCTTACCTTGATGAAAAGCAGTAGATATTACAGAAGATGACACTAGATCCTCGCAAGGCTAATAGATTTTTCTTGATTGGATTTGGTGGAGCTCCTGGAAGACTAAAGTAAAGCTAAACACTAGAATGTAATTATTCATCAAATAAATAGGACTTTCATTCCATTTGTAGACGTAGAAAGATATCCAGCATTTATCTAACCACCGAACAAATAATGGTTCAAATAAAGCATGACTTTGCTACAAGATACTCTAATTGCCAATCATTAGAATTTCTATTTGAAAATTTCCATTATGTTTGAAATAAATGTTTCTCTCTCCCTCTCCCAACCTCCAATCTTAAGAAACAGGTTCATTTCAGAGATCCAAAGAGTATTGACAGATAAATTCTGCATCTTAGAAATTGAGGTTTCACTAACCAAATATATCAAGGCTGTCTATCCATAACTAATCTAATTACCTATCAGAAATGGATAACAATTTATAGAATTTGAAAAACAAAAAAATCAAATATGAAAAACAGAATGGCTATCCAAACTACATCCAAAAATTTTAAGAATGGTTTTCTTGCAATGTCTTTACAGGAAAAGGCTTTAAAATACATGACATAACTATAAGCAAATGAAAAGAGCAATCAAGGGCACAATTCTTAAAAATACATTCTTAACATGTTATTAAATTCTTGAAAAGGAACTGGAAGAGGAAATTCAATGCAGAAATCACTTCAAACTCAACAATATATTACACGAACATACTTGGTACATCCTACTTTGTGGCCTGTGCGATTATATTACTTATTGAACTAGCTTGCTCTTTTGCAGTCTCCACCAGTGAATCCTACAGCTCAAAAAGTATGATGCAATCAGAAAATTTGGAAAAATTGACAGCCAAAGGCAAAGGCAATTAGAGCAGGAAAATAACCTATACCTGTGCAGCTATTAGCCGTGCGACTGTTTTCTTGCTGGACTCTTGAAGTTCGCCAGCAATCAAGATCTCATCCAATATGTAATAAGCCTTCAATGTAAACAGAAACCCACTACTTATAAAAAGCAGACTTTCTTATTCATGCAGTATATAACAAATCTATATTCTAAAAAAGAACATTGGATTTTATTACTGAGGCATAGTTGTCTAGCCACTTATTGCACAATAATGGAGACTTTAAATGAAAGAAAAATTCTCTACAAAACAAGCTCATTGCACATACCTTGTGAAAGTTGAAGATGAGGTCCAACTCACAAACCTAGAAGCAAGAATAAATAAAAGAACAATCAGTTTTTAACACAGTCAAATAGATAGAATGCATTATTATGCAGTTGGTCATCTAAGATGAGTAGCAGTTAACTTCACTCACACTGCCAAAGTATCTGTCAAGAATCTCAACATAATGATGAATTATTTCAAGGATCTCTAACTCATTGTCTTCCTGATCAACGCACATGCAGAAGTATAGACTAGCATATCTGCATAACAAATTAATTGGAAACAACTCAGTTGATTATATCCATTACTATACTTGCACAAGTCCTTGTACAGTACTGTCAACAATTATAGACATATGTGCATTACCTTTTATAGACAACCTTGTACCCTCTCCATTCCACAAAATTACAGAGCTTAGGTCCTCTTGTAAGAATCACACCACTTAGCTCACGAATAACCTTCTCAGAAATACATCAAGTTCAAAAGATATCGGCTTAGAAGAATTTCAGGAAGTATTAACAGATAGATCTAAGATCTAACCACAACATAGTCCTTTGACATATATATTAAGTCAGATTTTGAAATGTATAATGCTAAGATCTTAATGAAAAGGATTTGTTAAGCGTACCTTACTTCTTTCCTTCTGTGTATAAGGAGAATACCATTTTGTCAACCTTACTTTTCCTTGTCGACTAATAAGAAGCACAAAGTGAATCTGAAACAAATGCATGACCAATTATAAAGCAGAAAGAAAATAAATACCTATAGCTTATCTTCAATTTAGAATTGGTAACAGGACGCTAAAGCTGTCAGTAAGTGGATTGTACTTAAAATTCCCTGTTTTACCCTTAAGATCACCAATGAAAATGAACCACCTTAGAAGACACAGGCAGCTCTAACCATATTCAACCAGACTCAACAAGCCTTAATCTCAATAACTTGGGTTGAATTCTTCAAAGCATTTCAACTGCATAACACACAACACTCGATTGAATCCTCTGCAATTGAATGAGTTTTTAGTCCTTCCAGTCAATAACTTTTTTTTTATATATAAGAATAAGAACTTCCAGTTAATGATTTATTTCCCTCATAATTCATAGCCTTCCCTAACCTACCATTATCAGCTACAGCCATGTCAGGAAACAACGGCATAAATCATGGGTCATCTTCCTAGATAAGCTAAAAAGCCATTCCCATACCAAGCACAGTGGGGCGATAGATCAATGCCAATGACCATTAATTTGTTCCCAGGCTAACAAGTGTTCTCTCAAACACGATCCTAATCTTACTAATATATTTCACCAAAAATCCTCTTATTAAATGGTTGACATAACTCAATCCATCTACAGCTGTCAGTGCTGCTACCTCTATCTAGCATATGCAGCGCCAACGATCCATACTAGATGTCCGGCTGGGCCAACCCGCCTATACAGAGATCATGCTATGCCCACCGAGCACGGACTCCTCTTTGTTTCATTAATTGCTTAACTAAAATATCAGCATATGCTGTCAAATTTCATGGTGTAGGGACAGATCCAATTTGCTACACAATTATCAAAGGCATAAAGCAACACCAAGTGACCAACACAAAGCCTGTACCGGCTTTATAAATATATATAGCAGATATGGAGTGCTTTCCCCCATTGAGCTCCCCAATTGGGAATAATAAGAGCACAGATTAGCAGGAGGTAGAAGATTGCAGAAAGCAAGACTGCAGTACTAATTACCAGTCAAAATAACCAAGCCGTCTCCTGACAAGCCCTTCATCTAAAAATGTGATTTTGACTGAAATTTGAAGCTAATGCAGGAAATTGTTAAATCAAGAAAATGAATTCACACCGTCGATAAAACCAGATCTACTAGTGATGGAGCTGAAATCCCAAAAAAAAAAAAAAAAAAATCTCATACGTAACCTTAATACAATACGATTACAAGCACTAAATGCAAAAATTAACGGTAACAGCTCATCTAATGTAATTGGACGAAGATAAACAAGCCCCTACGAAGTTGTTATCGAAAAAGAATTAGATCTATAGACATGGAACGCGGTTAAGCTGGCACAAGAGAGAGAAATTTACGACGTAACATCAAAACAGAATTTGTAAAACAAGAAGATCAAGATGAATCTCGGTTACCATTGTTTGTGTTTGATGATGAAATACCCGTCAGCTTTAATATGTTATGCAATTCTTCTCTGCTCCACTTCCGCTGTCTGTATTGTCTTCTCCTCTTCAATATTATTATTATTCTCCAATAAGACGAGAGATGGGTATACAAATTTAATCAGTTTTAAATTTTAATTTATGCATGATACTGAACCACGATGATGATTATTTTTCCTAAGCCCAATGTGGGCCCAAATATTCGGTCCCCATAGAAACACAACCCAAGCCACTTGAGTTTCTACCATAGACGCTAATCTAATTTTCTAAGTACCCTTCTTGGCCTCATTGCTTTTGCTGTTTATCTCTTCTCCTTGAAAAAAAAAAAAAAAAAAAAAAAAAAAAATTGAAATCTTTTCAAGTGGGATGCATGGAGCCTTAGCCCGTATACCCACATTCGTTGACTTTTGGAATTTGATCATATTCTTTGGACCCAGAGGACTCAGGCTCCTATGATTAACTGAATTGTATCTTCTTCAGAGCAACTGATTCTTCGAATTTGCAATAATTAATCACCAGATGTAACTAAGTTAAGCTTCAGATTTATAAATTATACATATATATACGATATATATATATATATATGTATATACATGTTCATATCAATCAATCACAATGCCTAAAACAAGAAATATTTTTCTAGGCGCAAAATCTGTGAGAATGAATCATCATGCATTCGTCACATGTCAACTTCTAAAAGTCGTCATCATCAGCATTCACCCGTCTAGATTTGCATAGCCGCAATTGAAAATGGTAACACAAAACATAATGCTCCCCTGTTGAGTTGACTTCACACCCAAAAGCTCTCTCTAGCATAATTGTTAGCTATTGGGATTAAAGTCTTCCCTCAATTAAGCATGATTGAATGGAGTTAATATATTAGTTTTTTTTCTTACGAAATACAAGTGAAACAAATACCTCTTGAATATTTATGAGGATTATTTATCTAAACAAGTGTTTCATAGAATTTAATATAAAAGTTGTAGTCCTAGTTATTTGTTTGATTGTAAATGCAGTAATTATTTACTGAAATATCAATTGTTAGCCATTGTAAATATATGTAATATCAGTTGTAAAAAAAAATTACATTAATTAACACCCTCCCTCAATTTACAGCCGTGCTCATGCATGCAGGCCTCGCCTTCTGAAAATGCAGTTAACTTAGAAAAACATATATACTGATCAAAATCAAAACTAGTACTACTGCTATTTAATAAGAAGAATTCATTAGGCCGCATTTTGCATGGCAAGATTTAAGGTTGACGAGGAAGAATGATCTACAGAGTGGGCAGGTAAATTGATTACAGTCTAGCCATCTTTCAATGCAATCTGCGTGAAAGAGGTGACCGCATCTTGTGAGTCTGCTCACAACATCTTCTTTCTCAAACTCCGTCAAGCAAATGGAGCAGATTTCTTCCACTTTGCTGCTGCTGTAATTATCCAAATCTTCAAACTTACTCACTGAAAGATACACCGTAACCTGGGGGCACTCCTCTGCCTCTGGCTGATAACCCATTGCTTTGTAAATAGCTCTTTTCATTTCAAGTAATGGGATCAGAATACAACTGAAGAAAAAAATGGCAGCTGTGAACAGATGTGACTGTGAATACATTAAAGAAATCATTCTGTTTCCTTATTTTACAGATTGGTATGTTTGCTGCAACTCTGCTGATTATGCTGTACTTTTGTAATTGTTTTGAGGCTATTATCTATGCTGAGCAGAGGAAGATGGAAGAGGAAGTGTTTATATAGCAACCAGGCTTAAGAGTCAAAGCATATTTTATTGTTTATATATTTTAACTTGCATTAGTATTCCTGATGCTGATGGTAGCTAATTAAGCTTCTGACTTTTAGATAGTTTGAGAGTATTTTATGAGTCTATGGAATTGTTTGTGCTTAATAATTCCTGGGTCATTATCGAACTTTGAATTCGGCGGGGAAGCAGGGCCGGCGCCGACCCCACGTCCTCCTAGTCCTCTCTTATTTTATTTGGGAAAACGACACCATCTCTTCCTAATTAACCGAATTCAGTGATTATACATATAATAACTAATCTTCGTCTTTCATTAATCACGCTACCACCTTAAACATCGTGCTTCTCAATATAAAATTAGGCAAGTAATGAATATAAAAGGATACATGATATTTAATTAGTTTACATTACCAAAGGCCAAAGTACATACCATGCGTGAGAATGACCACATCTTATGTTGTGTAGTGTAGGGATATAAATCTAGTGGCTCATTTGCCACTCAAGAGAAGAAAAATTAAGGGCTCATTGGATCCACGCTACACTAAAATTTGATGAAAATATGTCTATGCAGTATGCACCCATTTTTATTTATGTACTATATAAAAAATAATATAAGAATTTTGAGACAGGTAAATGGATGTATGGATGCAATATGGCATGCCTGCTGGGGCCTTGCGTGTGCTTGTCACAAGATAAACTCATGATTAGTCATCAATAATTATAGGGATAAACAAGGGCCAGCCCCAACACAATTCCCTCTAGTATGGGTTTGACCCACATAAATTGCAAGTGAACAACTAGGCCGACCAAATCACAAAGATCTCCTAGGGCACTGAATTTTTTTCTAATTGAGCTGTGCTTAACATTAAAATTAATGGTAGCTTGTAACACCCAACATCTCTCTTCAAGAGGAGATGTATCTTCTTCTTTAACTTACTGCAATTAAACAATGACCGACCACATGGTATGCACATGAATTCCAAGCATATTACAAGAGAATGACACGATAGATCAATGTTCTTAGAGCTGTCAAATACCAATCAAAACTTTTAGCCCTCACTCTCTCTCTCTCTTTCTTTCCCTCACTTTTCCCTTTCTTAAATTCATCCTTAATATTCTAACAAGAGGACAAGGTAATACCCGAATCTATTTTTCATCCAGTCTTCTGATATCTTAAAAATATAAAGCCCACATAGAAGTCAATTTTATAGGCCATTTGATGATTTCATCAATTTTCACATAAAAGGGAAATTGTTTCTTTCCGAAGAACAAAAAATCTGAACAACTATGAGGCTTCTGCCTTCCATAACAACTAATAATACAGGTACTACAATTACCCAAGCCACTGCCGCTGTCTTTAACCCATCACTCAATTACTAAAATTTATTTACTAAGCACTATCACCTCCACCTCCTTTTGGAAGAACCACTGCCACCATCAAGAGCGCCATCACCACCTATAACTTCTTTCCATATGCATACAATGCTATCCTATCATTCACAACTCTAACTCTAGTTCTACCACCGCCCTGACCCTTTTTTCATCTACATCTACTATCGTTTTCACTTGCAATGAACAAGTAAAATTTCATGCAAGAGATTATTTAGCAACAACAGGCAAGAAGAGAAAACGTGATATAATAACTTCATCTTTACAGTAGAATGTGTGTTTGATTTCAAACTGATGACCACCATGGACAGTGGGTCATTGATATTACGCAACAGCAAGAAAATAATTATAATCAATTTTAGGAAAACACATTAAGAACAAATGTATCTAAGCAAGAAACAACAACGAGAACTTTCATTGATGATGAATATTCTTTCAGCATTTCCTCATACAAATGAATAATTAAGTAAATAGAAAGCAACATAAACAGTCTATGGCAGAACAGAACAGAAGAACATACAAACTAGAAAATTCAAAATGGTTTCTGTGAGGTTTTCTTCCCAAAGATTGCTTCCCAAACAGATGAGGAAAATGGTGCCTTTTTGTCCAAGAATTCTCTAACAGCTTTATCATTAACAAGAAATCCCTTTTCTTTCAGTGTAGCAATCACGCTCTGGGCTTTTTCAACACCCTTTTCCCTGCATAAACCATCAACTAGTCCAACAAAAGTAGTCACATTCGGAGAATGACCAGCTTCTAACATTTCAATGCAGTACTCGACAGCTTCTTCAAGCTTGTTACATTTATACAAGCCTTGTATCAATAAATTATAACTGAAGGCATTGGGAGCAATGCCATTGGACTGCATTTTCCTAAAAATCCTCTTGGCATCATCAAACTTTTGAGCCTTGCAAAATCCATCAACAACAGCAGTGTAAATAACAACTTCAGGAATGGTACCTTTCTCGCGCATTAGACCAAACAGTTTCATGGCTTCCTGGATAAGACCGTCTTTGCAGAGCCCATCAAGCATGGCCACAGCATTTGGAATTAGACCCGTTTCCTTCATCTTCTTGAAGATCTCATCCGCTTCTTGAGGAGGCTCAGATATCGGTTCATTACGATTCGGCTTCTGCTCTTGTCGCTCACCCAGAGACTCATTCTGTTGGGGATTGTCTGGCTTTTTGTCAATAGCAAGTTTGAATTGATCAAGGAAATTTTCGTCTGACTGGACTCCATCAGGCGACTTGGGGCGAGGCCTATTAGGTGATTGAAAAGATTGCTGCTGCGGCCGCTGTTGCTGCTGATAGTTATTAAAGCGAGGCTGGAAAGAGCGTCGATTCTGATTTTGATTAGTAAATGGTCTCTCTCCCCTCAAAGGCCTATCGGGTATTGGCTCCGGAGGGTTTTCGTAATTTCTGTTGTCATTATCGCAATTTTTAGTGTTGAAATCTCTAATTGAACAGAAACGACGCAGTAGTGCTGATGAAATTGAAATGGGGTGAGATTGATGGAGCTTCCAATTGGTTATTAGCTTAATAAAAATCCCACCTTGAGATGATCGCATTTTTTTTTGTTTTATCTTTCCTGCTCTGTTCCTCTATCTCCTCCAAAACAAAACGGAAGGGGTTTTGGGTGCAGTTAGGGTTTTGTAATTGGCGGGTAGCTAAAAGGGAATACAAGGATACATCAGGACTCAGGAGGGAATTGCGTGGGATACACCCCATATTCCCATGCTGCTCAAAATACCAAAAAATATAGGGAAAAAGCCTTCTGTTTCTAGAGTTTCTTACGATAATCTATTTCATTCATATTTTTAAATAATAATACAAAATATATTTTTGCTAACTTACTATTAGTTTAATACCGTTAACTAGTAATTTATTAAGGGTAAAATAAAAAATTTATATTAAAATGGTACAAACTATATTAAAATAAATTTTTTACATAATTAAATAGTACTACAAAATATACAAAATTCATTAATTATTTCTTAAATGAAATCATCGAAGAAGTAGTTTGATATAACCACTTAATAATCACCATAAGTAACAAATTATAATTAGTACAATATCTTTGAATCATTGGAAGAAAAATTCAAAAATACAACTAAAATTTATGTGCTTACATGTGCTGAAAATCTTCTTAATCTTCTACTAATTTTTATTTTGAACTTCGCCACCACTCTTCTTTGACCATTATTGTCTCCCCAAATTCTTACCACTGTCTCCCCAAGTCGG